>NC_051412.1:16116991-16117580 GCF_015228065.2 Penaeus monodon
GTCTACCCTTCAGTGACAAAACAAATGCAAGCAACTTCGTGCCTTTCCTATCGACATTTGTATTCATGGAAAAGCACACTTTCTCATCATAAAAAGATATCAAAGGCCGAGAAACCCTGCATAACAACCCAATCACAACCCATTTAAGAAGATACCAAAATTAACACAGGGCATCAGTCTTCTGTCTTCCAATTTTTGTTATTGTTGTTGTTCTATTTTGAGTCCGTTTCCATTTTTTCCTTCCTCTGAGTGCTTCTGATTTAGCACGGGCGCGGTCGGCGAGTACAGCGCGTGTGCAGGAGGCTGACTCACGCTGACTTACGAGGCTGGAACTGAACTCTGTCGGGGTGTACAGTTCGCATACCTTTTAACTTGTTGATGGATAGAGTGGTTGAGAAAAATAAGAGAGACAGAATAAAGAAAATAATACTTGAGGTTTGGTTATCCGTGATGGATTGGGATATCATTTTAATTGGGAGTAAATTGGTTGTAAGCATTTTAATAATGGAACTTTAGAAGCAGTATTTCATGGAAGGGATGCCTGTTACAAGCGCAAACGAGGGAGATGGTGGAACTAATCGATAGTACT
>NC_051412.1:16117673-16117834 GCF_015228065.2 Penaeus monodon
CACCTTGAGTGAATAAAACATGAAATATATTTCTCCAACTACGAGATGAAGTGAACATTAATGTATAATGAAATTGCTTCTGTCCTAAAATAAGACAAAGTGGATGAGATCTTTACACGCTCTGATTCGCTCAACTACAGTGAAAAAAGAAAAGAAAAAAG
>NC_051412.1:16117908-16118406 GCF_015228065.2 Penaeus monodon
AGATTAAAAGATATTCTTGTTTATTTCCACGAACTAAAGGTCAGGAAACAGAAGCTGCAAGACCAAGCAAAATAAAAGTGGTCTGATTTGTGGGGAAATGATATCTATTGTGAACAGGATGTAGCAACGTTTAAAAGACCGAAAAATTACTGAAATGCCTCGTTTCTTTCAAAACGTTGTTGGCATCACAGACCCAGGATAATGAATTCATATAGCCAAGGCAGAAATAACGACATTATTTAACATTTTCCATCATTCATCCTTACATTACAATCATTAGAGTGATGACGCCATACAGCTATGATGGCATATCATCTTAAGGACTCAACGTGGACTTATAATATGATGTCATGAAGGATACAATTGCAAATTCATGCTGTAGTTGCAATAATACATATATCTTGTCATAACGACCTAAGTTTTCTGCTGTATTGAAATCGAACGGCATGCGAGATTATCTGAATTGCTGACACGGGATAATGTCCGAGAAGCAACAAC
>NC_051412.1:16118845-16119178 GCF_015228065.2 Penaeus monodon
CGTAAACACGAACGTTCTCATGCGTGTGTTTAGAAAGCGGAATAAATTTCTGTAACATTTCCTTCCAGCGAGGAGAGGTTGACGCGTGGATGTCCGTCTTCGCTCTCAGTTCACCACCATATCCCAACCACGTGATAATATGGTGGTTTTAAACTCACGGATGTGATGGGAATGTAACGTTTTGTTTGGTTTTCGATTATTTTCATTCCACACTTGGAAGTTGATTATGCGATAGTCTAAAGATCAGGTGCATTTTTCACCATAAAGATCCAGAGAGCGAAGCGTGTGTGATTGGTTTCCCTCTTCTGTCTATATCTGACTGTCAGTCTCGTC
>NC_051412.1:16119670-16120060 GCF_015228065.2 Penaeus monodon
ATCCACATTCCTCACTAACAAAACGCTTAACCAGCAGTACCAAGATACTAAATCACTCGCTATGAACTCAGTCTGGCCCTGCCGCTGGGACCGCAAGTGTGGACCATCGTCGACTATCGTCAGGTGGGGTTCATTGCAATTAAGACCCAGAATGAACCCTGGATATAAGGACCTGATGAATATATAACACAGCCATTTGAATAGAACGGGAAGTTGCAAGAATAATTACACTGTCTTTCCTCATTATCTCACGTGCAGAGAGGAAGAATTCTAGGTCAGCAGAGCCATTGTTTTTCCGTATATAAACACAGTGTAGTGTTAAGGTAGTCTGATGCCTGTGTCGTGTGTCTCCTGGACATTTCTAGGCGTGGGAGTGTGTCTGTAATGTAC
>NC_051412.1:16122731-16123055 GCF_015228065.2 Penaeus monodon
ATTGGAAAATAGTATGACCTTTATAGATACTTGAAGTGGAGAATAAAGGTACGAGAAATATTTTTTAAAATCCAAAACAACATAGTTTTAGATCCGATATAAAATAATCGAGAACTTTCCATCCATCATCACTCGATCCCCTCCTAACCTTACAAGGTGTCACGCTTTCACCCACAATCTGCTCAGCTTTTCTTTTCATTATCATCATCCCTAGTATTGATCCCTGTTCTAATTTGTCTCCGTAATTAAACAAACTTGTATTTCTCGTGGCAAGCGGGCGTGGCCATCTTAAAGGTGTGCTTCGGGGAAACCTGAGGCTTCTCT
>NC_051412.1:16123151-16123244 GCF_015228065.2 Penaeus monodon
CGGGTAGGTTTAAGAAGGGTGTGAGGCTGCACAGATTGCCACTCCTTTTGAGATGAGAAGAGGGAAAATTTCGGAAACAGCACAGAAACAATG
>NC_051412.1:16125286-16125410 GCF_015228065.2 Penaeus monodon
GTGTGTGTATATCATAAATTTAGTCATATTCTTGATATACACACACCATAGTTGAATGGCTTTATACTCATCGTCTCTCTGAAGAGTGAGGCCTCTGTTTACATCACTGTGGAAAATCACGGCA
>NC_051412.1:16126411-16126529 GCF_015228065.2 Penaeus monodon
ATTTCCGACAGGAGGAGAAGGAGCACGTCTATTACTCCGGGACGCATATCATGTCCTGTTGTGGTTGACAGGACTTTCCTGCTTTCATCAGAAGGGACTTTATTTAGCAAAAAATCAG
>NC_051412.1:16126574-16126943 GCF_015228065.2 Penaeus monodon
GTAAGACTAAAAGGTGCAGTTTCATTTCCATATCTTGTCGTTGTCTGTTTTTAACATGATCGCTATTTTTTCTTCTTTTTTTAAGCTTATTTATCCGATCAAGGTTGGTGTGAAGAAATAACTATAACCTATGTACTGAAAAAACTAGCAAGACGTTAGAGGGTGACCGTGCTATGTGCTTTGTCAAGTGAAGAACGTACAGATTTCATTGGCTTAGTCACAGATTGTTTACGATGATACGGTCCGACAGAAGCCAAGAAATGGGATCGGAACGGATGCGTTCTGCTACCACTACAAGGCTGTGGTGCATAGGATATGAGAATCAGACAAAAGAGAAAAGAAGAGGAAAGAAAAATGCCCGATTTTTTA
>NC_051412.1:16127130-16127434 GCF_015228065.2 Penaeus monodon
TCGCGTGTGTATGAATATGAATATGTTCGAACATGTCCTTGCATACTACCAGTGAAGCCAATGCCACTGAGCTCAAGTGAGCTCATAGAATCCTTCCCACGTGGAATGCTGTGCCTTACAAAAGGGCGGATGCCTTTGGGTGATCTGTGTAGCACTTCCGGTAGGATGGGGCAGTGACGTCATTAGCTGGATGTGATAAAGAAAAAGAAACGTGGCCACATTTCGATTGTGACAATCAGTGCGGATTACCAGGAACTTTTTTATGCGTCGTGTTACCCGCTTAACGCAGGAGCGGTAACAAGTA
>NC_051412.1:16128706-16128903 GCF_015228065.2 Penaeus monodon
GGATCAGTCGGATCACTCTCTTGGTGTGGCCCGACATGGTGGTGGTTGCCTTGTCGATGCGCCTGTTGATTTCTGTGTCCAATGACAGGCTGTCAGAGATGGGTGAGCCCAAGTACATGAAGTCACGGGCGACTTCTAACTTGTAGTCAGCTATCTTGATGTTTGGTGGGATGTCCACGCCCTGCCCCATCGCTTGA
>NC_051412.1:16128944-16129510 GCF_015228065.2 Penaeus monodon
TGTAATAATTCTGGTGAAATCAGCAAACATTTCAGTTTCACTCTGGTCATTGCTTTTCGTCTGGAGAGGTTGAAGAGCGTCCCATCTGATCTGGTGCGGAGGTAGATGCCTTCACTGGAGGATCCAAAGGCTTGCTTCAGCAGGATGGCAAAAAAGATGCCGAAAAGTGTGGGGGCGAGTACACAGCCCTGCTTTACCCCGCTGCGGATGCCAAAGGGGGCAGAAGTTGCTCCGTCAGTGACCACAGTGCTTTACATGTCATCGTGGAATGACTTGATGATGTTGAGGAGGTGGGCACCCAATCTTGGCCAGGATCTTAAACAGGCCGTCGGGGTTGACGAGGTCGGGGCCCCTTTGGCCAGGTCTATGAAGGCAATGTAGAGTGAGAGAATACCATGTCAGTGGTGGATCTGTCGCTCCTGAAGGCGCACTGCGACTCTGGGTAGACTCTGGACGAGCAACTGAAGTCTCTTTAGCACCACTCTGGCAAACAGCTTGCCAACGATGGTCAGGAGGGATATTGTTCCTGTCGCACTTGTTCTTGTAGAGAGTAACAATGTTGGTGT
>NC_051412.1:16135036-16139296 GCF_015228065.2 Penaeus monodon
AAAAATTCTTATAGGCCAAATTAGGTGAGAGATAATTTTGAGTAACCATGGGATTTTACTTTGAAGTTGATGTTTCCAATGATAATAACAATAAAGGTTTACTAGGGATAAAAATAAATAATGTAGAATAACAGTAATAACTGTAGAATAATTATAAGAATAAGAATAGAAATTACAAAACACTGCTATAAAGTAGGAAGGATGACTATATTCTCTGATGTCTGCTTTGTGCCTTATGATGAATATGTTAGCTATGGATTCCTGACTTTACATTCTTTGATTATTTCTGTCTGAAGCCTTGGTACTATACAGGTATCACTTTTCTATGTGTCAAATGGCTGAAATGATACTGAAATTTTAAATATGAACAGAAGTCTACAGAACAAAAAATCTGTTAAATCTCTGTCCTCCCTCTGGGCAAAATATGAAAACATCCATTTACACAGTGGTAAAGCAGTCAAGGCAATGGAAAAATGTACACAAATAATTTTTCAAGTGGACTAGAGGGTTTGCCTAATGTACTTAGCAAATTATATTATAACATGCTGCTGCATCTACATACTACCTCATACTCAATGGCCTAGAATGGTAGTGGTAACTGTCATGGGATTATATTAGTCGAGGACTAGCTAGACATCCATTGCAACAAAAATATTAGCATGTAAGACACAAATTTGTTTATATTTTGCTGATAAATATGGTTTATGTGAGGAGTTTAATTTTTACTGATCCTTTGTACAATTTGCATGTTATACCGTATACCTGATCTCAGTTTTTAAAGTGGTTGACTGGTTCAATTGTGATACTATGTTTATACCATTGGTTCAGTGTCAGAAGCTATGGGAGGTAAAATTTGTAAAATCAAGACATTATGTGACAGTTTTCCCATTAATTATAGGTATGTCTGGAATGTCTGTTTGGAATGCAATAGTTATTTTCCAAGATATGTACATATACAAGTTTTGTTGCAATTTTCCTATAATATATTAACATAAAAACAAAATTCTGTTAATTTCTTACAAATCTTCTTAGTACATCAGGAAAAGTTTTGGAAAATCAATCACCCCTGGTCATTATACTTTTGATGTTTCAGAAAGGATGGAAAAATATTACTGAAGAGAAAAAATTGTATATATTTATTTGCTAAATCTTATTCTGCACGTGATGCAGAAGTTATGTACATAAATTTCTTTTTTAAATATAAAAACATTCAGAAAGGTCATATTGCTGACCTTCTCAGAGTTTAAACTGATGTCCTAGGTATACTCAAGTTAGCAAATTCATTCTACAAGATTCATTATAAAAATATATGAAATTGCTCATATTCCTTTCCTATAACTTTAATGACACCAATAGCATTTTCTGATACTCTTTCAAGACAATCCGTGCAGACTGGAAAACATGCTGACTTTATTTATGGTAAACAAAGTTCATTTTGAAATAAATATCTTGTTATCAAAAGGTATGTAACTGCATTAACAGAACATAAAGAAATGTCCTAAGCTCCATAAATAACCTGAATAGAAGCTCAGTCCCAGTATTTAATAAGGCCATCCCAGCCAGCTGTTGCAAGTTTACTCGTCTCATGTGGGTGCCACAAGATGCCAATGCAAACATCGTCATGGGCCTTCCATTTCTGGTAAAGCTTAGTTGTTTTCCAGTCCCAAACATAAGCTTTTCCATCAGCATCACCTGATACAAGATAGGACATGTCTGGAGAAAAGTCAAGGGTACAGGCGTATCCAGCTACCATGTGCCCTGTGAAAGTCTTTTTACGGTTCATCTTGAATCTATCCAGAGCAGAGAATATCACAATCTTATTATCCATGCTTTGACATGCTAACCACTTCTTATTTGGTGAGAGGGTCACAGCAGGCATGGAATGCATAGTGGGATCTGCTATGTACTTAAAATCAACAGGGATATCCCACTCCCACACACGCAAACTCTTGTCATCTGATGTGGAGACAAATCTTCTGTTTTCATCTATAAATGTTATCGTGTTAACAGCTCCTAAATGACGATCATACTCTTGAACTACTTCACCAGTTCTAATATCCCAGCACACAATTTTCTTATCTGAAGTTCCTGCAACGAATAAATTCTGCTTTTCTTCATCAGGATGGAATTTAACACAATAGGGTATCTTGCGACTGGTGAACCTTGATACGCAATCTCCCGTTTCAGTGTCCCAAAGCTTAATGAAACGGTCATAACCAGCTGAAAGGAACTGTTTTCCATCATTATCGAAGCAGGCATCTCTGACTGCCTGTTTGTGCCCCATATAAGTCCTAATGCACCGTCGATTATTATACACCTCCCAGATTTTAATCTTTGTGTCCATAGAACATGACAACATGAGGTGACCTGATCCTGGAAACCATTTGATTGCTGAAACACCCTTGTTATGCCCCTTCCATGTGTGGATCAACTTCTTTGGCATGAAGCACTTCTCTGGAGGATCTGGAGATCTCAAGTTAACCCCAACATCTTGTGGGACATGAAGGAAAGATCGTCCCTGGTAATCATAAGCATCCTTAATATGGAGAAGAGACTTCTCTTCAATGGGTTTATCATCTGTCTGTTTCCCACGTTTTTGTCTTTTGGCCAAAATCTCATCTAGTGCATGCTGTTCCTCCTCTGAGGGCTTCATGACTGTCTGTTCATTTTCATACTTGGCCCAGGGTCCTTTAAAGCCATCAATGTCACCTGCATCATCATTCTTGTCACGACGTCGTTTTGTTGGCTGATCAGGTTTATGCTTTGTCTCAAACACTGTTATCCCAGAAGTTTCCTTGGCTGTAGTTGTATCTCCGATGTATCTTCTTCCATCATCAGGGTGTCCAGAGATGGATGGGTCAACAGCATACCCTGAAATATAAGAGAAAAACATTTACTGTAGTTCTGTGTTTGCAATGACAGTGATTAGGCTACCAGGCTAAAACAACAAACAATAACATGACAGCAATGCAACACTTGTATAATACTTGTAAAATTAAAATCATGTCAAGGATATCACAAATCTAATTACTTATACTGCCATTACCAGGCTTTTAGTTATAATATAGCATGGCCATTGAAGAGCACTGACAACAGATAAAAAAACATACACTATCCAAATCTTGATGAAACAAACAGAGCCTGGTATAAACTGCGAACTCATTTCCAAATGTATTTTTCTTCCCATAAAAATTAACTTTGTAAGTTGTAACATTCAACTTCTGAAAGGTAATACACACCTTTTATTGGTATTTATGAACAACTGGATAAGTTGCATCATTAATTAGGGTTAGATAAGAGCTTTAATGTAAATTATTAAATGAAGGTGGAATAAATTATATTTAATATAATTTTGGCAATTCTGATGTAAATAGTGGAATAATGCTAACAAATGCATAATTTACTGCTTATTTCACTATCTCATCTTTCATAAGCAATTTTCTAAGGACACAAAAAGAAAATCTTAAACTAAAGATTGCATACAATAAGGTATGAATGTTGCTGATTAAGGAGTTTTTGTTTTATTTTTCCAAACAAGGTTACAAGTATGTTACTGTTGCCAGAAACAAATAAATAACTCTCCCCAACCCTTACTTGTTAAAATTTGATTTTTATAAAAAAAATATGGAAGACTTGATTTTTTAAATATCAAAAATCTGTTTCTAAGAAATGACAATCAGGTGTATTTGATTACGGTTACAGCCATTATCTCATATATGTAATTTATAATCATATATTCTTTTTAATGGATATAATTTAGCTTCTCCAATATGTTTATTATTCAAATCCTTGATAATAATGAAATCTAACAAATTTCCTTTTAACTTTTCTGCTCTTGAATCTTTTTTGTTCTAAATTAAATGTGGCATAAGCTCAGACCTGGTTTGTGTTCTACCTTAATTGCCCAGCCTCCCATTTTTGGTAAAAAATACAGCTTGGTGCCTCTAGAGTGACTCTAAAGTCTTTTGAGTACAGAAGGTTCACAACCTGAAATGAGGTTTATTACAAGTCATGGTTCAATAGGCAAGAACAAATCCTTAGCTGCTCCTGTGTTGGCTTTATCTATCAAGCTGTATTATATTGAAGATTTGTAGTTGATGCATAATAATACAGAGAACACAAAATAATGTAAAATAAATTGCATTTTTCTTCCAGTGCCTCTTACTTCAAGTCAATCAAAAATTATATTGATTATAGTCATAATTTTTATAATGTGATTATACTTTATTAAAATCACTTAATCAATATCTCTCATTTCAA
>NC_051412.1:16139816-16139923 GCF_015228065.2 Penaeus monodon
GTCAATTGCCTTATTTATAATTCAGCCAAAGAACTTGTAGAGGGTGATTGATCTGAAGCCTATGGTAACTGTTTGAGACCTAGAGCAATGCTCTGGTTTAGTAAACC
>NC_051412.1:16139976-16141608 GCF_015228065.2 Penaeus monodon
CATTCTGCTACATCAGATTTTTTGGCCTACTTTCTGTTCTTCACCATCACCGAGATTAATTAACATGTGGATAACAAACTTTACCCTTACAACATTCAGTTACCTCTCTGTTTCACTCCATCTATTGAGCACTTAATGACAGCACAGGTAAATCTTCTGCCAAATGCTGAGTTACTCAAAATAATTACATAACACTAATAATAACATGTTCCTTAAGACAAGATACCAATGTTAAGTAAAATAATAGTAGTTAGTGCTTAGTCTGTGTTCTACAAATACTAAATGGAATCAGATTTTTTTCTACCTATTTGGCATACATGATATTCACTTATGTACTAGCTCGTCTAGTCCACTGAGAATACCTTTTAGTTCCACACCCATCACTTTCCATATAACTCATATTTCTAATCGTTATTGCATTTGAACATTTTTAGATCCTGTGCTATGATTATATAATGTTATTATACCCTTGAAGCAAGTTATGATGCAGTCAATCAATGCAACTGAATCAGATGCTTTTACCTTCTGGTGAGATACTCTGAATGCAAGTAATTAGTACTACAGCATTAATGCATAAAGCCTACCATAAGTTGTAAATGTGCGTCTCTGAGACTCAAATTCAAAATGATTGAAGTGCGCAGGTTCAACATGTCCAGCAAGAGTATTGCGATTCACTTTGTGGTAGTCCGATTCTGGCTTGTTAGGACCAAGGGTTGGAGCGTACAGTTCATCATACTTTGGGTTGTATTTCAACTCCTTCTCTTGTGGGTCTAAGTGGCGGCGGTCATCCAGTTCTTTCTGAAATGGAAGTGTATGGATTAGGATTCAATGTCTAATTCAATAATAACAATAAAAACAGGGGGGGGGGAACACCTTGACTAACACATTGCTGATATTAGCCCTGATAACTATGATAAGCATGAAGTATGCTAAAGATACAGCAGAGTAATAATCACACAAATAAAAAATTCTAGCAGTTCAAAAGTGTTTACAGTGTTTAAAACCTCAGCCAGTATCTGTGAAGGGTTGATTTTCCCTATAAAGTAATTTGTGGTCAATCTAAATGAAATTATCTGATGTTATACATAAGGGTTTGATGGTCTTTCAGACAAAGTTTCAGACCTTCAGACCTATTTTTTACTTCTCAATAATGTCATTTGAACACAATGTTGGGGATATCTAACCCTATAATGTTAAGCAAGATATTAGTTATAAGTGTGATAGTTATCGAGAAAAAAGAATCTTCGTGAAAAAAACATTACATTAATTAATATAAAAAGTTTTCATGGGCAATAAATATATTGTTAGTTCCGAGACATATCCATGTTTGATTTTATAGTCTTCTGTCCAAACTATCAGGTGATATATTGAGTTTGAAAATTGATTTAACCATGTGAGAGAGGAAGAGAACGTATCAACAAAATCATAGTTTTGTGATATAAGGTCAAAAGATTTTGACAGCTGTTATCATCACTAATATAAAGATAAGTCAGGATGAGGTAATGTTATTGTGCCTGGCATACAAAGAAACTTTAGTAAAGGCCACATCTAAGGCTAAACGTTAAATGAAGTGAAGGAGAAGGAGAACTTAGTGTAAGTCTAAGAAGAAAAACTAAGGGTGGCTAGCTTCTT
>NC_051412.1:16141642-16141809 GCF_015228065.2 Penaeus monodon
GATAGAGGAGGGTGACACCCTGGCTTGTTGACTCTTTGTTAAAGTGTTAGTCTCAGCTTATGAGTATCCACTATAAAAAAGGCAAGGTAGTAGCAAAATCAAGCCAGATGGGCAGGGAAACAGTGTACCTCTCTTACAAATGCTGGCCTAGCCCTCCTCATCTTATA
>NC_051412.1:16141829-16141990 GCF_015228065.2 Penaeus monodon
GTGAGTAGTTGCCCCACCCCCTTCCACCTGGGATAAAATTATTTGTCAATAACCATGTTTTTTTTTTTTTTTACCATAGCTTTATGACTGATTTCATGTATGACTCACAATACTGCCACTTACAATTTACATTGTAAGTGGCTTATGATGATAAACCTTTG
>NC_051412.1:16142022-16142237 GCF_015228065.2 Penaeus monodon
TATTGTTACAAAAGAAATATACATATCTAATGTATATTTGTTGTCATTGTCAAGGAACTGCTTGTTTTTCCTAGCAGAACACTGCAGTAAAAAAAATGGATCAAAAAGCTCAGTGAATATTTTACAGGGTTCTCAAAGTTTTTCTTATGGTTAGTAATACATAGTTCTTTTTCAAGTTTTTCATTCTGTAATTTTGTCTATGGTTTGGCTGAAGT
>NC_051412.1:16142783-16143035 GCF_015228065.2 Penaeus monodon
GGTAGGTGTTAGGGGGTCTTGTTCCCCCCCTCTTGTCTAGGGAATAAATAAGAGGTAGGTAAGGTTTGATTGGATTTCTGGGTTCACATGATACACAATATTTGCTTATGTGCAACTAAACAGTTTATTATAAATTCATTATTCGAAACTTGGTCGCCTTTCTGAAAACGGACTTTATGTGCATTTGGATTTGTGCTTGTTTACTTGGAGCTATACTATATTGTGTTCATCAGACAAAGTTTGAAAATTCAA
>NC_051412.1:16143124-16143330 GCF_015228065.2 Penaeus monodon
GTATTATTGGAAAAGATGCCTAATACCTAAAAAACAGAATCTGAGTTTACCAAGTAGTAGAACACATAATTCTATGGAAGTTTTCTTCTATCTCAAATAGTTTGCAAATTGATAATAACTGTAATAAAGATTGTGTAAAATCCAGGAAACCAGCTACTTTACGTCCTCAGCGTCATGACAAAATGACTAGGAAACTGAAAGTGACA
>NC_051412.1:16143925-16144049 GCF_015228065.2 Penaeus monodon
GGTGGGGCAGTCCCCCTCCTAAAGGGGGTTTAAAGTGATAAAGCTGTTTGTGTGCCTGGACTCTATCCTGCTGGATCATGTGGTGAAGATTTTGTAGACCAGGCTGGGGGGGGGGGGGAGCCTG
>NC_051412.1:16145561-16147719 GCF_015228065.2 Penaeus monodon
TGTTCTAATTGAAAATACATGAGACAAGATGAATCGTCACAGTTAAAACAATGACAAATACCGAGGGGGAATTTGTATAAATTTAAAAATATTAAATATTTATTACTATTTACATAATATATGTAGGACTTATTACAATATATTTTAAGGAACAACATTACAATGAGTTATCCTACATACATAAGGGCTCAATACTCTTACATCCTAACCCAGTATCCTTTAAATATCCTATTCCTTACCGTTGACGTCACCTCCGGATTAACCACAAACTGTAATTGCTTAGAGATAGTGTTGCCGCTTTCGATCGGCCGCAAATGTTGTAAAGATTCCTCGTCGGCGCTGTCACTGTCACTCTCACTCCCGCTGCCATAGCCCCTCAGGTTGAGCAGCGACGCCATCTTTGTTTACCTCCTGGCAACGTCTAAGAACAAACGGGTTTTTAAAAATCCACTTTTACACTATTTCCTTGGAGAGAATAATCGTATAACTTGATGATATAAATTTTTAATAAACAGAAAAATATTATTACTTTCTACATCTAGTTAAGAGTTATCATTTATATGTTTACGGAAAAATTGATCCGTGGGTGTGCGTTGTAGGCAGACGCTGCTCTCCGCCCTCTCATGTTTTGGCAGGTGAGTTGTTGTTTTTCCCAATTTCCTTCACTGACTGGCTGTTGCAAGGCCGCTTGGAGAATTTTTGATGCACTGCAGCAATCCGGTCTTTCTGCTTCGCAGTGCTGTGTAAGGAATGGTTGTTCTTCACCCATTTAAAGAAAAAAATCGCTCTAATCTGTGTGAAACTTCAGCGTCAATGGAAACTGACGCCATTTCTCTCTATTTTGCGAGGGATTTCGGCTTCTTATGCCGCCAAAGGCACTAGGAACAAGCTGATTTGTGGTGCAATTATTGATTATTTTCTCAAGAAGGGGACCATGCCGAAAAAACTCCCAGAAATACAAGAAAAAAGGCTTATAAGGCGAGATAATGACCAATGTTTGTTGTGGTGCCAGCGAGCCCCTCCCCTCATGCCCCTCCCTCCCCTTGTGCCCCTCCCTCTCCTAGTGCCCCTCCCTTCCCTGTGCCCTGGCCTTCCCCAGTGGCCCTCCTTTCCTCGTGTCGGGTCCTTCCTTCGTGCCCTTCCTCTCCCTCTTGCCTCTCCATCGTGCACGCCCCTCCCTTTCTCGTGTGCCCCTCCCTCTCCTGGTGCCCCTTCCTCCCACACAAGTGCCATTCCATTCTCCTATGACCCTCCCACTCTCCTCCTGTCTTCCCCTACCCTAGTACTCCTCCTTTACTTATTATTACCTCTCTCTTCCATAGTGCCACTCCCTCTTGTCTTCCTTTTCCCAGGTGCTTTTCCCCTCCTGCTGTGCACTTTCATTGCCCTTCAACTTTGTGCTCATGTCTTCCTTATGGCACTTTTTCTTCCTGTTGGATTGGTTATTGGTTGTTGGTTATTCTTCCCACAATGTGATATGTGGGCAAATATTTCTTCATTTAATATTGTATGCAACAGAAAAATACTCTTGAACACAGGAAAGCATTGTGAGGTGCCGTACTCTGTAAGCTCAGAGAGATAAACAGTATTTTGATAATTAATAAGATTTTAAGGCACAGGCTTATAATGACTTTTTGTTTAAGAGTATGGTTTTGTTTAACCAAATGTGCTGGTAGCACTCCAGCTTGTTTAACTCCTTCCCCCCCCCCATCTGGGAAAATTCCCTGTTTTTCATGTTACACCAAGGCAGATTTTGGTAACTGACATTTTTAGAGAACAGTTCAAAATATATGAAAATTTATATTGTATTGTCATATAGGAACTCCGTAAGCATCAGTAAAGTGCAAAGTTAAAGATGTAAATTCATAGAGCATCAACAGAATGCAATTTTGAAAATGTGTTTGTACTTACAGCTTGCTTATGAATGAAAATGGTAATGAATTAACACATTTATGTAATTAAAAAACATATTAAGTAAGTCTTATTTTTTATAAAATAAAATAACAGCATAAACAAGGCAAATAGGACTTTAAAGGCTAAACACTCAGGTAACAGGTGACCATACTAAAGATGCATGGCAAGAGCAATAGGTAATATTGAAATGCATGTTATTTTAAAACAATTAACATTTTTTGAATGATAATTTGGAAATAAATAA
>NC_051412.1:16147834-16148462 GCF_015228065.2 Penaeus monodon
GTAAATGTTTAGAACAGGACCACACCCATTAGAAACTAACAAATGAATCCCATCATAAATGCACAAATTACCATGAAGTCACAGTATTAAGCAAAAACTTTCCCAGTCCTTGTGATTGTCATTTCTCTTCAGGCGATGTGGTCCTTTTGTATACTTCAAATATACTTTTCATCAGTGAAGATGGAATTCTGTAAAGAAAGGATATATATGTGTTGCATTCAAACCAACTTTTGTACCATAATTAGAATAAAATATACAGCAAATAACTGGGAAATAGCAAACGTAATCCAATGTTGAACAGTACTCAGACATGTATGTTCTTAACCCATTCCTGCTGGATGACGTAATAAGACATCATAGTACTACTTGTTTAAGCCTATCCCTAACTATATTACTTTCAATGCCTCCCCCACATCCACCCATTTGTGCCTCTAGGTCCTCTTGTATCCTTTCTGTGCATATTATCTCGATTACGTCATGCTTATCTATTGTGCTTACCTTTGTTACTCTCTTCATGCCATTTGTGCAGATTTTTTTTATACCTGATAGTGTTGGTTCATGTATTCTTTATCCTTTATGATTAAATTTTAGTTTTTCTGCATGATAATTGAAGTTAAGTATCATAAAT
>NC_051412.1:16148572-16149383 GCF_015228065.2 Penaeus monodon
TCACTTCATTATTCTGCTCCACCCTTCCCACATGCCTCACCCCTTACCTCTTACCCGTTCCCTACTCTTGTACCATCCACATGTAAATATTTCCACATTATTTCCCCTCCACATTCCCCCCTGTCACATGTTAGTGGGTTTCTTCTGATGTTGAATTTTTTTTCTATACCTGCTAGTGTTGCTTTATATATTCTGTAATTCTTTACAACCATCATGTAAAATATTTTCCATGGTCCTACTTAGGATAAATGCCCTCCCTTCCCCTTTCTTACTAATGTGGCCTTTGCCTCTGTTTACATCTCTTTCCTAATGCCCTTGTACTTTTGCTCTACCCCTTATCTTACATCCTTCCCTTTACATCCCCTCATCTCATTACAGTATCCCTGTCATATGCCTAACCTTTTGTCCTGAGCCTATCTCTTTGTCTCATGCTGCTCCACATGATTTGCTTATCTTTACTTGCTATATGTCTCTTGACTAATTGCTTGCCAGCCTTTCTGCCCATGCCTCTTCCCTCCTCTTATGCTGCTTCTTTCAGCTTGTCTTTAACTCCTCATGTCAAGTATCTCCCCATGGTCTGTGTAGAGACCAGTTGCATTGCAGTTGCTTTATTGAGGAGGAAATTATTAAAGACAAGTGCAATTGATATGTGCAAAGCAGGATGCTTTAAAAGAACTGTAAATGTGTAGTATAACATACCTTTTAACCTGTATTCAAAGGAGAGCAGAGTGTAGAATGTTTAAGATTAAGTAGGTGTAGATTTGATATTGACAGAGAGATAACTAGATAATATTTCATTGCATCTTTCTGT
>NC_051412.1:16149460-16151123 GCF_015228065.2 Penaeus monodon
CTCAAAAGTAGGCTTGATTATTTTTGAGCCTAGTTCACTGGACGATCATATATTCAGCAGCCAAAATTATAGTTTGGAAATTATTTTCCTGTACTCCTAATTTTTCCCTCTAAGCAGCTAATTGTCTGGTACAAAGCATTTGTCAGCATCAAGTTAATGGCTCATAATGATAATTAGTGCACCATAAAAAGATGCAGCTTCATATCTTATATTTTACAACACTTATAGAGTAGTTGTAGTGATCTATTGATAGTGGAGGGGAGTATAGATGTTAAGACTGGCATTTATAAGACCTGATGTTGTGACATTAATCATTTTATGGTGAGTCTTAATAGGACTTAATAAGAAGATGGATGAAAAAGATAATGTATATAAAATAAACCATACTTTTCATATTCAAAATTATACTTGCTATTGTAATGTATGATAAATTATAGATAGTGAAGGTTATGGTACACCAAGGAAATAGATTAACACAGTAGGCCCATGTAAGGAAGGTGCTCCTTTTTATATTATTTTTGATATTACAGTCCATCATAGCTTTTCATATTTGCCACCTCAAGAAAAAGAAAAAAGTGTAGAAACATACTACAAAGGCTATTGAAAAGTTACTGTGACATTTTAAGTCTCTTAAGTATTTTTGACTGCATTTACATTGTTGGCTGCAGTAGCTATTTTGGTTGCTCCACCCTCAATCTTCCACCCCTTGATTTTCTATAACTTGCAATAGCTATTCTAAACTTTGTTTTTCTGTGGCTCAGTAACCATATAACACATCCCAAAAGGTACATTTACTTTTGGTTTCATATCTCTCTTTTTCTCCTTTTTCTTTACCTTTCTGTGATAACACAACTCAGTCATGCACATGGAATAGAGATGGAGGTCTGCTGTATGAAGGAAAATAAATAAGAAATCCTTGATCTGCTTTGTAGTTATCATGAGAAAAAAAAAATTGTATGTGTAAAAGACCAAATTTACTATTTGTGAAAATGTAGGCATTATGATGCTTGGGGGAAGGAGCAAGATTGGCTGAGGAATTATGATTAGGAGTTAGGTAAAGTCCTAATCGCTACATTTGCCATTTATTACTGTTATGTATCATTGTACAATTATTTTTTTATCAACTCTCTTTGTTTTGTGGTTTGGCTTGTCATATTGGTATTGTACATCAAAGGTAAATTGCTTATGGCTTTAAATACATATTTTGTAAGGAATGATAATTAGCACTAGAGGATCTCTTCCTTTACTTCAATAAATGGAAGAATATCATGGGATTTCTAAATAGATTAAAGAACTAAATGAAAAAAATAGAGGAAAGGAAAGTAGGGAGAAGTAAAGAGAAGGTGAATGAGGGATAAGAGGAGTTTAGAGGGAGAGAGTTAGAGGTGAAGGTAGAGCGAAGTTGTGATAGAAGAAGCAATGGCAGTAGTAGAGATTGAAAGGTAGTGGTTAAAAAAGCTGAGGTTACTGGTAGAGGGATAGGGACTCAGTGTTGGAGGGAGGGAGAGAAATTGGTAGAGATGGAGAAGCATCAATTGAGAAGAGGGAGGGAGAGAAACTGGTAGAGATGGAGAAGCATCAATTGAGAAGAGGAAGTGGTAGAGCGAAGGTGGACATTAAATAATGTTAGGGGTATAGAAAGGAGAGGGTGTGACAGATATAT
>NC_051412.1:16151190-16151408 GCF_015228065.2 Penaeus monodon
GATTAGGAGCAGGAGATATATGTATGGAGTGGGAAAGGAAGAGATATGAAGAAGAGAGTAAAAAGGATGGGGAGAGATAGTCAGTGGGAGATTAGGGAGAGGAAGAGACTTGTGTCCTTTTGAGAAAGAGACAGGAAAGGAGAACTGCCAAGAGAGGAGTAGCAGTGAAGCAATTGATAAGATAAGACTTAGCTTATCAAGACTCACATTTTCAAGAA
>NC_051412.1:16153847-16154892 GCF_015228065.2 Penaeus monodon
GACAGATTTTGGGTAGAACTTGCAATTGAGTTTGAGTGAAACAGGGCTGGTGTGGGTGTTTGGGGTGGGTCATTGAGTCAACCATACCGGCTACATCCTTATTACACTCCAGCTAGGCTATTGTTGCCAGTTAGAACTTGAACTTTAATGTTCTTCAAAGGGATTCTCCTTTTGTAGCTTATGAATGTTTACACTTTAAAGGAGACTGTTGCTGACAGGACTATGAGGATTATGATAGGGAATATTAAGGTTCATTTGCTGAGAGTGAGGCTGCTGAGGGGTTGCCAAGTGAGCCCCAAATGCTCATGAGGTGGGCACTTCCTCTGACACTTGCGGTTATACTGCGCTCTGGAGAGGAAGGAATCTTTATTTAAGATGGGTTTAGAAGAGTGATAAATTTTATGAAGTGTGTTTCTCAGAATTGTTTATTTTGTTGAATTATTTGTGTGTAATTGAAGTTTGATAATGTAGACTTAATGCAATGTGAATTTGTGAATGGTAGACAAGAATGTTTATATTTAATATCATGAGTAATAAAAGTCACATGGACCTAAAAACAAAGGTAGGAAGTTGAATTGCCTTTCGTTTTAAAATAATTTTTATAATGAAGTGCTGTATTTTGCTAATCAATTTTTTTAATGATTATCATATTTTGTTCTTGTGCTTCCAGGTAGCATGTGTATTTTGGGTCAGGGCTATGAGATTCATTTCTCACTCCTAGAGTAAATGAGGCATATGCCACCACGGCTTGGAAGTGGGGGCCAAACAGTGAGAGTTTGGCCACACAAGATTTTTCTTCATAGTCATAGCAGGTATGTTACTTTATATTCAGAACATGAATTTATATTCATGTTATATAAAATTTCATGTGTATTTTGGATTAGTACTAGATATCAGGATACAAATTGAAGAATGATATTTTTCAGTGTTATTGTATGTCATTACTCTACATTTTGATTCTGTTGTATATGTTTTATATGAGAGTATTTAAAGGTAATATTTGAGTATACCAACTGAAATTAAAAGAAAAAGAGAAATATTGAAG
>NC_051412.1:16156290-16156559 GCF_015228065.2 Penaeus monodon
TTTTTTTTTTTTTTTTCATATATTAATGAACTGTAGAGGCTGATGGTTATCATTTCATTCTCATAAAAGAAAATTATTTCATTATATTCATATTTGTGGATTTAGCAAAATAAATACTGATATAATAATGTTGATTTGAGATACTTTTTTATATTGTGATTTATGCAAATTGGCTAAGTGAGCAATGTACTTGCACAGTCCATTGTGGTTTATTTTTTATTAATTTTGTGTATACATTGATGGCATTTACCCAAGAGAAATTTTCTTTG
>NC_051412.1:16156722-16157317 GCF_015228065.2 Penaeus monodon
CTCCTATTATCCAACAGAGAATGGTAACACAGAAAAGGGTTTGCTAGTGAAAGGTTGGATTATAAATATATTTCATATGGAGCTATGGTCACATGAAAAACAGTTTTTGATGACCTTTGAAGTTGCCTCCAGCTTTTATGTTGTCTAATTCCTAACTTGCTGGTCACACATTTAAACAACACTGTGCTTGATTTCAGTCAACAAGGCACTGGGGTCTTGAATCTCAACAAACTCCATCTTCAAACATGATGTTACTGTCATTACAAAATAAAATTACATGTAGAGATAAATAAGCATTATTAAGAAATGTAAGGATTTAAGATACAGTATTTGTTTGAAGAAATGTCATATTAATTGAAATATATGATTAACCTTGCATGTGCAGTTATTATTAATAATTCCAAACGATCCATACTGTCTGATTCAGTGTTGGATGAATTTGCCACAAATAAGGATTATGCCAACTTGAAGGTTCTTGGAAGTGGGAAAATTTGAATAGCTGAATCGAAGTATGCCATTCTCCTGGATGGCCAATTTTAATGAGCCATCTTGCAGTCAGTAGTGAGGGGGTGCAAGTGAGCACCAGAGAATGATG
>NC_051412.1:16157741-16159048 GCF_015228065.2 Penaeus monodon
ATGGCATTCTACTTAGCTAGGGCCTTAATGCTGCATTATGCTTCATCTTGTAATCATCTTTTTAGATTAAAAACAATAGGCCTATAAAATACTGTTTTGAATGTGTATCTCAATATCAACTTCTTTGACAACTGTGGTGTGTGGCCTGAAGTGCAAATTTATAACTGAGGTAAATGTTGGATGATTGAAGTAGGCATGGATTTGTAAATATTCAAATAACAGGGGTCACTTGTATAAGGAAAAAGGAAACTAAATGAACCTTTTCTTCTTTCAGGGGTGTAAAAGTATAGGCCAAGATGCCACTCTTAAAACGTGTGGTGTCACCCGTGCATGTGTCACGGGTGCCCTTAGTGGAGGAGTGGGTGACAGATGACAATGGCAGAGTCTACGCGGCTCTCCTGCCAGCCACAAATCAACCGCAGGACCTAGAGTCCTTTACCAACCTCACCCTTGCCAACCTCATCACCCAGGTAAGAGTCTGTTTATACATTTCACTGGTTTAGTTTGTGTATAGTTATGTTTTTATTTTCATGATTTCTTTGAATGTGGAAGAAAATTCTTATTATTTTGGTTTCTTGAATATGCCTTCTTAAGTTAATTAATGCATGTTTTAAACAGAATTATGTGGCTGTCTAAAGAAGATTTATATGAAAGTATATCCTATATAGTTATAAAACCTTGCTTGTTGTCTTAGCTAACTACTTATTGGTCAGATAAACAGATTATATTTATAGTGTTTATAAGCACTTGTAAATCATTCTTATTAGTTTTTATTGATGTGTTACCTTCATTATTATTAATATTGTTATCAACAGATTAATTGGTTGGTTATTTTTCTTTTCTCTCAGTTATCATCACTTTCCCGACATGCAGAAGACTTGTTTGGGGAAATGATAACAGAATCCACCTCCATTTTGAATCGAACAGTATCTTTACAAGGCAGGGTTGATAAGCTCTCAGTCAAGGTTAAGAACTTGGATAGCAATGTAGAAGAAGGTAAGAATCTTACTAATATATATGTTTTTCTTCTTCGCAGGTATAAGTTTTTATCTTGAAAATCAAGTAAGTTGAAAGTAATTAAGCTGTAAAATAATGTAAATCAGAATGTAATAGCAGTTGGTTTGGTACTTGTCTGTGACACTAGATGATAATTTCACACACATTCTGTGTAAATTAATTAACCATTTTCCCATTTTCTCCCAAAGTTTGTAAAAATATATATGTGCAGTATAAGTAGGAGCTTGATTACAGGTAAAGCTACATGTCACTTGTTTCATCCGTTAACCTGTTAATGCTGAGAAGACACT
>NC_051412.1:16159200-16160455 GCF_015228065.2 Penaeus monodon
CTATTACTATTCTAACTTCAAATGATAATGCCATTAATAATGATAATATCATTCATGAAAATTCAAGGAATAGGGTAAACAGGTAAGGTAAGGGAAGTATAGCAGTTGAACTTTTAGTAAGTAAAGGCATTTACATTTTCAGTGTTAACATTGGTTTTCTTCATTTCAGTATCATTGCAAGACATTCACATGCGTAAGGCTTTCAAGTCTTCAGCACTGTTTGATCAGCAAGTGGTTTCAAGAGACACCATCCCAGCTGCCATGTTGGAGACATATGAGACATGCGAACAACCTCCGCCTCTTCACCAGCTGAATCCCTACAGGCAAGGGTCATTTAGGGTTTTGTGTTTCTTCATATTGAAAAATACATTTCATGAAGTGATTAAATGTCTTGCAGGCTGGTCAGACCTGAGTATGGTATCTGCTGTTATGATTTATTTGTGCATTATTAAGGGGACTGTCCCATTTCAGATGGGTTTTTGGTTGAATTTGAGTTCTGGGTAGTTTTGTATACACCTGGACAAATTACTAAATGAATATTAGTTCTCTGTTCTGTTTCCATCTTGCGTTAACAAATGCTCTCCAATTTTGGTTGTTTCACCAACGAATATATGGCTTGTAGGAGTTTATAAGGTTATTAGTATTATGAAAGCAATACAGTTTGGAAGAATATGATCAAAGAAGTCTTAATGCCTAATGTGAACAAATCTACACAGATTGTTATGGTATGTAAAGGAAAGATTATAAAACCATAATCATGTGAAAGTTGGCATATTTGCACTTCAGCTACATTCAAGTTAGACTTGACTAAAGTCAGGATAATTTCACACTCGCAGATGCGAGTGGTGACAAGGGGCTAAGTGCCACACAGGGGAAGCACCGATAAGCCAAGGTTGGCCCTCTCAGCTATAACGTGAAAAGGTTGATGTATATAGGTCTTCCGTTCTCAAGAGGTCTAACGCGTTTGTTCATGTTGCGCAGTAATGGGAATGACCATTTAGTAACAACCATAGCACCTCCTGTACTATGTAGATTAGCCTTTAGTTTGTTTGAACACTATTGTGCTATATTAGTGCTATTTTTTTTTTAATGGCCAGAAAATTAATGCAATTTCCAGTGAACATAGGGTTACGGCAGTTTGTTATGATGCTATAAGTTATGTAAGTGTAGACTTGTATAAAAATGAACTAAACTAAGTAAGTGAGTCAGGATCCACGAGGGGGTGTAAATGCGCATTCTTGCATGCTTGTTAAGG
>NC_051412.1:16160804-16160885 GCF_015228065.2 Penaeus monodon
CTGTCTGACAATTCAAGCAAATTGAAGAGGAAAAAGGAAGGATTTGAAATTCATAATACTTTTAATATTTTGTATTCCGTT
>NC_051412.1:16161353-16161431 GCF_015228065.2 Penaeus monodon
ATATTTCTGGATAAACTCCTAGCGACTGTTTCAGTTTCATCTGCTCCTGAGTAGAGATACTTTTTTTTAATGAGTGAT
>NC_051412.1:16161456-16161926 GCF_015228065.2 Penaeus monodon
TTACATATATGTAAGTATATTAGTTTTGTGAACTCAGTTTAATGCATATGTAATATACTTTGATATATATGTTCAACAAATAAATGTTATATATTGACTTCATACCTGAAAAGGAAAAAAAATCAAAACAGTTACATTGTTTTGGTTAAAAGATTTTGATCATAGGGGCAATGTCACAACAAACAAAACAACATCCAGTTCAGGTTATAATGCTGCCCCTAGGCTTACTATAATTTTTACCTAGATTTTGCTCATGGGGACGGAAGGGGCACATACAATAATTTATCCTCAACAACAGGCAAAAGAAATTGTGGTTATCTTATTATGACTGTTTACCTGACAATTATGCATTTCATGGAACAGTTCCCTTAAGAAAACAAAGAAATCAAATCACTTGTTTTTTTATTTCTTGCTTTATTGAATACATAGATTTTTGTTAATGGCTGAATTTTGTATTTGTTTAACTGTAT
>NC_051412.1:16162112-16162751 GCF_015228065.2 Penaeus monodon
TTGTCATTGAAAGTTAACAATAATGAGTTGATTTTTGTTTACTAGGGATGATGGCAAGGATGGACTGAAATTCTACACTGATCCATCCTACTTCTTCAACCTCTGGCGTGAGGAGATGACCCAGGAGACTGAGCGGCTGAAGCTGGACAAGAAGCAGAAGGTAATTTTGAAACTTGGTCCAGTAAGCTCTTTGTTCAAAGAAGAGTTCTGCTATTTGGTTTATATTTACATGTGGTGTTTGAGTTCATTGTTGATTCTTGAACTTTGAATCTGATACCTTTTCATTTATATTTTTTCTTCATTATTATTAATAAGCAAAGTGATCTTCCTCATCAGTTACCATGATAATGATAAGGATGGTTGTATTGAAGATTATATTATTAAAGATGGTTGTACTAAAGTTGAAAGAAATAATGATATAATGTTATTATGTTAAGACAGTAAAGATAGATATACTGTCAATTACATTATCAGTCATTACCATGAACTGCTATCTGTTCATCAAGAGTAATTATTACCATGCTTGTCTAGAAGCTGTCTTGGAAACTGGTGAGTAAAACAGGAAACCATATACTTATTTTTACACATTTACTATTAATCTTTTGGTGCCAGATGCATAAACTATCCAATGATATTTTG
>NC_051412.1:16163101-16164219 GCF_015228065.2 Penaeus monodon
ACATGTGCTGCTGGTGTCAATAAATTTATTTTATACTTGCAGTTTAGTATCAATATATGGTTCAAGTAGCTAAAGAGAAAATGTACTATATAATGATTACTTTTATAGTTATGAGCTGATTGTTGGCAGTGAGAAATCCCGATGTTCTGGGGAATATTACTTATTACAGGATATTCATTGTAATCTAAAATACATTTAAAGAATATTTGAGTGTAAAAATAGATTCAATTATGCATGACACACTTGATGAATATTCATTTGTGAATTCAGTACACTTGAATATGGGGCCAACTTTGACTTTGAGTGAGTATTAGTTTTCACTGCATTTTTGTGATTTGATGAAGAGGTTACCACATGTGCTTTAATTTCCTGTATTTTAGATTTCATCAAGATTATGTGAATGTCCCAGGATGGGCATGTCATAGCAGAATCTGTACTTGAAAAATTTGTAAATTCTGTTTTGTCCAACATTTGGACGGTTAACAATATACTCAAATTGTAAAATTTCCAGAATATAACATACTTAAAACCTGTGTTAGTACTGTAATTGTTCAAAATGTATTATAAAACTAAAGGAAATGAAAACTAGGATATATGTTTGGAATTTTGATGCTGAAATATTGTGTATAAAACAAGATACTTTTAACTTTCTCTTTTAAATAAAAGTAATAGTGACCATCATGTGGTAACCTTAGCCTCTGTTGCTCTTTTTGTTTATTTGAGGCGAGTGGTCAGGGGATTTTAAATCTTGTGTGATAATTCTTCCAGCGAAAATTAACCATTACGAGGATTTATTTTTCATTCTTCCTAACCTCTCATGATCAAAGGCAGGTTTGATGGGATATGTATTTTATTCTCAACATGTATTAAATGTGTAATGTCCAAAATTTCAGTGTACTGTTATAGCTTTTTGGGAAAGGGGATTATGAGAATGTAAATATGGTATTACTAACATTAATGGTAAGAAGGTAGCATTATAGCAACCATGGTCATAGTACTATCTAGTTGTATATGAATGAACGCAGGTACACCTTAGAAGGCAACCTGCTTAGCTGATAGCACTGGTTAGCCAAGTTATTTGTTACTCATTGTTCTTATCTAGCGTGGATCTCTCAGGG
>NC_051412.1:16164249-16164411 GCF_015228065.2 Penaeus monodon
AGTGCTCTTTTCAAATTCTGACATTGCAAATTATTTTTGTGAGCTCTTAACACACCTTTGATGGTATGTATAGTTGATTTTCCATATATAGAGTTCAAATTAATAACCATTTGATGTTAGTTAAGTTGAGTTTGTACTGCCAAAAAATCAATTTTTTATATT
>NC_051412.1:16164575-16165143 GCF_015228065.2 Penaeus monodon
TCTAAAATAATATGAAATTATGATGCCAATGTTGACATCACAGTATATTTCACTGGCACTTCATGAAGCCAAAATTGGTATCACCATATGTAATGAATTAATGTTATATGTTAATGTAAAAAATAGGGAAGTGGTAAATATTTGTACATAGTATCCCATAAATAGATTATGATATGATTTAATTTGGGCCTGTAGCATGGTTACTTGATGTGAGGTGTGTATCCCTATAGCCTTTATTTCAATGGGAGAGAATCATTCTCTTAATTTTCTATACAATACCTTTTAAAGCCTGAATTGAAAGTTCTCTTTTCATATTTTCCTTAATGTAAGGAAATATATAAACTGATACCAAGACAGCTGTTACCTACTGTCTGTAACACCAAATCGCTGCTTGGGATTTTTTTGTTGGTTTCCATAGAACTTAGACAATAAAAGAATGAAATGGGTATTAGAAGTATATACAAATTAATAAAATTAGACAACCATCTTTAGCCAGTCAACACCATCAGCCAAGCATGTTGGCATCTATGGTATCACATCCCAGTATTTATTCAGATGCTGTTGGATG
>NC_051412.1:16165316-16165764 GCF_015228065.2 Penaeus monodon
TATAGTTTAACTTGTACTACCATTTATTACTGAACATATGACATCAAACTCAGAAGTGCATTTACTCATTAAACTGCATTTTCACATAACATTCGAAGTCCATTCCAGAGAGAGAGGTAGTCTTAAGGCCTAATGAATGAGCTCTTCTCAGGCACAATAGAACAGATAGAAGTAAGAACAACTCTTAGAAATTTCTGAAATTCTTCCTGAATTTGTAGAAGTAATTAGTCTGAAAGTACTGTAATCTGTTTTGGAGTCTTGCTGAGGATGCCCTAGTTTCTACTTGATTTTCTCTTGTGGGTTATTGGGAATGCAAAGTCCCAAAGAAAACTCTCCATCCTTGTGCCTAGAATCCTTGAACACTTGGGTTCTATTATTATTGCAATCACTGCTACTATTTCTACTTCTGTTTCTGTTTATTTCTATTTTTTATTCTTCTCTATTTCTT
>NC_051412.1:16166078-16166319 GCF_015228065.2 Penaeus monodon
GTCGTTTCAGTACTACTTGCAGTACTTGTAATGAGCTTCACTTACATTTGTGTCATTCTCACCATGTACCATTTAGCCAATAATGTTCAACTACATTATATTCTGCTTATTAAGAAAAGTCTTTATGTGACTTGGTAATTTTAAGGCTTAATGACAGGGGCCATGTCTTGTAAAGTAGACTGAATTTGACTTGGATCCAAGCAACTAGAGAACAGCAGCCAATGCTGTTGACTCTGCAATG
>NC_051412.1:16166440-16166622 GCF_015228065.2 Penaeus monodon
AAGTGCATAATGTTGTTTTTACTTTTACGCTTTATTTTACTACTACTGGTTTATTTCTTACTGCCTTTAATGGTAGGACTATTACTACCTAGGACAATTAGTGTATCTTAAGTTCTCATTACTCATGGTTTCATTATTGCATCTCAATTAAAAAAGACAGGTATTAGCTTTTACGTTTTCCT
>NC_051412.1:16167495-16167841 GCF_015228065.2 Penaeus monodon
ACTCTCTACAAACCATGAACCATAACAGGAACCAGTGTCTAGCATCCAGGGACAATTTCAGGCTCGGATTATTGACAAGGGCAGTTTTAGAGTGATGCAAATGTTGACTTCTTTAGGTATGATGCTCCTCAAAGGAGTGTTCTATAAGGTGGAGAAAGTTTGGTGTGGGGTCAGAGGCATAATTTATGATAAGATAATAATTTATGTCCAGATGATGGTGATGTTTTTTAGCTTGTAGACACGTGTAAGCATTTTGGGGAGAGGTAAAATAATCTCAGTATTACTGCTGGCAGTAAAATTGCATGATGGTGATAATTACTAGTGAAGTGATGAGATTTTTAACTTA
>NC_051412.1:16168199-16169275 GCF_015228065.2 Penaeus monodon
GCTGATGATTTTCTGGCTTCAGGGATTTTTTGTATATATTAAGGTAGTGCATGTTTATGAATATATGTTTTGGGATTATGATTTACTCAAGACTTATTTATGTGTCATTTTAAGCCAAATTTTGGTGTGATTATTTTGTAAGTAGAATTCATTATTATGTTGCACTTACTTGCTCTGATCCTCCAGGAAAGGTGAAGAAGTTGCCCAGTATTGGTTGGAATGTTAGAACCTAATCATTTTATTCATACCTCCATGCATATTTTCATTTTTAGCATGCACATGGAGGGGAGCATCGAAATGAGGCAAGTGTGTTTATCAGAACCGGTGCATGGTAAACCTTGTGGGTTCTCTTCTAACTTTTAACATTTATATCCAGTCCCTTCTGGAGGTTGTGGCTTCTTCACACTTCTAATGGATTTATGGGTCCTGTGGCAGTTGCTCCTTAGATACATGATAGGATTATAGTGTTGGTCAGTGTTTCATCCAAGAAGGTCACCTGGTAGATTCAGTACTAATGTTGGCTAGAGCCAAAGACTTAGTTAGTATCTGCTCTTTGGTTAAAAGTTCATCCTAGTTTTGCTGTTTGGTCGCGTGCTATGTAGCATATCCTGACTTACACTCAGCTTGGAATCAAGTATGCGTTGATTTGTTTCTTGGGCCATTGATGATGAGATGTCTCTGGATCAGGATGTTATTATCTCATTTCATTCTCTTATTGTTTTTGAGTTGATCCTTTTCCTGCTGGATTTGTGAACATTTATCACCACAGTAAATGCTTTCACTGGGATCAGTTTTATTATTAACAAATGCTGAGGCTTAACAATGACCTTTTTCATGTGTTAGTGTTCCTGATTATTGTTTTTCACACCGAAACTGCAGTCTGTATAGCATTGATTTAGCTCTGAACCAGAGCCAAGCTTTAACATATATGAATGGGATTTGTAGACTTGTAACTAATGAACCATTCTAATATAGTATGTAGTAGTTTGTTTTGCAGAGTAAAGTGTAGTTTTGTTATTTATTTTTAAGCAGTATTACTCATGAATAGCTCAGATGGCCTTTATGCAGTTAACTGA
>NC_051412.1:16169653-16169718 GCF_015228065.2 Penaeus monodon
TTCTAGTTTTACTGAATGATTTCAAGGCCTGTCCTCTGCTTTCTTGAAAGAAATGGGAATAAAGG
>NC_051412.1:16169837-16170933 GCF_015228065.2 Penaeus monodon
AGTTGACATGTTTTATTTAGAAATTAAGTGAATCACTCAGTTTGATAATGCTTTTAACCCAACAGCCAGTCATGCTGAGGAGACAGATTATTATATAAAAAAAGTGAATGACAGTTTTTTGAATCCCACAGCCAGACTCACTGAAGAAATAGATTATTGGATATAGAAATACTGAAATAGGTTTGAGATTGATTGTAGTCTGGTTATACATATTAACAGTATTCTCTCATCACAGCCAAATAAACCGAAGGGAGATGGAAGAAACAAGAGTAAAAAGATTCCTCGGCAAGCAGGAAACACGAGGGAAAAGCATCGACAGCTGGCTATTGCTCATGGGGAATACATTGCACCACAGTCGCAGTATAGGACTCCTATGAATCAAGTCAATGAGGTAAGGGATTTATTTTTAGATTTTTCTTTAGTGTATTTTGTTATACTTATTTATTACATTGGCACAGTTTTTCCACAGATGAAAGAGGAAGTTTATATTATATTATATCATATTTGATTTTTGGAGTATTTATCAGGGCATCATTTAGGACGTGGATATTTCTATAGAATGGATAATATCAGTGTGTGATGCAAGGAAATATTTTTGATAGGTAGTTCTGTATAACATTAAAGTGCAATCTCAATCTTTTAATTGTTTTCAAGCTGTGCAACAGTACTGTTTATTAATGTTGACTTTGTTGAGAAGATCTCTTGCTTTTATTGTAATATTTACAGAAAACTAGGGATAGATTGAATTGAAATTTTGTTGAAAAAACTCATATATTTTTAATGATAATTTAGGAATGCTAAATGATTTTGATAACATAGGTACACTGTAATCATCGGAAAAAATTATTAGCTTGATGCACCCCCCCCCCCCCATATCTAGTGGAAAATTATTTTACTTATTGAGAAGAGACTACTGCTGCACGGAAGAATACTACGCTCCTTGATGTCCTCTTTGTGTCTTTATCCAGAATGTGTATAGACTGTACATTCATGACTAAACCAATATTATCCTTCAACAACTATACGGGTATTCCCTTTGGTATATTAATACAATTCTTTCCATTCGTATCTTTATAAGTTGAAATGTAAATTCAAA
>NC_051412.1:16172126-16173713 GCF_015228065.2 Penaeus monodon
GATGTGTAGGAATAAATATCTTTGAATAATCTAGGGCAGTGTAATAAAGATTAAATGGAAGTGGTAAGCCATACTGAGTAAATTGAAACACTGAAAAATGTGTATGCCTAGTCCTTAACCAGTGGAGTGAGAGGCACATATCAAACTGAAGAGCAATGGAGTAAGAGCCACAAATCAGCTTGAGCTTTTTTTTTTCCATCCGGTGATGTACTTACGATAAAAATAAGTGCTTTATGATAGATCTTCTGTGATAGTGAGTCACCACAGTATAGGACCAAAGAGAGTAATTGCTCACTCCACGGGGTAAGATTTTAGAATTTCATTAGAAGATTTGTGAGCTTGGATTTCTTGTCTGGAAAGTCAAATATGTAGAATGCTGTGCTCGAGAGTCCTCACATTTTAGCAAAATTTTATGTCAAAAAGAGATCATTTGTAAATGTGGTGCTGTTTGTGGATTTAGCAACTCCATGTTGAATGCACTTTCACATTGCAGAACTTTATAAGGTATTCAGTGATACATTGTCCTTGATTTCAAGTAGTCTCTCCTCTTGTGATTCTAATTAAAGTGTCTTTCTTAATCAGAATATGTATGACCAGTCATTAGGAATGAGCACAGCAGATGGACGACCATTGCGACCAAATAGTATAGAGCTTCGTGGTCATTATGTGAATGCACAAACTGGGGTATGTTTCACAATTGCAATCAGTGCACTTGTAGTCTGTAATGATATGTCATGAATCTTTTAAGTGAAAAGCAAGATCTGGTAGATCTGTTTTGCATGCATGTCCTATTATGGACTGTATTTGGAAAATTAATCCCCTTTTTATATAAGTCTGACCAAGGTAAGATTGACGGAGGAATGTGCTAATCCAATTTTACAGTCATGCATGTCCTGTAAAGCACCGTTTTTTGGCTCAAGTTAGTTATTATTGAAAAACACATTGCATGGTTTTCTCAACTACCCTTTTGAGATGGGGAAATATATGCTAAAAACAGAATTATGTTATTCTTGCATCTCAATTGGATCAGATAAGTTTTAGGGTTCTTTGCATGATGTGATGCTAAAAGCAGAATTATGTTACTCTTGCATCTCAATTGGATCAGATAAGTTTTAGGGTTCTTTGCATGATGTGATAGGGTGGATAGGGACGGTTATTTAGCTAGAATCATATCCAAGTGAACTAAAAAAAAATAAACAGTAGAGTTTTGTTTACAGAAAATGTGCGCTTATGTACCTCAGTGCATGCATTATTTTAGCAATGTGCACCTTATCTATCTACTTAGCTTTGATTACTAATGCTGTTTGTTATACAATTTTTGGTTCTTTTTTTTTTAAGTTTGCTCCTTTTTTATGACATGTACAATCTGCATACAGTATATACTTTAAATATTTTGCATGAATTTTAATGTTACTTGTTCACTGGCAAATGAACTTCTCATGCCTAAGACTGCTGTGATTTTGACAAGAGCAATGGATATCCCCTTGATGCTGGGTGGAAGTGTCAGTATTACCATGACATGTTTAAAAGCTATCTGATGTTAAGAAGACGATTTTGGGTGTTTTGATTTTATGTGCAAGTGACCAT
>NC_051412.1:16173926-16174560 GCF_015228065.2 Penaeus monodon
TTTACCATGTATTACAAGGTTTCCCCCTTCTGTAAAAAATGAAAAAGGTCTCATAATTGCTGTAAATTTCTTCATACAAGTTATAAATCAGGCCAACTTCATTAACGTTTAGTGAACTGTAAATTTGAGTATTTCTAAGTGCAGTTGGCCAATTTTGTGAAGGGCAAGACAAGAACAAGACCTTGTTCCTTTTCCCTGTTATCCATGTTGACGGATCAACATAAACAGACATGCAGGTAATTGTGTGTGAATACACATGATTAGTGGATAATCCTGTATGATTTTATGTTGATGCGATCATATTGTTAATTTTTTTATACTTGTACACTAAATTTATTGATTTATTATAAGCTTAATTGTGCATGTAGATTATGGATATCAATTATTTAAAAGTAATTTTGTGTAGTTTTATTGTTTTAGTTTATGGGATCGTTGCATTAAACAATTTTTCACTTGTATGCCGTGTGAATTATGGTAATTGTCCAAAAGAAAGTTGAAAATAGAATCAAATAATAACAAGCATAAAGGTTAGGTGACACAAAAATACAGTTATACTAATATTTACCCACACACATCCCATACTTACTTACTAACACCACCACCTCTGCCTCCATCTCTGTGTATGCCTACAATT
>NC_051412.1:16175051-16176759 GCF_015228065.2 Penaeus monodon
ACCTGCAAATCCCTTTCATACATGTGTGCCTGGAACCTTTGTTGCACAGCACTATGATTTGCCCACATACTCTTTTGCACAGTTTTACTAATTGGCCATACAAAAGTTTTCAGCTATTGTAATGACTGTGGAAGCTGACTATTATATAGAATTTAAAATGGTTTTGCCCTCTTCTTTTTAAGTCAAGGATTTGTAATTCACACCTATAGAATGACAATGTTTTGAGCTGCTTGTGCACATATATTGGGAAACAACAGTATATGTATTTCATCATTTCAGAGTTAAAGATATCACCAAGAAAGCTTCCTATTAAAGCATTTCTGTATTAAAAAAAAAATGCAGACAGTGCACAGTTAAAAAAAAAAAACTTGCAGGAAAAGAAGTTTTTAGCTACAAATACCTTCCTACATGAAAATCTGCAGTCACAACAATATCAACTAATGTATCTACACATCCACATCAGCACACCAAAATCTACACACCAATACCCACACGCATTCCTACATTCACAAATGCAAGTGCATAAATGTACACCCATTTCCATGACTCTCTCCCCTCCTATGTGTATCTAGGCATATTCATAGGCATATGTACACTTTGGGTACTATAATCCTTGTAGATATCCTACTTTTCATGTGTGTAAGTAACATATTAGGTGAGGCATTTTGCAACTGATTTCTCTCTCGAAGCAGGAGGTTGTGTACGGGACAAACTCCCATCCCCACGCATATTCCCCGACCCAGGAGATGGCTCAGACTGTCCCAGCTTCAGATCACTCTGGATACCCACCTCCCTACCAGGATCAGTATTCAGGGTACCCACCACCTCCCTATACACCAGATGGAGCTGGATCACAGGGTTAGGATCTCTCTTCATTCAAGTTGACTTACAACTTTTGACAGACTGTCTCTGAGAACAGCTCAGAAGTTTAGGATAAATTTCAGATTTTTGGTTTTATGTTCTAGAGAGGAACTGGTTTATGTTAACAATCTGATTAATTTTTCTAATAGCATAAATTTTATACCAAATCCTGCTCTTTTGTGTGTTAAATTGTTTTTTTAAACTTCATATTTTAAATAACTTTTAAGTTTGTAGATGATTTTTGTAGATAGCATAGTTGAAGTGCTTGAATGTGTTTAGAGAGTTCAAGGAAAGGGAAATGGTCTTTACAGGCAGTACACCTAGTCGAAGTTCATCGCAGCGACCACCTTCAAACAGGCCCCTGCAGCCACCACCTGCACCCCCGAGTGGCAACAATACGCCTACACCACCAGGAGGTTCCCACAGTGGCACCCCAACACGCTTACGTGGGCCCTCACAAGGCAGAGAGTGTCTACCTCCTCCTCCACCTCCACCAGGGCCACAGGTAGGGATCACAAATTTTTTCTTTCTTTCTACCATAAAAATTGCTTCATTTTCATAGTACCCACATATTGAAGTGATTAGTATCCGTAGTTACTGGAAGGACCTACATTACTTTGGTCATTGTTGAAGTTTACCTTCTGAAGTAGCATTACTTTACTTTTGTAATTGTAGCATTTACTAGCAATATCTGATAAACTTCCTTTTCTATCTTTAGCAGCAGGTGTCTCATCCTGGTCTGTCTAGAGGGCCATCCATGTCACCAGGACCCGGGCGACATGTTCAGCCCCATGAGCATGACCTCCCACCTCCGCCACCTACTCCAGACAAGGCTGGTGATGCTGAG
>NC_051412.1:16176846-16177192 GCF_015228065.2 Penaeus monodon
GTTCCAAATGGGAATGCTCCTGGAGCACCTCTTCCACCTCCAATGCCTAATGGTGTTATAAAACAAGTAAGAACTTTTTCGTTGTAGAAAGAAAAATTTATAAATATATTTCCCAGTATATAAACCTTTATATATTGGCTCTTACTATGAAACATACAAAAGAGATAAGAGACAGATATTGATAGTGATAGTGGTCTTTGATAATGATAGAGACATTTAGAGATACATTTGAGATGCTATAAAGATAGAGATAGAAGTAGAGATAAAGATAGAAGTAGAGATAGAGGTGGAGAAGGAGAGAGATTGATATAGATGGGTGTACATGTAGATATATGTACACACACAC
>NC_051412.1:16177377-16178024 GCF_015228065.2 Penaeus monodon
TTACATGTGTCTGTAATCTATAGATTTTAAGTTTAGATGTTTTTACTGTGGCACTGACTTTATAACAAGAAATTTTAATACTTTTTTATAATGAAAATCATACTTTCCAGCAACCACAGACTGTCTTAGCTAAACCTAAGAAAGTGGAGAAGAAAGTGTTACCTCCAGTTGAAACAGATGGTCGAAGTGATCTACTTAAGGCAATTAGAGAAGGTTAGTATATAAGAAAAAATTCTCATGCCATTGAACTTAAAATGTATATATAATAATTTCATTATTGTTACTTTATAAATATGTCTTAGACTTTTCTAATGTTATTTTTCCGTGGAATTAAAATTGAGGTTATGCAGAATATCATTAATCTTTTTTCAGGTTTTGATGGCCTTTTTTATGTTATAATTATAATCCTTGAACTTGTGTACTGTCTTTAGATTTTCATGAATACAAAGATGTGAATTGCAGTTTGTAAATTAAGTTATTTAATAGAATATATTAAGTTCTTTTATTGAGATATTTTCAGCACCAAATAAGTGTGTGGCTATGGCTTTTTTTATTAAGTGAAATTACTTTTTGCAAGTAGAATTAAATTAAACCTGATGCCACTGGGGATGGCATATAAGTATGTGCCATGCTGTGAATTGAGTTTA
>NC_051412.1:16178910-16179659 GCF_015228065.2 Penaeus monodon
TTAGCTTATTTATGAATTATAGAAGTTGCTGTTTTGTTATATAGGAGGTCAGAATGTGGACTTAGCTGCCTCTTTCAATTACAGAAAGGAGAACAAGAAACAGAATTGTACCCATCACCATTTTTATTGTTGTATTTATGTCAAATGTTTCTGCGAGTGGTACTTCGCTATGCACCCGTAGGTGCATAGCGACACCTCGCATGCCGGACATATAGATCTTGTCATCTTCCTCCTTCTGGCCCTGTAGCAGAGGAAGCACCTTCTGTATTTCCTTCCAGGCGTCTCCCTCACAATATGTGCAGTCCTGCCCTGAAACCTGGAAGGAGAAGGCAGCGTTGACAGGCGCCCTCTTGCACTGTAGGGCTCGATGTCAGGGAGGAAATTGTTTATAATCGACATGGCGAGGTCGTGGCGAAAATCAATTTGTTCGCACCTGTTTCCTAAATACTTGTAAACAGAGTGGCTGTTTACTGTAGCTAAGTCATAAATATAAAAAAAAATCTTCTTATACCTCTTCAGTGACCTGCGCACTGAAGGGTATGACTGAGCCAGCTGGTCGCCCAAGTCCACTCCTTTCATTCTGTCGTTGTACGCAACGACGCACTCTGGCTTGGAGACCATTGAACCTCCACGGCGCAGAACCTCCACCGTGTGTAATGTGTGGACTGTAGAAAGCATATTTACCTGCTTTACATCCATCCAGGACAACGCCAACATGCCGGTTGGAGAACTACGGGAGTCCACGTCCC
>NC_051412.1:16179857-16180862 GCF_015228065.2 Penaeus monodon
GAGACCCCTGCTCCTTTGCCAGTATAGATCTTGAAAACGGCAGTGTACCCCGCACACGGGCCGTCACTGGCTGAAAGTTTGTAAACTTTTATGTCAAATCTTGCCCGCTTGCTCGGATTGTAAGTGTGGAAACTTAGGCGACCCCTAAATTTCCACAATGACTCATCAATCGATATATGCCTATCCGGGGTGAAGACCTTCCTAAATCGATTGCCAAGAATGGTAATGACTTCCCTCAGCTTCCACAGTCGATCATCCTCTGCAGGTTGCCCCTCATTATTCTGAAAATGGAGGTTGCGGGAAATCTGCTCAAACCTCTCGCGAGGCATGGTCGACAGAAAAATTGGCATGGCCACCTCGACCAGTAAAAGCCCAGCCGAGGTTTCTTATTTATCCCCATCAGCAGCCGGAGCCCAAGGTAAACATGGAGCTCGGCACTCGTGATTGGGGTCCATCGCCGTCTTCGTCCGGTCTCGTTCACCTCCGCAAATCTGTCAGTAGGGAAATGTAATGCATTAGGAGATGTAGGTACACTTATTACCTTTGAGTATCCGAATAATAGCAGTAATGTATATAAAAGAAAAGCTATGCGAATCAACTCTACATACCTATTCGTCTCTTCCACAATGAAGTCAATAAGTTCGTCAGTGATGAACTCCCTGTAGACTGCTAGTGGAGTTGAATCTTCGGCCAGGTCAACCTTGACACCATGTGTACCAGAAAAACTGTACTTTCTGGGTACATTCTCCCTCCTCCTCCACCTAAAGTCTGGGGTCCCTGGAGCGTTGTTGTTCCATGTTTTATTGACGTGGACGGACAGAGGCTCATCACTATCGAATGTCGAGTCCAACGAGTGTGAAACGAAGTCTAAGTCATCGTCACTTGGGGCCTCATAATCAATGTCCGAGGCTGAGTCATCGCTGGGGATTAGCTCATCCCCAGTGTCGTCGTCCTCCGAGGAGCTCGACTCTAACAAAAATGTCGAGGTGGACGGCCTCGACTGGT
>NC_051412.1:16181061-16181135 GCF_015228065.2 Penaeus monodon
TCATACCTTCTTCCATGGCTACGATCGTTCTGGAGAGAGAGGGCTAGAGCAAGGCGAGAAAGGGGAGCGAGAGC
>NC_051412.1:16182555-16182665 GCF_015228065.2 Penaeus monodon
GTGAACACTTAATTTTCATGGTATCATTGGGTTATAAATGTTCAGACTATGTTAAATTACTTGGCATCCAGAAATACTAACAGATTTGTATTGCAAAAGATTTCTAAATC
>NC_051412.1:16183703-16183781 GCF_015228065.2 Penaeus monodon
GTGCTAACAAGAGCATGTTACAAAAGAAAGAAGCCAAAGACAAATGCCACATCTTCATTGCAACACGGCATTGAAAGT
>NC_051412.1:16184043-16184931 GCF_015228065.2 Penaeus monodon
ACACACTATGTAGATAGTGTGGACAGCAATGTTGAGAAACATATTTTGTCATTGCCATTATGTGCTTGTTGAGGCAAAGATGATCACAGTATACACTTATAAGATTGTAATTGGGTCAACCAGGAAGCCAGAAGGGATATGTTGATTTTCTTAACTTAACTCATATAATCACATACAAATATTCCTCAGATGCTAGCTTGCTATCTTCATAGATCCCCGCTCTTCCATTTTCCTTTCTCATTTTGACTCTTCCTGTTGCGTTGTTTTCTGTATTGTTGCCTCATTCTCCCCTTCTTTTTTGTCTCATTTTTTCTCACCAGTATGTCTTAAGAAATCTTCCTGCAGGTTCTATGAAATCTAAATACAGAATCTGTCATCCATGATAGCTTACATAGTTATTTTTATTCCTTTTTTGGCTCAGTTATAATGTTTTGTTTCTCGTTTCAGGCATCAAGCTACGGAAGGTTGATGATGTCAAGACAAAGCCAAAGGAAGATCCGGACAGTGTGGATGTTGCCTCAATCCTCCAGAGAAGATTTGCCTTTGAGGTCAGCGACAGTGAATCATCCTCAGATAGTGAGTCGGACAGCGACGAATGGGATGAGACAAGCGCATAGTTCTGTGACAGGGCACTATCATCTCAATATCATTTATCATATGGCTATTGCCACTTATCTGTCACAGTGGAATTGCAAATTGAAAACGTCTTTAGTCAGAAGTGAGGAATGGCTTTTAAGTGTATTCCAGCAACAGTGAGACTCCTGTCACGCAGCTCTGGGTCATGAGCCCGTGGAAACATTGCTGAAGCTGGGAATTTAGCTCAGATATGTGATGTGATGTGAGGCTTCTCATTCTTTAAGGCCATATGCAAGTGATCTGTTCAGTACA
>NC_051412.1:16184990-16185541 GCF_015228065.2 Penaeus monodon
TATGTACTGAACTGTTGATACTTACTGAGACATGAATACACAAAGTCTGTATTTTATGCTTTGAAGTTGAGGAGTTTGTCATCTGAATAGCACAGACACTAGGAAATTTTCAGATGGAATAATTATCACTTCAGTTGTTCTTAATAGCAGTTGAAACTATGTCAGGATATGAAATTTAACTTGCAAGCATCACACCACTTTTCCTTATTGGCTAAACTTTACTTTTTCCCCTTTTTTTGTAAGAGAAATAAATTTGTTGCCTAAAGTTAGTGTAATTATGATTAGCAAATACAAAATAATGAGTTGCTGTAAACTTCCAACCATACTGGAAAATATTCAGGAAGTCACAGTATATTGTAAATGTTTTTTCTTTTACTTGTTTTTGTTATCCTTCCTTTTTTAATAGAAGCTTGTAATATATTTCCATTTTATGTCAAGGCTTTATTCATGTGATACACTACCAGCCCATTTTCTGTCACTGCTATTGTGCTTTGTTGTGTAAATTTTCTGAGTTATATTAAGTTTAATTCCAAAGATGAAAACATTATTAC
>NC_051412.1:16185568-16185875 GCF_015228065.2 Penaeus monodon
TTTCATGGTAACTGCCACTTGTATTGGATATTTGGCCATCTACATTAAAATAAGTTAGTTCATTGTATCCCATGTAATGAGAAAAGTAGCTGTTTTATAACTGTATGAGAATTATGAATACTCATGATTAGGGTGCTTGGAGAAAGGAACACATTGGCCAAAGCAATATTGGGGTGCATCAGCTGTCATTTTGTTCAACAGACTTTTGTTATGGGCTGAAATTCATCAAAAGGTCTTTTAGGTTACGTTTCGGTTGCTTGTCAGTGTGGGAAGTAACGCACAATTTCTAGATAATGTAGGGTTCTTA
>NC_051412.1:16185926-16187089 GCF_015228065.2 Penaeus monodon
CAACATATTTACTGTTGTATAACTTTTCCCATATGTACCTTTCAATACGCACATATTTATCTTCTCAGGTTTATGATTATAATTGATTTTGAGTTAAAATGAGTGATGATATAGCCATATGTATGGATATAACAGGATAAAAAGTTTTAATGATGATATAAAAATCATAATTCTCTAAGATTATTTGAACAGATTCCTTCATTAAGCATATATGAAGTTGTAAGCTACCCACAAACAAGGTTACTCAGAACTCTCTTACCTTGATTTTATCAGAATAGGTAGATGAGACAGCCTTTACTCACAAATATATGTAATGCAAGTAATTCAGCCGCTAGATTGTCATTCTCTATGTATAAAGATGCTTTGATTTATATACGTCATTTAATATCTTACCTTTCTTGGGCAGTCCGTGGGAATGAACATTAAGTTGGGAATGTGTGTCGTTTTGTGTATAATATCTCTGTGGATGAAATTACAAAAAGTAACAAAAAACTTGGTTAATATTATGCAGTTTCCTGCAAGGATGCACAATGAAATCTGTATTTTTATTATTGTTATGTTTAAAGTGGGGTTTTAAGATGAATATTCTTTCATTTAAATGCTTGGTTAGAATTGCCAACTGCAGTTTCCTCCATTCAGTCTTCAGGATTACTTGTCTGTGCTGATAGTTCTGGTCAATATTGTGTGTTGATGGTAGCAAAGCTTTTGATATGAATGATGAGAGTTACCTATGTTGAAAGAAGTCACTGAGATCTTTGTATGCCTTTTATGTAGCAATACTAGTAGGCTTTTTTAGGAGGATGACGTTGAAATTATTAAGCAAAAACTGCAAAGGAAATGTTTTTTCCTGAATTCTTCTAAGCATAAGGTATAGTAGACTAGTCATTTTGTACTCAAGTGTTATGGCCAAAATATGGTTTGCAGAAAGTCAACTGAACTGAACTTCAGTAATCTGTGATTGTTGCAATGAAGGTTGATGTTCTGATGGGAAGTTTATTGCTAACCATTTTTGTTTTATTGCAAAATGTATTCACTTGAGTCTCATGAACAATATTATTTGCAATATATACACCCAGTGAATTTATGCTTTGGGGCTTTTGAACCATTGAAGAGGTTTAAACTTAACAAATATATTACATATTAGTAAGGTTTATATATATATA
>NC_051412.1:16187115-16187512 GCF_015228065.2 Penaeus monodon
CAACAGTCACAGCTAAAAGTTTCCCTGAGTAGAAGTAATATTGAATTTGTGTTTTAGATATTTAATCTTTTCTGAACTATATTCTTTTCCTGATGAAATTTAAGTGTACATTATCTATTTCTATTTCATCATGGCATTTCAAACATCTTAAAATAGGTGAGTTATGCCATAGACAGCATGATTGATACATAGAATGTTCTGTATTTCATGAATGTATATGCAAACTTATATATTCTTAATAAGGGATTTTGTATATTGTTTTCTTTGAAGAATAGTCTTCATTCAGTGTTCAAATGTTAACAATTTGGTTAAGAATCTTTATTTGTTATACTGCAGTATGCGAAGCAGTGCAGTTCTCCTTCCTACTGCTGGGACAGATATTTCCATGATTATATCA
>NC_051412.1:16187582-16189596 GCF_015228065.2 Penaeus monodon
GGTACACAAAGAGTAACTATACTTTGAGAAGTAAATAAAGATGCTGAGTGGGTAGTCTTTGTGGTGCACATCCCATGAGCTGTAGAAGTTGCATGTGTTCCTTATTGTATCTGTACATAGCTTTTGCTCAGACAGTAGATGGTACAAGTCGACACTAATCACTGTTCACAACATCTGCTGCAATGGTCACAAGGATAATTGGTGAAATCGCATCTGTATGGGATCAACACATTATGATGTAAGTCAATAGAAGTAGTGGAAATAAGCATTATATTCATATTTTCAAAGGTTGAATGTAAAAAGCTTATTTTGGGTGAAAAACGGTATTGCGTAGGAAAGTGAGCTCTTCAGTCGGAGGAAAGGTTTCATTTGTTATTAAAATGGTCTGATTACTGGCTAAAGATTGCCAAGCTATATGGATAAAAATAAATATGCACTTGTGGAATGAATATTACTTGTCAGATTTATCAACGTCACATTTTCAGTTTTATCAACATAGATAAAAATGATTCATCACTTTGTTGTGAATATTTACTGGGTCTGCATGAATTGTATCATGAAAATGGTGATATATCTGTGTAAGTGTTGCTGGTCCATTCAGGGACATATCTTGTATTTCCCTTTTGAGGACATTTTATATATCGGAAAATAAAAATATCTGTCTAGTGAAAGCTTAGCTACTGAAATGATTTTGATCAAGGCTGATGTGAAAATATATAATGTAATGTATAATTTTTTGTCACATGTTCTTATAGAAAAAGTGTATTGGAATAAGGCCCAGGTTTTCTTTCATATCCTTATGCCAACCAATTCAAATCCTAAATATCTTTATTATGCATGTGGTGCTATCATAGGGTCAAACAGTCGGTAAAGATGCAGGCTTATAAATTTAATTTTGTGGCTTCAAAATGTGGCACCACATTGAGCTTGTTCATGTAGGTTGTGCAACTGAGTATCAAACTTTAGGTGTCTTTCATAATTGGTCTTGTTTGAAGTTATATTTGTACTTGGGTTTGAACCTAAATTTTACAGCATGAACAAGTTTCTCTTTTTTTTCTGGCAGATTTAGCCCTACCAGTTTGATGTTAACCCATTCCATGCCTTACTTAATGAATTAAGTACTACTCGACACATGGTCTAACACTCCAGCTGTATGAAACAAATTTCCTGTGTACTAAACTAGATCTCTTGTCTCTCTTTATACCAAAACCTGTAGGGAAAACTATTTTTTAAAGGCTAGGTTTCTTTCTGGCTCTCCTTTAAGCTTTCAGTATCTTTTCCTGAAATTTTTCATTTATCCTCTGTTTTTCGTAAAGTAGTTACAAGTTGGGTTTGGCTTTCATGACCTTTTTTTATCAAATGCCTATATCCTTCCCCCCCACAAGCTCCAATCATGTTTCAAGGCGCAGAGTAGTAAGAGGGTTTTCTTTTTAAATAAAATTGTGATGTTTCTGCTACTTAATTTCCTTGCTTTTTTAAAATAAAAAGAGGAAACTGTTTAGACATAATAATGGCGGAAATATGGTTGCTGCTTTTGCGTTTTTAAAAGAAAATTTAAGATTGTCTGAAACTGGAACGATTTGATTTTTCGCCCAAAACTACACACACACTGTTTAATTTTTTGCATCTACCATGTGGAAAAAATAGGTATACCCCATATTTTGATAATGCCAGTCATTTTTAGGTAGTTTTTCATTTAATCAGTAATAACCCTACATGGTTTTCTGTAGTGCTTTCACGAGTTCTGCCAAAAATTTTGGATCATGGTAGCAATATCAATCCCTTTTTTTTTTTTTTAATCAATCATCCCAAGGCTTTACGACCAAAAAAAAAAAGCAAATAAAGTCTTGAGAAGGCTTGAGTTCTGTACTTTTCCGGGGAGGCTAAGGACATTCAAATAGGTGTCTTCCTTCCACTGTCAAATCCTAAAAATAAAAGACAGTAAACAACTTTCCCCCCCCCCTTTCGTCCCTATCTTTTCTACCCTTAAATCCTCCCTTGTCTTTTTCCCCCA
>NC_051412.1:16190032-16190138 GCF_015228065.2 Penaeus monodon
TCCTCAATGCCTACTAGCTGCTATCCCCCAAAAAAAAAAAGTCAAACTGTCTCCAAAAAATTTCCAAGCCCCAAAACTAATCTACTTTGTCCCCACTCCCCCAAAC
>NC_051412.1:16200090-16201039 GCF_015228065.2 Penaeus monodon
GGTCATTCGAAATGGCATTGTATAGCTTCAGAAAAAAAAATCTATTTGCTATCCAGGATTAGGATTACCAAGTCAAATCCTAAAGTAAGTCTAATCTCTTCCCCCTTTGCCTAATCTAAGTATTCCCTTTTCTGGATATATTTTTCTTGCCTGCAAGTTCACGGGATTTTCGTTTCAGTGAAAATCTGAAAGTTACTAGAGAACCAGGGACGACCGCGGAGATGGAACTGCAACCCTACAGAAGTTGTCAGTCATGGCAACATCTAAAAATACGGTGAACACAAGACAGGAATGGGGCACATAAGCAATAAAGAATATTAAGGAAGCCAAAAAAAGAAGCGAGGCCCGTTATCGAAATATGAAGAGGTTTCATTTCTCTCTGCTAAGTCTCAAAACCAATCCAATTTTGCCGTCGAGCTCCACTCGGCAGTATAATCAAAGACCCGTTTCTAGAGACAGAGAATGGAACATGATGACGCTTTTTGCTGGTATTGTTAATATATTTATCTTTCATGGCGACTGATTCATTGAGAAGAAATATGTCATCTGACGAGAAAATGACATTTTCTGACCGCACATCTGATAGAGCGACAACTAAACAAGTTGCTTTTAAACATTTGGGAGAGAAGTGTTATCATCGGAGTGTCTGGGGCGACTATTTGAGATGCTATTATCCGACAGCGAAAATGATAATTGCTGAAAAGGAAAGAAAGTTGCATTGCTATATGTAGCTACCAGACAAGGAGGAACTTTTAAAAAGTTCATAATACCATGCATTTTTTGTGTTTACTGCCTATGCGCGTGTGTGTATGCGCACTTTGATGTTACCCCCTGGAATAGTTGCTCGTAAATTTCATATTACTAATCTTATGCAAAAGTACTCTCATCTAAGTTCCAAAAGCATCGTCAACACATTTGGTCGCATTATAATTCTCTAGCACTTTCAGTA
>NC_051412.1:16201168-16201437 GCF_015228065.2 Penaeus monodon
AGAATCCTACGTAACCCAATGTAATCTAGAAGTGACTGTGCCTTATCTCATCACTTAAGAGATAACGTGTCTTGTTCACTCAGCTAGCACCATGACGTGTCAGCATGTAGACGCAAAATTCTTGGCGGGCAGTCAGGCTCACTTTCGCTACGCAAGCTGGTGGAATGGTATAGAATTTTGAATAACGAATCAATCAGCCATTGCTTGGTGTTGAACAATATTGCAGTGCTCGATATTTAAAATTCGTGTTGATTACAAACATGTGGAAA
>NC_051412.1:16203595-16203909 GCF_015228065.2 Penaeus monodon
TCTGTTATGAAACGATAAGACTGAACATCCTTTTCCACATGTTTGTATCAACACGAATTTTAATATCGAGCACTGCAATATTGTTCAACACCAAGCAATGGCTGATTGATTCGTTATTCAAATTCTATACCATTCCACCAGCTTGCGTAGCGAAAGTGAGCCTGACTGCCCGCCAAGAATTTTGCGTCTACATGCTGACACGTCATGTGCTAGCTGAGTGAACAAGACACGTTTATCTCTTAAGTGATGAGATAAGGCACAGTCACTTCTAGAATTACATTGGGTTACGTAGGATTCTATACACGCAAAAAACT
>NC_051412.1:16204021-16204972 GCF_015228065.2 Penaeus monodon
CTACTGAAAGTGCTAGAGAATTATAATGCGACCAAATGTGTTGACGATGCTTTTGGAACTTAGATGAGAGTACTTTTGCATAAGATTAGAAATTTATGAAATTTTACGAGCAACTATTCAGGGGTAACATCAAAGTGCGCATACACACACGCGCATAGGCAGTAAACACAAAAAAAGCATGGTATTATGAACTTTTTAAAAGTTCCTCCTTGTCTGGTAGCTACATATAGCAATGCAACTTTCTTTCCTTTTCAGCAATTATCCCTTTTCGCTGTGGATAATAGCATCTCAAATAGTCGCCCCAGACACTCCGATGATAACACTTCTCTCCCAAATGTTTAAAAGCAACTTGTTTAGTTGTCGCTCTATCAGATGTGCGGTCAGAAAATGTCATTTTCTCGTCAGATGACATATTTCTTCTCAATGAATCAGTCGCCATGAAAGATAAATATATTAACAATACCAGCAAAAAGCGTCATCATGTTCCATTCTCTGTCTCTAGAAACGGGTCTTTGATTATACTGCCGAGTGGAGCTCGACGGCAAAATTGGATTGGTTTTGAGACTTAGCAGAGAGAAATGAAACCTCTTCATATTTCGATAACGGGCCTCGCTTCTTTTTTTGGCTTCCTTAATATTCTTTATTGCTTATGTGCCCCATTCCTGTCTTGTGTTCACCGTATTTTTAGATGTTGCCATGACTGACAACTTCTGTAGGGTTGCAGTTCCATCTCCGCGGTCGTCCCTGGTTCTCTAGTAACTTTCAGATTTTCACTGAAACGAAAATCCCGTGAACTTGCAGGCAAGAAAAATATATCCAGAAAAGGGAATACTTAGATTAGGCAAAGGGGGAAGAGATTAGACTTACTTTAGGATTTGACTTGGTAATCCTAATCCTGGATAGCAAATAGATTTTTTTTTCTGAAGCTATACAATGCCATTTCGAATGACC
>NC_051412.1:16215551-16217603 GCF_015228065.2 Penaeus monodon
TGGGGGGATACAAGACAAGGCAGGTATTTAAGGGTAGAAAAAGATAGGGATCGAAGGTGGGGGGGGAAAGTATGTATTACTGTCTTGTATTTCAGGATTTGACAGTGGAAGGGAAGACACCTAGTTTGAATGTCCTTACGCTCCTGGAAACGTGACCAGAACTCAAGCCTTCTCACAGACATTGATTTGCTTTTTTTTATTTGGTCAGTAACTGACCTTGGTATGATTGATTAAAAAAAAAAAAAAGGTATTGATATTGCTACCATAGATCCAACATTTCGGCAGAACTCGCTGAAAGCTACTACAGAAAACCATGTAGGGTTATTTACTGATTAAGTGAAAAACTACCCATAAATATGACTGGCATCTATCAAAATATGCGTATACCTATTTTGTCTCACATGGTAGATGCAACAATTAACAGTGTGTGTGTAGTTTGAGTCGAAACTCAAATCGTTCCAGTTTCAGACAATACATTAATGATTTTCTTAAATGACGCAAACAGCAGCAGACCATATTCACTGACCATATTATTATGCTCTGAAACAGTTTCCTCCTTATCTTATTTAACAGAAAGCAAGGAAAATTAAGTAGCAGAATCATCACAATTTTATTAAGAAGAAAACCTCTTACATACATCTGCGCCTTGAAGCATGATGTGGAGCATTGTGGAGGGAAGGATACTAGAGCATTTGATAAGAAAGGTCATGAAATGCCAAACCTAACTTGTAATCTACTTCACATGAATAACAGAGGATAAATGAAATATACAATGGAAAGATACTGAAAGCTTAAAAGGAGAGCCAGAAAGAAACCTAGCCTTGAAAATACTAGTTCCATACAGGTTGTGTATAAAGAGAGACAAGAGCATCTAGTTTAGTACACAGGAAATTTGTTTCATACAGCTGGAGTGTTAGACCATGTGTCGAGTAGTACTTAATTCATTAAGTAAGGCATGGAATGGGTTAACATCAAACTGGTAGGGCTAAATCTGCCAGAAAAAAAAGAGAAACTTGTTCATGCTGTAAAATTTAGGTTCAAACCCAAGTACAAATATAACTTCAAACAAGACCAATTATGAAAGACACCTAAAGTTTGATACTCAGTTGCACAACCTACATGAACAAGCTCAATGTGGTGCCACATTTTGAAGCCACAAAATTAAATTTATAAGCCTGCATCTTTACCGACTGTTTGACCCTATGATAGCACCACATGCATAATAAAGATATTTAGGATTTGAATTGGTTGGCATAAGGATATGAAAGAAAACCTGGGCCTTATTCCAATACACTTTTTCTATAAGAACATGTGACAAAAAATTATACATTACATTATATATTTTCACATCAGCCTTGATCAAAATCATTTCAGTAGCTAAGCTTTCACTAGACAGATATTTTTATTTTCCGATATATAAAATGTCCTCAAAAGGAAATACAAGATATGTCCTGAATGGACCAGCAACACTTACACAGATATATCACCATTTTCATGATACAATTCATGCAGACCCAGTAAATATTCACAACAAAGTGATGAATCATTTTTATCTATGTTGATAAAACTGAAAATGTGACGTTGATAAATCTGACAAGTAATATTCATTCCACAAGTGCATATTTATTTTTATCCATATAGCTTGGCAATCTTTAGCCAGTAATCAGACCATTTTAATAACAAATGAAACCTTTCCTCCGACTGAAGAGCTCACTTTCCTACGCAATACCGTTTTTCACCCAAAATAAGCTTTTTACATTCAACCTTTGAAATATGAATATAATGCTTATTTCCACTACTTCTATTGACTTACATCATAATGTGTTGATCCCATACAGATGCGATTTCACCAATTATCCTTGTGACCATTGCAGCAGATGTTGTGAACAGTGATTAGTGTCGACTTGTACCATCTACTGTCTGAGCAAAAGCTATGTAAAAGATACAATAAGGAACACATGCAACTTCTACAGCTCATGGGATTGTGCACCACAAAGACTACCCACTCAGCATCTTATTTACTTCTCAAAGTATAGTTACTCTTTGTGTACC
>NC_051412.1:16217668-16218067 GCF_015228065.2 Penaeus monodon
CATGATATAATCCCTGGAAATATCTGTCCCAGCAGTAGGAAGGAGAACTGCACTGCTTCGCATACTGCAGTATAACAAATAAAGATTCTTAACCAAATTGTTAACATTTGAACACTGAATGAAGACTATTCTTCAAAGAAAACAATATACAAAATCCCTTATTAAGAATATATAAGTTTGCATATACATTCATGAATACAGAACATTCTATGTATCAATCATGCTTTCTATGGCATAACTCACCTATTTTAAGATGTTTGAAATGCCATGATGAAATAGAAATAGATAATGTACACTTAAATTTCATCAGGAAAAGAATATAGTTCAGAAAAGATTAAATATCTAAAACACAAATTCAATATTACTTCTACTCAGGGAAACTTTTAGCTGTGACTGTTG
>NC_051412.1:16218092-16219256 GCF_015228065.2 Penaeus monodon
TATATATATATAAACCTTACTAATATGTAATATATTTGTAAGTTTAAACCTCTTCAATGGTTCAAAAGCCCCAAAGCATAAATTCACTGGTGTGTATATATTGCAAATATATTGTTCATGAGACTCAAGTGAATACATTTTGCATAAAAACAAAAATGGTTAGCAATAAACTTCCCATCAGAACATCAACCTTCATTGCAACAATCACAGATTACTGAAGTTCAGTTCAGTTGACTTTCTGCAAACCATATTTTGGCCATAACACTTGAGTACAAAATGACTAGTCTACTATACCTTATGCTTAGAAGAATTCAGGAAAAAACATTTCCTTTGCAGTTTTTGCTTATAATTTCAACGTCATCCTCCTAAAAAAGCCTACTAGTATTGCTACATAAAAGGCATACAAAGATCTCAGTGACTTCTTTCAACATAGGTAACTCTCATCATTCATATCAAAAGCTTTGCTACCATCAACACACAATATTGACCAGAACTATCAGCACAGACAAGTAATCCTGAAGACTGAATGGAGGAAACTGCAGTTGGCAATTCTAACCAAGCATTTAAATGAAAGAATATTCATCTTAAAACCCCACTTTAAACATAACAATAATAAAAATACAGATTTCATTGTGCATCCTTGCAGGAAACTGCATAATATTAACCAAGTTTTTTGTTACTTTTTGTAATTTCATCCACAGAGATATTATACACAAAACGACACACATTCCCAACTTAATGTTCATTCCCACGGACTGCCCAAGAAAGGTAAGATATTAAATGACGTATATAAATCAAAGCATCTTTTATACATAGAGAATGACAATCTAGCGGCTGAATTACTTGCATTACATATATTTGTGAGTAAAAGGCTGTCTCATCTACCTATTCTGATAAAATCAAGGTAAGAGAGTTCTGAGTAACCTTGTTTGTGGGTAGCTTACAACTTCATATATGCTTAATGAAGGAATCTGTTCAAATATCTTAGAGAATTATGATTTTTATATCATCATTAAACTTTTTAATCCTGTTTATATCCATACATATGGTTTATATCATCACTCATTTTAACTCAAAATCAATTATAATCATAAACCTGAGAAGATAAATATGTGCGTATTGAAAGGTACATATGGGAAAAGTTATACAACAGTAAATATGTTG
>NC_051412.1:16219310-16219611 GCF_015228065.2 Penaeus monodon
GAACCCTACATTATCTAGAAATTGTGCGTTACTTCCCACACTGACAAGCACCGAAACGTAACCTAAAAGACCTTTTGATGAATTTCAGCCATAACAAAAGTCTGTTGAAAAAAATGACAGCTGATGCACCCAATATTGCTTTGGCCAATGTGTTCCTTTCTCCAAGCACCCTAATCATGAGTATTCATAATTCTCATACAGTTATAAAACAGCTACTTTTCTCATTACATGGGATACAATGAACTAACTTATTTTAATGTAGATGGCCAAATATCCAATACAAGTGGCAGTTACCATGAAA
>NC_051412.1:16219638-16221134 GCF_015228065.2 Penaeus monodon
GTAATAATGTTTTCATCTTTGGAATTAAACTTAATATAACTCAGAAAATTTACACAACAAAGCACAATAGCAGTGACAGAAAATGGGCTGGTAGTGTATCACATGAATAAACCCTTTGACATAAAATGGAAATATATTACAAGCTTCTATAAAAAAGGAAGGATAACAAAAACAAGTAAAAGAAAAAACATTTACAATATACTGTGACTTCCTGAATATTTTCCAGTATGGTTGGAAGTTTACAGCAACTCATTATTTTGTATTTGCTAATCATAATTACACTAACTTTAGGCAACAAATTTATTTCTCTTAAAAAAAAAGGTGGAAAAAGTAAAGTTTAGCCAATAAGGAAAAGTGGTGTGATGCTTGCAAGTTAAATTTCATATCCTGACATAGTTTCAACTGCTATTAAGAACAACTGAAGTGATAATTATTCCATCTGAAATTTCCTAGTGTCTGTGCTATTCAGATGACAAACTCCTCAACTTCAAAGCATAAATACAGACTTTGTGTATTCATGTCTCAGTAAGTATCAACAGTTCAGTACATAATAATGACTTAATAAGTATAGTATATAATGATATTTGAAATATGAAAATAACTATATATGTACTGAACAGATCACTTGCATATGGCCTTAAAGAATGAGAAGCCTCACATCACATCACATATCTGAGCTAAATTCCCAGCTTCAGCAATGTTTCCACGGGCTCATGACCCAGAGCTGCGTGACAGGAGTCCTCACTGTTGCTGGAATACACTTAAAAGCCATTCCTCACTTCTGACTAAAGACGTTTTCAATTTGCAATTCCACTGTGACAGATAAGTGGCAATAGCCATATGATAAATGATATTGAGATGATAGTGCCCTGTCACAGAACTATGCGCTTGTCTCATCCCATTCGTCGCTGTCCGACTCACTATCTGAGGATGATTCACTGTCGCTGACCTCAAAGGCAAATCTTCTCTGGAGGATTGAGGCAACATCCACACTGTCCGGATCTTCCTTTGGCTTTGTCTTGACATCATCAACCTTCCGTAAGCTTGATGCCTGAAACGAGAAACAAAACATTATAACTGAGCCAAAAAAGGAATAAAAATAACTATGTAAGCTATCATGGATGACAGATTCTGTATTTAGATTTCATAGAACCTGCAGGAAGATTTCTTAAGACATACTGGTGAGAAAAAATGAGACAAAAAAGAAGGGGAGAATGAGGCAACAATACAGAAAACAACGCAACAGGAAGAGTCAAAATGAGAAAGGAAATGGAAGAGCGGGGATCTATGAAGATAGCAAGCTAGCATCTGAGGAATATTTGTATGTGATTATATGAGTTAAGTTAAGAAAATCAACATATCCCTTCTGGCTTCCTGTTGACCCAATTACAATCTTATAAGTGTATACTGTGATCATCTTTGCCTCAACAAGCACATAATGGCAATGACAAAATATGTTTCTCAACATTGCTGTCCACACTATCTACATAGTGTGT
>NC_051412.1:16221396-16221474 GCF_015228065.2 Penaeus monodon
ACTTTCAATGCCGTGTTGCAATGAAGATGTGGCATTTGTCTTTGGCTTCTTTCTTTTGTAACATGCTCTTGTTAGCAC
>NC_051412.1:16222509-16222619 GCF_015228065.2 Penaeus monodon
GATTTAGAAATCTTTTGCAATACAAATCTGTTAGTATTTCTGGATGCCAAGTAATTTAACATAGTCTGAACATTTATAACCCAATGATACCATGAAAATTAAGTGTTCAC
>NC_051412.1:16223972-16224075 GCF_015228065.2 Penaeus monodon
AGAACAATCACGCCTTGAAAGGTATGAGCTCTCGCTCTAAACAGAACAATCGCAGCCTTGAAGGTATGAGCTCTCGCTCCCTTTCTCGCTCCCCGCTCTAGCC
>NC_051412.1:16224315-16225329 GCF_015228065.2 Penaeus monodon
GCCACCAGTCGAGGCCGTCCACCTCGACATTTTTGTTAGAGTCGAGCTCCTCGGAGGACGACGACACTGGGGATGAGCTAATCCCAGCGATGACTCAGCCTCGGACATTGATTATGAGGCCCCAAGTGACGTTTACTTAGACTTCGTTTCACACTCGTTGGACTCGACATTCGATAGTGATGAGCCTCTGTCCGTCCACGTCAATAAACATGGAACAACAACGCTCCGGGGACCCCAGACTTTAGGGGGAGGAGGAGGGAGAATGTACCCAGAAAGTACAGTTTTTCTGGTACACATGGTGTCAAGGTTGACCTGGCCGAAGATTCAACTCCACTGCAGTCTACAGGGAGTTCATCACTGACGAACTTATTGACTTCATTGTGGAAGAGACAATAGGTATGTAGAGTTGTTCGCATAGCTTTTCTTTATATACATTCTGCTATTATTCGGATACTCAAAGGTAAAAAGTGTACCCTACATCTCCTAATGCATTACATTTCCCTACTGACAGATTTGCGGAGGTGACGAGACCGGGGACGAAGACGGCGATGGACCCCAATCACGAGTGCCGAGCCCCCATGTTTTACCTTTGGGGCCCTCCGGCTGCTGATGGGGATAAATAAGAAACCTCGGCTGGGCTTTTACTGGTCGAGGGGGCCATCCCCAATTTTTTCTGTCGACCATGCCTCGCGAGAGGTTTGAGCAGATTTCCCGCAACCTCCATTTTCAGAATAATGAGGGCAACCTGCAGAGGATGATCGACTGTGGAAAGCTGAGGGAAGTCATTACCATTTTTGGCAATCGATTTAGGAAGTCTTCACCCCGGATAGGCATATATCGATTGATGAGTCATTGTGGAAATTTTTAAAGGGGTCGCCTAAGTTTCCACACTTAAAATCCGAGCAAGCGGGCAAGATTTGACATAAAAGTTTAAAACTTTAAAGCCAGTGCGGCCCGTGGTGCGGGGTACACTGCCGTTTTCAAGATCTATACTGGCAAAGGAGCAGGGGTCTC
>NC_051412.1:16225533-16226287 GCF_015228065.2 Penaeus monodon
GGGACGTGGACTCCCGTAGTTCTCCAACCGGCATGTTGGCGTTTTCCTGGATGGATGTAAGCAGGTAAATTTTGCTTTCTACAGTCCACACATTACACACGGTGGAGGTTCTGCGCCGTGGAGGTTCAATGGTCTCCAAACCCCGAGTGCGTCCCTTGCGTACAACGACAGAATGAAAAGGGGTGGACTTGGGCGACCAGCTGCTCAGTCATACCCTTCAGTGCGCAGGTCACTGAAGAGGTATAAAAAGATTTTTTTTTATATTTATGACTTAGCTACAGTAAACAGCCACTCTGTTTACAAGTATTTAGGAAACAGGTGCGAACAAATTGATTTTCGCCACGACCTCGGGCCCTGTCGATTATAAACAATTTCCCCCCCTGACATCGGCCCTACAGTGCAAGAGGGCGCCTTGTCAACGCTGCCTTCTCCTTCCAGTTTCAGGGCAGGACTGCACATATTGTGAGGGAGACGCCTGGAAGGAAATACAGAAGGTGCTTCCTCTGCTACAGGGCCAGAGAGGAAGATGACAAGATCTATATGTCCGGCATGCGAGGTGTCGCCTATGCACCTACGGTGCATCGCGAAGTACCCCTCCAGAACATTTGACATAAATACAACATAAAAATGGTGATGGGTACAATTCTGTTTCTTGTTCTCCTTTCTGTAATTGAAAGAGGCAGCTAAGTCCACATTCTGACCTCCTATATAACAAAACACAACTTCTATAATTCATAAATAAGCTAAATGAACT
>NC_051412.1:16227154-16227800 GCF_015228065.2 Penaeus monodon
TAAACTCAATTCACAGCATGGCACATACTTATATGCCATCCCCCAGTGGCATCAGGTTTAATTTAATTCTACTTGCAAAAAGTAATTTCACTTAATAAAAAAAGCCATAGCCACACACTTTTTTGGTGCTGAAAATATCTCAATAAAGAACTTAATATATTCTATTAAATAACTTAATTTACAAACTGCAATTCACATCTTTGTATTCATGAAAATCTAAAGACAGTACACAAGTTCAAGGATTATAATTATAACATAAAAAGGCCATCAAAAACCCGAAAAAGATTAATGATATTCTGCATAACCTCAATTTTAATTCCACGGAAAAATAACATTAGAAAAGTCTAAGACATATTTATAAAGTAACAATAATGAAATTATTATATATACATTTTAAATTCAATGGCATGAGAATTTTTTCTTATATACTAACCTTCTCTAATTGCCTTAAGTAGATCACTTCGACCATCTGTTTTTAACTGGAGGTAACACTTTCTTCTCCACTTTCTTAGGTTTAGCTAAGACAGTCTGTGGTTGCTGGAAAGTATGATTTTCATTATAAAAAAGTATTAAAATTTCTTGTTATAAGTCAGTGCCACAGTAAAAACATCTAAACTTAAAATCTATAGATTACAGACACATGTAA
>NC_051412.1:16227990-16228335 GCF_015228065.2 Penaeus monodon
GTGTGTGTGTACATATATCTACATGTACACCCATCTATATCAATCTCTCTCCTTCTCCACCTCTATCTCTACTTCTATCTTTATCTCTACTTCTATCTCTATCTTTATAGCATCTCAAATGTATCTCTAAATGTCTCTATCATTATCAAGACCACTATCACTATCAATATCTGTCTCTTATCTCTTTTGTATGTTTCATAGTAAGAGCCAATATATAAGGTTTTTTATATACTGGGAAATATTTTATAAATTTTTCTTTCTACAACGAAAAGTTCTTACTTGTTTTATAAAACCATTAGGCATTGGAGGTGGAAGAGGTGCTCCAGGAGCATTCCCATTTGGAAC
>NC_051412.1:16228420-16230123 GCF_015228065.2 Penaeus monodon
CTCAGCATCACCAGCCTTGTCTGGAGTAGGTGGCGGAGGTGGGAGGTCATGCTCATGGGCTGAACATGTCGCCCGGGTCCTGGTGACATGGAGGGCCCTCTAGACAGACCAGGATGAGACACCTGCTGCTAAAGATAGAAAAGGAAGTTTATCAGATATTGCTAGTAAATGCTACAATTACAAAAGTAAAGTAATGCTACTTCAGAAGGTAAACTTAAACAATGACCAAAGTAATGTAGGTCCTTCAGAAACTACGGATACTAATCACTTCATATGTGGGTACTATGAAAATGAAGCAATTTTTATGGTAGAAAGAAAGAAAAAATTTTGTGATCCCTACCTGTGGCCCTGGTGGAGGTGGAGGAGGAGGTAGACACTCTCTGCCTTGTGAGGGCCCACGTAAGCGTGTTGGGGTGCCACTGTGGGAACCTCCTGGTGGTGAAAGGCGTATTGTTGCCACTCGGGGTGCAGGTGGTGGCTGCAGGGCCTGTTTGAAGGTGGTCGCTGCGATGAACTTCGACTAGGTGTACTGCCTGTAAAGACCATTTCCCTTTCCTTGAACTCTCTAAACACATTCAAGCACTTCAACTATGCTATCTACAAAAATCATCTACAAACTTAAAAGTTATTTAAAATATGAAGTTTAAAAAAACAATTTAACACACAAAAGAGCAGGATTTGGTATAAAATTTATGCTATTAGAAAAATTAATCAGATTGTTAACATAAACCAGTTCCTCTCTAGAACATAAAACCAAAAAAATCTGAAATTTATCCTAAACTTCTGAGCTGTTCTCATAGACAGTCTGTCAAAAGTTGTAAGTCAACTTGAATGAAGAGAGATCCTAACCCTGTGATCCGCTCCATCTGGTGTATAGGGAGGTGGTGGGTACCCTGAATACTGATCCTGGTAGGGAGGTGGGTATCCAGAGTGATCTGAAGCTGGGGCAGTCTGAGCCATCTCCTGGGTCGGGGAATATGCGTGGGGATGGGAGTTTGTCCCGTACACAACCTCCTGCTTCGAGAGAGAAATCAGTTGCAAAATGCCTCACCTAATATGTTACTTTTCACACATGAAAAGTAGGATATCTACAAGGATTATAGTACCCAAAGTGTACATATGCCTATGAATATGCCTAGATACACATAGGAGGGGAGAGAGTCCTGGAATGGGTGTACATTTATGCACTTGCATTTGTGAATGTAGGAATGCGTGTGGGTATTGGTGTGTAGATTTTGGTGTGCTGATGTGGATGTGTAGATACATTAGTTGATATTGTTGTGACGCAGATTTTCATGTAGGAAGGTATTTGTAGCTAAAAACTTCTTTTCCTGCAAGTTTTTTTTTTTTTAAATGTGCACTGTCCTGCATTTTTTTTTTAACAGAAATGCTTTAATAGGAAGCTTTCTTGGTGATATCTTTAACTCTGAAATGATGAAATACATATACTGTTGTTTCCCAATATATGTGCACAAGCAGCTCAAAACATTGTCATTCTATAGGTGTGAATTACAAATCCTTGACTTAAAAGAAGAGGGCAAAACCATTTTAAATTCTATATAATAGTCAGCTTCCACAGTCATTACAATAGCTGAAAACTTTTGTATGGCCATTAGTAAAACTGTGCAAAAGAGTATGTGGGCAAATCATAGTGCTGTGCAACAAAGGTTCCAGGCACACATGTATGAAAGGGATTTGCAGGT
>NC_051412.1:16230592-16231220 GCF_015228065.2 Penaeus monodon
AATTGTAGGCATACACAGAGATGGAGGCAGAGGTGGTGGTGTTAGTAAGTAAGTATGGGATGTGTGTGGGTAAATATTAGTATAACTGTATTTTTGTGTCACCTAACCTTTATGCTTGTTATTATTTGATTCTATTTTCAACTTTCTTTTGGACAATTACCATAATTCACACGGCATACAAGTGAAAAATTGTTTAATGCAACGATCCCATAAACTAAAACAATAAAACTACACAAATTACTTTAATAATTGATATCCATAATCTACATGCACAATTAAGCTTATAATAAATCAATAAATTTATGTACAGTATAAAAAAATTACAATATGATCGCATCAACATAAATCATACAGGATTATCCACTAATCATGTGTATTCACACACAATTACCTGCATGGTCTGTTTATGTTGATCCGTCAACATGGATAACAGGGAAAAGGAACAAGGTCTTGTTCTTGTCTTGCCCTTCACAAAATTGGCCAACTGCACTTAGAAATACTCAAATTTACAGTTCACTAAACGTTAATGAAGTTGGCCTGATTTATAACTTGTATGAAGAAATTTACAGCAATTATGAGACCTTTTTCATTTTTTACAGAAGGGGGAAACCTTGTAATACATGGTAAA
>NC_051412.1:16231433-16233066 GCF_015228065.2 Penaeus monodon
ATGGTCACTTGCACATAAAATCAAAACACCCAAAATCGTCTTCTTAACATCAGATAGCTTTTAAACATGTCATGGTAATACTGACACTTCCACCCAGCATCAAGGGGATATCCATTGCTCTTGTCAAAATCACAGCAGTCTTAGGCATGAGAAGTTCATTTGCCAGTGAACAAGTAACATTAAAATTCATGCAAAATATTTAAAGTATATACTGTATGCAGATTGTACATGTCATAAAAAAGGAGCAAACTTAAAAAAAAAAGAACCAAAAATTGTATAACAAACAGCATTAGTAATCAAAGCTAAGTAGATAGATAAGGTGCACATTGCTAAATAATGCATGCACTGAGGTACATAAGCGCACATTTTCTGTAAACAAAACTCTACTGTTTATTTTTTTTTAGTTCACTTGGATATGATTCTAGCTAAATAACCGTCCCTATCCACCCTATCACATCATGCAAAGAACCCTAAAACTTATCTGATCCAATTGAGATGCAGAGTAACATAATTCTGCTTTTAGCATCACATCATGCAAAGAACCCTAAAACTTATCTGATCCAATTGGAGATGCAAGGAATAACATTAATTTGCGTTTAGCATATTATTTCCCCATTCTCAAAAGGGTATAGTAGTTAGAAAACCATGCAATGTGTTTTTCAATAATAAACTAATTGAGCCAAAAAAAAAAACGGTGCTTGTACAGGGACATGCATGACTGTTATGTAAAATTGGATTAGACATCTCCGTCACTATCTTACCTTGGTCAGATCATATAAAAAAGGGATTAATTTTCCCATAATACAGTCCACTAATAGGACATGCATGCAAAACAGATCTAACATATCTTGCTTTTCAATTAAAAGGATTCATGACCTATCATTACACAGACTACAAGTGCACTGATGGCAATGTGAAACATACCCCAGTTTGTGCATTCCACATAATGACCACGAAGCTCTATACTATTTGGTCGCAATGTGTCGTCCATTGCCTAGTGCTTCATTCCGAAGGACTGGTCATACATATTCGATTAAGAAAGGGACACTTTTAATTAGAATCACAAGAGGAGGACTACTTGAAATCAAGGACAATGCATCACGAATAACTTATAAGTTCTGCAGTGAAAGTGCATTCAACATGGAGTGCTAAATCCACAACAGCACCACATTACAAATGATCTCTTTGTTGACATAAAACATTTTGCTCTAAAATGTGAGGACTCTCGAGCACAGCATCTACATATTTGACTTCCAGACAAGAAATCCAAGCTCACCAAATCTTCTAAGAAATTCTAAAATCTTACCCCGGAGTGAGCAATACTTCTCTTTGGTCCCTTATATGTGGTGACCTCACTATCACAGACGATCTATCATAAAAGCAATTATTTTAGCGTAAGTAAATCAACCGGATGGAAAAAAAAAAAAAGCTCAAGCTGATTTTGTGTATCTTACTCCATTGCTTTCAGGTTTGATATGTGCCTTCACTCCACTGGTTAAGGACTAGGCATACACATTTTTCAGTTGTTTCAATTTACTCAGTATGGTTTAACATTCCATTTAAGTCTTTTATACACTGACCTAGATTATTCAAAGATATTTATTCCTACACATCATATAATGTATATTAGTGT
>NC_051412.1:16234110-16234783 GCF_015228065.2 Penaeus monodon
TAATCATCTACCCACCCAATCCAGTCAACGAAACATACACATAACACTATGCATCCCTACATTAAAACCCAATCAATCTGCAGAACGCACACACAAATTGAATTTACATTTCAACTTATAAAGGATGACGGAATTGGAAAGAATTGTATTAATATAAAAACCCAAAGGGAATACCTCGCAAGTGTGAAGGGATAATATTGGTTTAGTACATGAATGTACAGTCATAAACTATCTGGATAAAAGACACAAAGAGACATAAGGAGAGTAGTATTTCTCCGGCAGCATTAGTCTTTCTCAATAAGTAAAATAATTTTCCACTAGATATGGGGGGGGGGGGTGCATCAAGTAATAATTCTTTTACCGTGATTACAGTCTACCTATGTTATCAAATCATTAGCATGCATAAAATTTCATAAAAATATATGAGGTTTTCAAACAAATTTCAATTCAACTCTATCCTAGTGTTTCTGTAAATATTACAATTAAAAGCAAGAGATTTCTCAACAAAGTAAACATTAATAAACAGTACTGTTGCACAAGCTTGAAAACAATTAAAAGATTGAGAGGGCACTCTAATGTTATACAGAACGACATATCCAAAACTATTTCCTTGAATCACACCACTGATATTATCCATTCTATAGAAATATGACACGTCTACATGATGCCCCTG
>NC_051412.1:16234824-16235507 GCF_015228065.2 Penaeus monodon
ACTTACTCTTTCATCTGTGAAAAACTGTGCCAATAATAAATAAGATAACAAAATACACATAAAGAAAAACTAAAAATAAATCCCTTACCTTCATGACTTTGATTATAGGAGTCCTATACTGCGGGACGGTGGTGCAATGTATTCCATGGAGCCAATAGCCAGCTGCCGAAGCTTTTCCTCGTGTTCATGCTGCCGAGGAATTTTTTACTCGTGTTTTTCCATCTCCCTTCAGTTATTTGGCTGTGATGAGAGAATATGTTATATGTATAACCAGGACTACAATCAATCTAAAACATATTCAGTATTTTCATATCAATAATCTATTTCTTCAGTGAGTCCTGGCTGTGGGGGATCAAAAAAAACTGTCATTGTCATGTTTAATAATTAATCTGTTCTCCTCAGCAGACTGGTTGTTGGGTTAAAAGCATATCAAACTGAGTGGATTCACTAATTTCTAAATAAAACATGGTCACCTAAGAAAGAGTGAAAACATAGATGTGAGAAGAGGAGGAAAAAGGACAAAAAAGATAGGCAAGGAGAGAGAGGGAACAAGGTAAAGATGGGAGGAAACAAAGAAAAAAGTGAGAAAAGAAAAAAAAAGAACCTCTATCCCATTTCTTATCAAGAAAGCAGGAGGACAGGCCTTGAAATCATGCAGTAAACTGAGAAGATATAGGTAGTAT
>NC_051412.1:16236006-16237215 GCF_015228065.2 Penaeus monodon
TATGTGCGTGTTGGAGTGTATTAAATGGGCAAATGTGTGATTAGAAGTAAATTCAGTTAACTGCATAAAAGTCCATTCTGAGCTATTCATGAGTAATACTGGCTTAAAAATAAATAACAAAACTACACTTTACTCGCAAAACAAACCTACTACAACTATATTAGAAGGTTCATTTAGTTACAAGTCTACAATCCCATTCATATATGTTAAAGCTTGGCCTGTTTCAGAGCTAAACAATGATATACGACTGCGTTCGGTGTGGAAAACAAAATCAGGAACACTTAACACATGAAAAAAGGTCATTGTAAGCCTCAGCATTGTTAATAATAAAATTGATCCAGTGAAAGCATTTTACTGTGGTGATAAAAAGTCACAAATTCCAGCAGGACAAAAGGGAGTCAATCAAAAAACAATAAGAGAATGAAATGAGATAATAACATCCTGATCCAGAGACATTCACATCAATGGCCAAGAAAACAAACAACGCATTACTTGATTCCAAGCTGAGTGTAAGAGGATATGACATTAGCCCGCGACCAAAACAGCAAAAACTAGGAGAACTTTTAACCAAAGAGCAGATACTAAACTAAGCTTGGCTCTAGCCCAACATTAGTATGAATCTACCAGGTGACCTTCTTGGATGAAACACTGACCAAACCACTATAATCCCATCATGTATCTAAGGAGAAACTGCCACAGGACCCATAAAATCCATTAGAAAGTGTGAAGAAGCCACAACCTCCAGAAGGGAGGCGGAATATAAATGTTAAAAGTTGAAGAGAAACCCACAAGTTACATGCACCGGTTCTGATAAAACACACTTGCCTCATTCGATGCTCCCCTCCATGTGCATGCTAAAAATGGAAAGTATGCATGGAGGTATGAATAAATGATTAGGTCTAAACCTTTCCAACCAATATGGGCAACTTCTTCACCTTCCTGGAGGATCAGAGCAGTAAGTGCAACATAAATAATGAATTTCTACTTACAAAATAATCACACCAAAAATTGGGATTAAAATTAGACAATAAATAAAGTCTGAGTAAAATCATAATCCCAAAACATATATTCAGAACCAGTGCACTACCTTAATATATCAAAAAAATCCCCTGAAGCCAGAAATCATCAGAATAATGAAAAAATATGCTATGACAAAAATAGTGTAAATAAAAATAGTAAAGACACTAATACAATACCAAAACAACATAA
>NC_051412.1:16237489-16237828 GCF_015228065.2 Penaeus monodon
TAATATATAAGTTAAAAATCTCATCACTTCACTAGTAATTATCACCATCATGCAATTTACTGCACAGGCAGTAATACTGAGATTATTTACCTCCCCCAAATGCTTTACACGTGTCTACAAGCTAAAAAACATCACAATCATCTGGACATAAATTATTATCTTATATAAATTAGCCTCTGACCCACACCAAACTTTTCCCAACTTATAGACCATCCTTTGAGGAGCATCATACCAAAGAAGTCAACATTTGCATCACTCTAAAACTGCCATGTCAATAATCCGAGCCTGAAATTGTCCCGGATGCGGACACTGTCTGTTATGGTCATGGTTGTAGAGAGT
>NC_051412.1:16238996-16239681 GCF_015228065.2 Penaeus monodon
AGCTAAATACCTGTCTTTTTTAATTGAGATGCAATAATGAAACCATGAGTAATGAGAATTAGATACACTAATTGTCCTAGTAGTAATAGTCCTACATTAAAACGGCAGTAAGAAATAAACAAGTAGTAGTAAAATAAAGCGTAAAAAGGTAAAAAAAACAACATTCTGCACTTAGGCAGTAATAATAGTTAAGTAATACTGTTGTAGAGTTAAGTATTTGTAGTTTGCAGTAGCCGCAGTCATGGTAGTATTTGTCAGAGTAGTAGAAGTTCAATAGCAAAACCCAAAGTATCAGTGCAGATCAACAGCATGGCTGCTGTTCTTAGTTGCTTGGACCAAGTCAAATTTAGTCCTACTTTACAAGACATGGCCCTGTCATTTAAGCTTAAAATTACCAGTCAATAAAGATTTTCTTAATAAGCAGAATAATGTAGTTGGAACATTATTGGCTAAATGGTACATGGGGAGAATGAACAAATGTAAGTGAAGCTCTATTACAAGTACTGCAAGTAGTACGTGAAACGACTAATAGTAGTAAAAATAATAAGTCAGAAATAGTAATACAGTAAAGTAATACTGTTAGAAGATTATTGGTAAAAAATAGTATAGCAGTACAAATAATTGTAGTAATATATAGGTGTTATAATAAATGTAGCAAAAGTAGCAGCAGAAGTAAAAAGCATGC
>NC_051412.1:16239881-16240349 GCF_015228065.2 Penaeus monodon
AAGAATAGAGGAAGAATAAAAAAAGAAATAAACAGAAAAAGAAGTCGAAATAGTAGCAGTGATTGCAATAATAATAGAAACCCAAGTGTTCAAGGATTTAGGCACAAGGATGGAGAGTTTATTTTTGACTTTGCATTCCCAATAACACACAGAGAAAATCAAGTTATGAAACTAGGGCATCTCAGCAAGACTCCAAAACAAGATACAGTACTTTCAGTGACTCAAGACTTCTCAAATTAGGAAGAATTCAGAAAGTTCTAAGAGTTGTTCTTACTTCTATCTGTTCTATTGTGCCTGAGAAGAGCTCATTCATTAGGACTTAAGACTACCTCTCTCTCTGGAAATGGAAGCGAAGTTATGTGAAAATGCATTAATGAGTAAATGCACTTCTGAGTTTGAATGTCATAGTCAGTTAATAAATGGTAGTACACGTTAAACATATGGGGATGATGGACAGTCATTAATCGA
>NC_051412.1:16240398-16241060 GCF_015228065.2 Penaeus monodon
AATTGTAATAGAAATAAAGAAAGCAAAAGGCAGTAATTGTGAGAATAATAGGAATAATCTAATAGCAGTAGACGTGACAGTAGACTATAACGTAGCATAGTACACCAACAGCATCTGAAAAATACGGGATGTGATTTACCATAGATGCCAACATGCTTGGCTGATGGTGTGACTAGGCTAAAGATGGTTGTTATAATTTTATAATTTGATATACTTCTAATACCCATTTCATTCTTTTATTGTCTAAGTTATGGAAAACCAACAAAAAACTCCCGAAGCAGCGATTGGGTTACAGACAGTAGGTAACAGCTGTTCTTGGTATCAGTGTATATATTCCTACATTAAAGGAAACATGAAAAGAGAACTTTCAATTCAGGCTTTAAAAGGTATTGTACAGACAATTAAGAGAATGATTCTCTCCCATTGAAATAAAGGCTATAGGGACTACCACACCTCACATCAAGTAAACATGTGCTACAGTTCCCACAATTAAATCATATCCTAATCATTTAGGGATACTATGTACAAATATACACTTCTTATTTTCTACATTAACATATAACATTAATTCATTACATATGGTTATACCAATTGTTACCATGAAGGGCCAGGAAATATACTGTGATGTCAACATGGCATCATAATTCATATTATTTTGATGA
>NC_051412.1:16241221-16242711 GCF_015228065.2 Penaeus monodon
AATATAAAAAAATTGAATTTTTTGGCAGTACAAACTCAACTTAACTAAAATCAAATGGTTTATTAATTGAACCTCTATATATGGGAAAATTCAAACATTACATACCACAAAGGTGTGTTAAGAGTCAACAAAAATTAATCTTGCAATGTCTCAGAATTTGGAAAAGAGCACTTGAAAATACATGAAATGAACATGAACCATCCCTGAGAGATCACGCTAGATAAGAACAATGAGTAACAAAATACTTGGATAACCAGTGCTATCAGCATAAGGTCAGGTTGCCCTTCTAAGGTTTACCTGCGTTCCTTCATATACAACTAGATAGTACTATGACCATGGTTGCTATAATGATAACCTTCTTACCATTAATGTTTGTAAGTAATACCATATTTACATTCTCATTAATCCCCTTTCCCAAAAAGCTATAAAAGTACACTTGAAATTTGGACATACACATCAATAAAGGTTGAGAATAAAATACATATCCCATCAAACCTGCCTTGATCATGATGAGGTAGGGAAGAAGAAAAAAAATCAGTAAATGGTAATCTTCACTGGAAAGAATATCACACAAGATTTAAAATCCCCTGACCACTCGCATCCAATAACAAAAAGAGCAACAGAGGCTAAGGTTACCACATGATGAGTCACTATTTATTTTATTATTAAAAGAGAAAGTTAAAAGTATCTTGTTTATACACAAATTTCAGCATCAAATTCCAAAACATATTCCTTTTTCATTTCCTTGTATGTGTTCATTAATACATTGAACAATTACAGTACTAACACAGGTTTTAAGTTATGTTATATTCTGCGAAATTTTACAATTGAGATATTGTTAACAGTCCAAATGTGACAAAACAGAATTACAAAATTTTCAAGTACAGATTCGCTATGAAATGCCCACTCCTGGGACATTCACATTAATCTGATGAAATCAAAATAAGGAAATTAAAGTCACCTGTGGTAACCTCTTCATCAAAATCACAAAATGCAGCGAAAAATAATACACTCAAAGTCAAAGTTGGCCCCATATTCAAGTGTACTGAATTACAAATGAATATTCATCAAGTGTGTCATGCATAAGAATCTATTTTTACACTCAAATATTCTTGAAATGAATTTAGATTTACAATGAAACTGTACTACAGTAATATTTCCAGAACATCGGGATTGTCCACTGCCAAAATCAGCTCATAACTATAAAAGTAATATCTATATAGTACATTTTTCTGTTAGCTACTTGAACACATAGTATTTGATACTAAAACTGCAAAGTATAAAAATAAATTTAGACACCAGCAGCACATGATATATGCTCTGTCCACTCATGGTTTTATTTAATTATTTTGTTTATAACAGCAGACGCTCCAAAAGTAGAATTGCCAAGGATTACATTTATGACTTACCTAGATATCCCATTCCTTAATCTGTACAAAGTGAGGTTTTAATCTTACCTATTATCACTGTTAGAAATTCGACGATCAAAG
>NC_051412.1:16242759-16243623 GCF_015228065.2 Penaeus monodon
CTTCTCAAAAAAAACAAGAAATGGGGTAAAACCAGTAAGATCAGGTAGGCCTTTCACTTAAAATCTTGGGACAAGTGCTTGTGAAGCCATCATGTCTAAACAAAAATTAATAACACAAAATATCATTGGTAGTTATGCATCTGGCACCAAAAGATTAATAGTAATGTGTAAAAATAAGGATCTGGTTTCGGTTTTAACAACCAGTTTCCAAGACAGCTTCTAGAAAAGCATGGTAATAATTACTCTTGATGAACAGATAGCAGTTCATGGTAAGACATGATAGAATGACAGATATCACTGTACTGTCTAAACATAATAACATTATATCATTATTTCTTTCAACTGAGTACAAAATCTTTAATAATATAATCGTAAATACAACCATCCTTATCATTATCATGGTAACACTGATGAGAGATCACGTTGACTTATTAAAATAATGAAGAAAAAAATATAAATGAAAAGGTATCAGATTCAAAGTTTCAGCCTCAACAATGAAATCAAAAAAACCACATGTAAATATAACCAACTAGCAGACAATCTCTTTGAAACAAGAGCTTACGGAACCAAGTTTCCAAATTACCTTCGCTTCTTGTTCCAGCTTTCAGCCGCCAGTCTCCGGGCATCTACTCCACGCAGAGGTGAAGGAAGTAGGGATGTCGGTAGAATTTCAGTCAATCCTTGCCATCATCCATAGTAAAACAAAAATCAACTCATGATTGTTAACTTTCAATGACAAATATAAGAAATCTCCCAGCGCACGACACGGTGACTTCTGGCCACCATCCTGCCGTTTGACAGGGCGTCCACCACATTATGCAGAATGTTGTAAACTCACCTTTAGGCACACAATACCCTGTAGCC
>NC_051412.1:16243677-16244235 GCF_015228065.2 Penaeus monodon
ACCGTTAAACAAATACAAAATTCAGCCATAACCAAAAAATATGTATTCAATAAAGCAAAGGAAATAAAAAAAAAGTGATGTGATTCTTGTTTTCTTAGGGAACTGTCCATGAAATGCATAATTGTCAGGTAAACAGTCATAAAAGATAACCACAATTTTGCCTGCTGTTGTTGAGGATAAATTATTGTTATGTGCCCCTTCCGTCCCAGGAGCAAAATCTAGGTAAAAAGATAGTAAGCCTAGGGGCAGCATTATAACCTGAACTGGATGTGTTTGTTGTTGTGACATTGCCCCTATGATCAAAATCTTTAAACCAAAACAAGTAACTGTTTGATTTTTTTCCGTTTCAGGTATTGAAGCAATATATCACACTTATTGTGAACATATATATCAAAGTATATTACATAGCATTAAACTGAGTTCACAAAAACTAATATATCTACATATATGTAAATCCATCCATCATCCATCACCAATCACTCATTTAAAACAAAAGTATTCTACTCAGGAGGCAGATGAAAGAAACTGCTAGGAGTTTATCCAGAAAATCGCACTTCA
>NC_051412.1:16244630-16246382 GCF_015228065.2 Penaeus monodon
AATCATCCTATTCTGGAATCCCAAGTCTGCGGCATCCATGCCACAGACTTGCAGCATTCACAGCTTCAGTTGAACGGAATACAAAATAGTAAAAGTATGATTTCAAATCCTTCCTTTTTCCTCCTCTCAATGCTTGAATGTCAGGACAGAGTAATTACTTCGATTCCAATTACACACGAATCATACATAATATTGTCGGGAGCAGGGATAGCACTATAGATCAAGCCCGCACACATTCCCACAGATTTTACTGGGTGTATCAATGGTTAACACAATATCTGCCTGGCCACACATTAAGCGTCATAACAAATACGAATCAATTAAATGGTTATTTCGATAATGTCATTCAAGGTTAAGTCAGAAAGAGTAAGATATTTTTTTTTTGGGAGTGTACAAGTGTACATAATACATATCTGATTCCATTATTCATACACATAAATTCATGCATAAAACATATAAGTATTGTAAGAATTAAAAGTAAGATTACACAAATTATACCGTAACAAGCATGCAAGGAATGCCGCATTTACACCCATCGTGGAGCGACTCACTGACTTAGTTTAGTCTTTTTATAAAAGTCTACACTACACTAACTATAGCATCATAACAAACTGCCGTGTAACCCTATGTTCACTGAGAAAATGCATTATTTTTATGGCCATTAAAAACAAAATAGCACTAATATTAGCACAATAGTGTTCAAACAACTAAAAGGCTAAATCTACATAGTACAGGAGGTTGCTAGGTGTTTACAAATGTTCATTTCCCATTACTGCGCAAACATGAAACAACCGCGTTAGACCTCTTGCAGAACGGAAGACCTATATACATCAACCTTTTTCAAGTTTATAGCTGAGAGCGGCCAACCGCGCTTATCGGTGCGTCCCTGTGTGGCACTAGGCCCCTTTTTTGGTTTTTTTTCCCACACAAACTTTTTTTTTAGGCCCTATTTCTGCGAGGTGAATTATCCTGCTTTAGTCAAGTCTACTTGAATGAGATGAAGTGCCAAAATATCCCAAACTTTCACATGATTAGGTTTATAATTTTCCCTTCATACCAAAAACAATTGTGTAGATTTTTTCACATTAGGCTTTTAAGACTTCTTTGATCATATTTTTCCCCAAAACTGTATTGCTTTCATAATACAAATAACCTTTAAACTCCTACAACCAAAATTTCTTTGGGAAACCCAAAATTGGGAGAGTTTTGAAAAAGCAAGATGGAAACAGAACAGGAACTAATATTCTTTTTAGAATTTTCAGGTGTATACAAAACTACCCAGAACCAAAAATTCAACCAAAAACCCATCTGAAATGGGACAGTCCCCTTAAAAATGCCCAAAAAAAATCATAACAGCAGATACCATACCAGGTTGACCACCCGCAAGACATTTAACACTTTAAAAAGTATTTTTCAAATGAAGAAACACAAAAACCCAAAATGACCCTTCCCCGTAGGGACGTGGGAAGAGGCGGGGGGTTTTTCGCATTTCTATATTTTCCCAACAGGAGGGGAGGTGTTCTTAAAAACCATTTGCGAAAAACGGCTGAAGACTTAAAAGCCTTACGCATGGGAATGTCTTGCAATGTCTAAAAATGAAAAAAACCTTTTAAATGAAAATGTAAATGCCTTTACTTACTAAAAGTTCAAATGTATACTTCCCTTACCTTTTTGTTTTCCCTATTTCCTTGAATTTTCATGAATGAAATTTTCTTATTTAATGGCATTATCATTTTAATTAGAATAGTAATA
>NC_051412.1:16246406-16247788 GCF_015228065.2 Penaeus monodon
CAAAGGAAAGGGATACAGGTGAATAGGTAATTAGTAATGATTCTCTGGTAATTTTGAATTTTGGAGCAATTATGTGTAAACAAAAATTTAACTAGAACACAGATGCGAGCGTATAGTGTCTTTTCAGCATTAAAAGGTTTAAAGGGTGAAAAAAAGGACAGTGCTTTACCCGTAATCAAACTCCCATTAACTGCACATAATTTTTTTCAAACTTTGGGAGAAAATGGGGAAAATGGTTAATAATTTACCGAATGTGTGTGAAATTATCATTTTGTGCACAGACAAGTACCAAACCAAAAGCTTTACTTTTGATTTAATTATTTACAGCTTAAAAACTTTCAATTACTTTTATTTCAAAATAAAAAACTTTTTACCTGCGAAGAAGAAAAAAAATTATATATTTAAGATTTTACTTTTCTACATTGCTATCCCCAAATTTTTAAAAATTGTGAGAGCTTATCAAAACCCTGCCTTTTAAAAAATACTGTCGATTCAAAAAGGGGGGTGGATTTGTTTCATTTCCCAAACAAGTCTTCGCATGTCGGGAAAGATGTAATGAGAGAAAAAAAAAATAACCCAAACCCTTAAACTGTTTTAACAATATTAATAATAAAGAAGGAAAACATCAAAAAAAACTAATAAAAATTTTAAAGTGTTATAAACACTATAAATTAATCTGTTTTTCTGACCAATAATAGTTAGCTAAGACAACAAGCAAGGTTTTTAAACATAAGGTATACTTTCATTAAATCTTCTTTTGACAGCCCAAATTTCCCGTTTAAAAAAATGCATTTTAACTTAAGAAGGGGATATTCAAAAAAACCAAAATAATAAGAATTTTTTTCCAATTCAAAAAAATCTGAAAAAAAAAAACATAAATCCAAACTAAACCATGAAAAAGTATAAAAAGACTCTTTCCGGGTGATGAGGGGTTGGGAAGGGGGGGGTTTGGTAAAGGGCTTAGTCCTGCGGTTTATTGTGGCTGGCAGGGGGAGCCCCGGTATAAATTGCCTTGTACTTCACCCATCCTCCATAAGGGCACCCGTGACACATGCACGGGTGACACCACACGTTTTAAGAGTGGCATCTTGGCCTATACTTTAACACCCTGAAAGAAGAAAGGTTCATTTAGTTTCCTTTTTCCTTATACAAGTGACCCCTGTTATTTGAATATTTACAAATCCATGCCTACTTCAATCATCCAACATTTACCTCAGTTATAAATTTGCACTTCAGGCCACACAACCACAGTTGTCAAAGAAGTTGATATTGAGATACACATTCAAAACAGTATTTTATAGGCCTATTGTTTTTAATCTAAAAAGATGATTACAAGATGAAGCATAATGCAGCATTAAGGCCCTAGCTAAGTAGAATGCCAT
>NC_051412.1:16248208-16248798 GCF_015228065.2 Penaeus monodon
GCCACCATCATTCTCTGGTGCTCACTTGCACCCCCTCACTACTGACTGCAAGATGGTCATTAAAATTGGCCATCCAGGAGAATGGCATACTTCGATTCAGCTATTCAAATTTTCCCACTTCCAAGAACCTTCAAGTTGGCATAATCCTTATTTGTGGCCAAATTCATCCAACACGAATCAGACAGTATGGATCGTTTGGAATTATTAATAATAACTGCACATGCAAGGTTAATCATATATTTCAATTAATATGACATTTCTTCAAACACAAATACTGTATCTTAAATCCTTACATTTCTTAATAATGCTTATTTATCTCTACATGTAATTTTATTTTGTAATGACAGTAACATCATGTTGAAGATGGAGTTTGTTGAGATTCAAGACCCCAGTGCCTTGTTGACTGAAATCAAGCACAGTGTTGTTTAAATGTGTGACCAGCAAGTTAGGAATTAGACAACATAAAAGCTGGAGGCAACTTCAAAGGTCATCAAAAACTGTTTTTCATGTGACCATAGCTCCATATGAAATATATTTATAATCCAACCTTTCACTAGCAAACCCTTTTCTGTGTTACCATTCTCTGTTGG
>NC_051412.1:16248971-16249226 GCF_015228065.2 Penaeus monodon
CAAAGAAAATTTCTCTTGGGTAAATGCCATCAATGTATACACAAAATTAATAAAAATAAACCACAATGGACTGTGCAAGTACATTTGCTCACTTAGCCAATTTGCACTATAAATCACATATAAAAAAGTATCTCAAATCAACATTATTATATCAGTATTTATTTTGCTAAATCCACAAATATGAATATAATGAAATAATTTTCTTTTATGAGAATGAAATGATAACCATCAGCCTCTACAGTTCATTAATATATG
>NC_051412.1:16251024-16251960 GCF_015228065.2 Penaeus monodon
TTTCAGTTGGTATACTCAAATATTACCTTAAATACTCTCATATAAAACATATACAACCAGAATCAAAATGTAGAGTAATGGACATACAATAACACTGAAAAATATCATTCTTCAATTTGTATCCTGATATCTAGTACTAATCCAAAATACACATGGGAAAATTTTTTATAACATGAATATAATTCATGTTCTGAATATAAAGTAACATACCTGCTAGACTATGAAGAAAAATCTTGTGTGGCCAAACTTCACTGTTTGGCCCCCATTTCCAAGCCGTGTGGCATATGCCTCATTTTCTCTAGGAGTGAGAAATGAATCTCATAGCCCTTGACCCAAAATTTCACATGTACCTGGAAGCACAAGAACAAATATGATAATCATTAAAAAAATTGATTAGCAAAATACAGCACTTCATTATAAAAATTATTTTAAAACGAAAGGCAATCAAAATTCCTACCTTTGTTTTTAGGTCCATGTGACTTTATTACTCTGATATAAATATAACATTCTTGTCTACCATTCACAAATCACATTGCATTAAGTCACATTTCAAACTTCAATTACACACAAATAATTCAACAAAATAAACAATTCTGAGAAAACACTTTAAAAATTTATCACTCTTCTAAACCCATTTTAAATAAAGTTTCCTTTCCTCCCCCGGGCGCATTTAAAACCCGCAAGTGTCAGGGGAAGGCCCACCCCTCATGAGCTTTTGGGGCCATTGGCAACCCCTAGCAGCCTCCTCTCAGAAAATGAACAAAATATTCCCTATCATAACCTCTTTAGTCCTGTCGAAACGTCCCCTTTAAAAAGTGTAAACATTCATAAGCTAAAAAAGGAAAACCCTTTTGAAGAAAAAAAAATTTAATTTTAAAAGGAAACAATAGCCTAGGGGGGAGTGTAAAAAGGAGTAGCCGGTAGGTTTGACTAATG
>NC_051412.1:16253226-16253357 GCF_015228065.2 Penaeus monodon
GGAGTGAGCAAAGTTGAGACAGATAGATAGACAGATAGTTACATATCACCACCCATACACAAATACCATCAAAATATTAAATATATAATACTACATACTTTACCCCAACATCTACACAGACAGCAGACTTT
>NC_051412.1:16254506-16254587 GCF_015228065.2 Penaeus monodon
CTTCGGGGGTCTCCCCCTTTTTCGGGGGTGGGGGGGGGGTTTTCCCCCCCCCGGGGTGGGCGGGGGGGGGTTTTTAATTTT
>NC_051412.1:16254775-16254981 GCF_015228065.2 Penaeus monodon
CAGAGGAAGTAAAAAGGGAAAGGGAGGCGAAAGGGGGGGGGGGAAAAAAAAAAAAAGGGGAAAAGGGGGAAATTTTCAGAAGGGGGGGGGAAAAAAAAAAGGGGGAAGGGGGAAAAAAATCAAGAAAAAAGGGGGGGGGGGGGAAAAAATCCAAAAAATAGACAGAAAAGGAGGGGGGAAAAGGGGGGGGAAAAATAAGAAAGGAA
>NC_051412.1:16255153-16255231 GCF_015228065.2 Penaeus monodon
CTCTCTCCCCTTTTCCTCCCCCCCCCTTTTTTCCCCCCCCCTTTTTCTTCCCCCTTTAAAAAATTTTTTTCGCCCCTT
>NC_051412.1:16255465-16257556 GCF_015228065.2 Penaeus monodon
TTTTCTTTTTTTTTTCTTTTTCTTTTCTTCCCATTTATTGAAGTAAAGGAAGAGATCCTTAGTGCAATATCTTCCTTAAAAAATGTTTTTAAAACCCATAAGCAATTTACCTTTGATTAAAATCCCAAATATGAAAAGCCAAACCACAAAAAAAGAGAGTTGATAAAAAAAAATTGTAAAATGAACATAACGGGGTAATAAATGGCAAAGTAGCGTTAGGACTTTAACCTAACTCCAATCAAAATTCCTCAGCCAATCTTCCCTTCCCCCAAGCATCATAATGCCTACATTTTCAAAAAATAGAAAATTTGGTTTTTAAATACAATTTTTTTTTTTTTAAATCCCAAAAAGATCAAGGATTTCTTATTTATTTTCCTTCATACAGCAACCCCCACTCTATTCCATTTTGGACGATTTTGTGTTATCACAAAAAGGGTAAGAAAAAGGAAAAAAAGGAGTATAAAAAACCAAAATAAATGACCTTTGGGAGTTTATAGGTTACTGAGCCCAGAAAAAAAAAGTTTAGAATAGTATTGAAAGTTATGAAAATCAAGGGTGGAAGTTTTGAGGGGGGAGCAACCAAAAATGCTCTGCAGCCAACAATGTAAATGCAGAAAAAATACTTAAAGACTTAAAATGTCACAGAACTTTTCAATACCCTTTGTGTATGTTCACACTTTTTTTTTTTTTTTCTTGGGTGCAAAAATAAAAACTATATGGACTGTAATATCAAAATAATATAAAAAGGAGCACCTTCCTTACAGGGGGTACTGTTTAATCTATTTTCCTTGGTGACCATAACTTCACTATCAAAAATTTATCATACATTACAATAGCAAGTAAAATTTTTAAATATAAAGTAGGTTTATTTTATATACATTATCTTTTTCTCCATTTCTTATTAAGCCCTTTTAAAGGGGAAACCCCACCAAAAAAGATTATGTCACAACATCAGGTTTTATAAAGCCAGTTTTAAACATTATACTCCCCCCCACTATCAATAGATCACTAAAATACTCTTAAGTGTTGTAAAATAAAGAATAGAAGCTGCATTTTTTTTTTTTATGGGCACTAATTATCATTATGAGCCTTAACTTGATGCTACAAAGCTTTGTCCCAGCAAATTAGCTTTTGAGGGAAAAATTAGGGGTACGGGAAAAAAAATTTTCCAAACTATAATTTTGGGCTTAAAATGATGCCAGTAAAACTGGGCTCAAAAAATAAAAGGCCTATTTTTGAGGGGCTATGTGGGCTTGAGGTAACATGCCACCCAATGTGAGCCCATTTAACCACGATTTTTACAACATGCCACTACAGAAAAAATGCAATGAATATTTTTAGTATCTTCTGTCAATATCAAATCTACACCTACTTAATTTTAAACATTCTACACCTGTCTCCTTTGAATACGGTTTAAAAAGGGTTTATGTTTACACACATTACAGTTCTTTAAAGCACCCTTTGTTTGCACATAAAATTTGCACTTGTCTTTAATAATTTCCCCCTAAATAAAGCAACTGCAATGCAAGGGGCTCTACACAGCCCATGGGGAGATACTTACGAGGATTAAAGAAAGCTGAAAGAAGCAGCATAAGAGGGGGGAAGGCAGGGGCAGAAAGGCTGGCAAGCAATTAGTAAAAGGGAACATATAGAAAGTAAAGAAAAGAAAATCAGTGGACAGCATGAGAAAAAAGAGATAGGCTCAACAAAAGGTTGGGGATATGACAGGGATCTGAAAATGAGATGGGGGTTTAAAGGGAAGGATGTAAATGGGGGGTAGAGCAAAAGTACGGGGCTAGGAAAGAGATGTAAACAGAGGAAAAAGGCCACATTAGTAAAAAAAAGGGGAAGGGAGGGCTTTTACCCTAAGGACCATGGAAAATATTTTACATGATGGTTGTAAAAAATTTACAAAATATAAAAGCAACACTAGCAGGTATAAAAAAAAAAATTCAACATCAGAAGAAACCACTAACAGTGACAGGGGGGGAAGTGGGGGGGAAAATAATGGGAAAATTTAATGTGGAGGTACGGGTAGGGAACGGGAAAGAGGAAAAGGGGTGAGGATGTGGAAGGGTGACAGAATAATGA
>NC_051412.1:16257688-16258295 GCF_015228065.2 Penaeus monodon
AGTAAATTTATGATACTTTTCAATATCATGCAGAAAAAAAAAAATTTTAATCATAAAGGAAAAGAATACATGAACCAAAACTATCGGTATAAAAAAAAAAATTGCACAAATGGCATGAAGAGAGTAACAAAGGTAAGCACAAGAAAGCATGACGTAATCGAATAATATCACAGAAAGGATACAAAAGGACCCCGAGGCACAAATGGTGGAGTGGGGGGGGCATTTAAAATAAATAGTTAGGGGGTAGGCTTAAACAAGTAGACTAGGATGTTTATTTCGTCACCAGCAGGGAAAGGGTTTAAAAACATACTGTCTGAGTACTGTTCAACATTGGATTACGTTTTTTTTCCCAGTTATTTGCTTTTAATTTTTTTTAATTTTGGAAAAGTTGGGGTTTAATGCAACAATATATATCCTTTTCTTTTCGAATTCCATCTTCATGAGAAAAGTATATTTGAAGTATACAAAAGGACCACATCGCTGAAGAGAAATGACCCCAAAAACAAGGATGGGAAAGTTTTTTTTAATACTGGACTTCAGGTAATTTGGCATTTTTGTGGGTTCATTTTTTAGTTCTAATGGGGGTGGTCCTGTTCTAAAAATTTTC
>NC_051412.1:16258419-16259383 GCF_015228065.2 Penaeus monodon
TTTCCAAAATTTTCATTCAAAAAAGTTAATTTTTTTAAAAAAAAACATGCTTTCATATTACCTATTGCTTTTGCCATGCATCTTTTGTATGGTCACCTGTTTTCCCGATGTTTAGCCTTTAAAGTCCCATTTGCCTTGTTTGCTGTTTTTTATTTTATAAAAAAAAAAAGATTAAATTTAATATTTTTTTTAATTACATAAATGTTTAATTCTTACCATTTTTCATTTATAAAACAAGCTTTAATACAAACATTTTCAAAAAAATTTCATTCTGTTGATGCTTATGAATTTTTCATCTTAAAAAAATTTGCACTTTACGAGCTTACGGAGTTCCATATGACAATACAAAATAAATTTTCAATATTTTGAACGTTCTCTAAAAAGCAGTTTACCAAAATCTGCCTTTTGGGGTAAAAGAAAAACAGGGAATTTTTCCCCGATGGGGGGGGGGAAGGGGTTAAACAAGCTGGAGTGCTACCAGCACATTTGGTTAAACAAAACCATACTCTTTAAAAAAAAAGTCATTATAAGCCTGTGCCTTAAAATCTTATTAAATTTTCAAAATCTGTTTATCTCTTTGACTACAGAGTACGGCACCTCACAATGCTTTCCGTGTTAAAAGTATTTTTTTTTTGTTGATACAATTAAAATTAAGAAAATTTTCCCCCATATCACTTTGGGGGGAATAACCAAAACCCAAAAACCAATCCAACAGGGAAAAAAAAGGCCCTAAGGGAAAACGAGCAAAAGTTGAAGGGCAATGAAAGGCACAGGCAGGGGGGGGGAAAAGCACCGGGAAAAGGAAGACAAGAGGGAGTGGCACTATGGAAGAGAGAGGGAATAAAAGGAAAGGAGGGGGTATAGGGGAGGGGAAACAGGAGGAAGTGGGGAGGGTTAAAAGGGGAATGGAATGGCATTGTGGGGAGGAAGGGGCAAAAAAAAGGGGGAAAGGGGGGGGCACACG
>NC_051412.1:16259547-16260366 GCF_015228065.2 Penaeus monodon
GGTCGCTGGCACCACAACAAAAATTGGTCATTATCTCGCCTTATAAGCCTTTTTTTTTGTATTTCTGGGAGTTTTTTCGGCCCCTGGTCCCCCTTCCTTTAGAAAAAAATAAATAATTGCACCACAAATCGCTTTTTCCTAGGCCTTTTTTGGGGGCATTTAAGAAGCCCAATCCCTGCAAAATAGAGAGAAATGGCGGCAGTTTCCTTTACGCTGAAGTTTCCCCACAGATTAGAGCGATTTTTTTTTTTTAAATGGGTGAAGAACAACATTCCTTACACAGCACTGCGAAGCAAAAAAGGGCCGGATTTTTGCAGGCACAAAAATTCTCCAAGCGGCCTTGCAAAAAAAGCCATCAGGAAGGAAATTGGGGAAAAAAAAACAAAAACCGCCAAAACTGAGAGGGGGGGGAGAGCAGCGTTGCCTACAAACCACACCCACGGATCAATTTTTTCCGTAAAATATAAAAGAAACTCTTAACTGATGTAAAAAAATAAATAATTTTTTTCGTTTATTAAAAAAATTATTCATCAAGTTTTTTGATATTTCTCTCCAAGGAAATAGTGTAAAAGTGGATTTTTAAAAAACCCTTTTTTTCTTAGACTTGCCGGAGGGAAACAAAGATGGGCCCCCTGTAACCTGAGGGGCTATGGCGCGGGGGGGAGAGTGCAGTGACAGGCCCCACGAGGAATCTTTACAACATTGCGGCCGATCGAAAGCGGCAACAATCTCTAAGCAATACAGTTTTTTGGTTTAATCCGGGGGAAAAGGTTTGGAAAAGGGGGGGTTAAAAGGGTAAGGAAAAAACCGGGGAAAAAA
>NC_051412.1:16261828-16261950 GCF_015228065.2 Penaeus monodon
CAGGCTCCCCCCCCCCCCCAGCCTGGTCTACAAAATCTTCACCACATGACCCCGCAGGATAGAGTCCAGGCACACAAACAGCTTTATCACTTTAAACCCCCTTTAGGAGGGGACTGCCCACC
>NC_051412.1:16262541-16262742 GCF_015228065.2 Penaeus monodon
GTCACTTTCAGTTTCCCAGTCATTTTGTCATGACGCTGAGGACGTAAAGTAGCTGGTTTCCTGGATTTTACACAATCTTTATTACAGTTATTATCAATTTGCAAACTATTGAGTAGAAAAACTTCCCTAGAATTATGTGTTCTACTACTTGGTAACTCAGGGTTCTGTTTTTTAGGTATTTGCATCTTTTCAATAATACAT
>NC_051412.1:16262811-16263077 GCF_015228065.2 Penaeus monodon
ATAATAATGTCTTGTTGAATTTTCAAACTTTGTCTGATGAACACAATATAGTATAGCTCCAAGTAAACAAGCACAAATCCAAATGCACATAAAGCCCGTTTCAGAAAGGCGACCCAAGTTTCGAATAATGAATTTATAATAAACTGTTTAGTTGCACATAAGCAAATATTGTGTATCATGTAAACCCCAGAAATCCAATCAAACCTTACCTACCTCTTATTTTTTCCCTAGACAAGAGGGGGGGAACAAGACCCCCTAACACCTAC
>NC_051412.1:16263624-16264222 GCF_015228065.2 Penaeus monodon
ACTTCAGCCAAAACCCTAGACAAAATTACAGAATGAAAAACTTGAAAAAAAACTATGTATTACTAACCATAAGAAAAACTTTGAGAACCCTGTAAAATATTTATGAGCTTTTTGATCATTTTTTTTACTGCAGTGTTCTGCTAGGAAAAACAAGCAGTTCCTTGACAATGACAACAAATAACATTAGATATGTATATTTCTTTTGTAACAATATTTATTTGTCAGTTTGTTTTATTTATTATTACAAAGGTTTATCATCATAAGCCACTTACAATGTAAATTGTAAGTGGCGTTTGTGAGTCATACATGAAATCAGTCATAAAGCTATGGTAAAAAAAAAAAAAAACATGGTTATTGACAAATAATTTTATCCCAGGGGAAGGGGTTGGGGCCAACTACTCACAGAAAGAGAGAGAGAAGAGTATAAGATGAGGAGGGCTAGGCCAGCATGTAAAGAGAGGTACACTGTTTCCCTGCCCATCTGGCTTGATTTTGCTACTCCCTTTGCCTTTTTTATAGTGGATACTCATAAGTGAGACAAAACACTTTAACAAAGAGTCAACAAGCCAGGGTGTCACCCTCCTCTATCTTTTTTCCC
>NC_051412.1:16264247-16265879 GCF_015228065.2 Penaeus monodon
AAGAAGCTAGCCACCCTAGTTTTTCTTTTAGACTTACACTAAGTTCCCCTTTCTCCTTCACTTCATTTAACGTTTAGCCTTAGATGGGGCCCTTTTACTAATTTTCTTTGTATGCCAGGCACAATAACATTACCTCATATGACTTATCTTATATTAGTGATGATAACAGCTGTCAAAATCTTTTGCCCCTTATATCACAAAACTATGATTTTGTTGATACGTTCTTTTCCTCTCTCACATGGTTAAATCAATTTCAAACTCAATATATCACCTGATATTTTGGACAGAAGACTATAAAATCAACATGGTATGTCTCGGAACTAACAATATATTTATTGCCCATGAAAAATTTTTATATTAATTAATGTAATGTTTTTTTTTACGAAGATTCTTTTTTTCTCCCATAACTATCACACTATAACTAAAATCTTGCTTAACATTATAGGGTTAGATATCCCCAACATTGTGTTCAAATGACATTATTTAGAAGTAAAAAATAGGTCGAAGGTCGAAACTTTGTCTGAAAGACCATCAAACCCTTTTGTTATAACATCAGATAATTTCATTTAGATTGACCACAAAACTTTATAGGGAAAATCAACCCTTCACAGATACTGGCTGAGGTTTTAAACACTGTAAACACTTTGAACTGCTAGAATTTTTTATTTGTGTGATTATTACTTGCTGTATCTTTAGCATACTTCATTTCTTTTCATAGTTATCAGGGCTAATATCAGCAATGTGTTAGTCAAGGTGTTCCCCCCCCCCTGTTTTTATTGTTATTATTGAATTAAGACATTGAATCCTAAAACCATACACTTCCATTTTAGAAAGAACTGGATGACCGCCGCCACTTAGACCCACAAGAGAAGGAGTTGAAATACAACCCAAAGTATGATGAACTGTACGCTCCAACCCTTGGTCCTAACAAGCCAGAATCGGACTACACAAAGTGAATCCCCAATAACTCTTGCTGGACATGTTGAACCGGGCGCACTTCAATCATTTTGAATTTGAGTTCAGAGACGCACATTTTACAACTTATGTAGGCTTTATGCATTAATGCTTTTAGTACTAATTACTTGCATTCAGAGTATTCACCAGAAGGTAAAAGCATCTGATTCAGTTCCCATTGATTGACTGCATCATAACTTGCTTCAAGGGTATAATAACATTATATAATCATAGCACAGGATCTAAAAATGTTCAAATGCAAAAAACGATTAGAAATATGAGTTATATGGAAAGTGATGGGTGTGGAACTAAAAGGTATTCTCAGTGGACTAGACGAGCTAGTACATAAGTGAATATCATGTATGCCAAATAGGTAGAAAAAATCTGATTCCATTTAGTATTTGTTTGAACACAGACTAAGCACTAAACTACTATTATTTTACTTAACATTGGTATCTTGTCTTAAGGAACATGTTATTATTAGTGTTATGTAATTATTTTGAGTAAATCAGCATTTGGCAGAAGATTTACCTGTGCTGTCATTAAGTGCTCAATAGATGGAGTGAAACAGAGAGGTAACTGAATGTTGTAAGGGTAAAGTTTGTTATCCACATGTTAATTAATCTCGGTGATGGTGAAGAACAGAAAGTAGGCCAAAAAATCTGATGTAGCAGAATG
>NC_051412.1:16265932-16266041 GCF_015228065.2 Penaeus monodon
GGTTTACTAAACCAGAGCATTGCTCTAGGTCTCAAACAGTTACCATAGGCTTCAGATCAATCACCCTCTACAAGTTTTTGGCTGAATTATAAATAAGGAAATTGATTTA
>NC_051412.1:16266559-16270637 GCF_015228065.2 Penaeus monodon
TTGAAATGAGAGATATTGATTAAGTGATTTTAATAAAGTATAATACATTATAAAAATTATGACTAAAATCAATATAATTTTTGATTGACTTGAAGTAAGGGGCACTGGAAAAAAATGCAATTTATTTTACATTATTTTGTGTTCTCTGTATTATTATGCATCAACTACAAAATCTTCAATATAATACAGCTTGATAGATAAAGCCAACACAGGAGCAGCTAAGGATTTGTTCTTGCCTATTGAACCATGATTGTAATAAACCTCATTTCAGGTTGTGAACCTTCTGTACTCAAAAGACTTTAGATCACTCTAGAGGCACCAAGCTGTTTTTTTTACCAAAATGGGAGGCGGGGCAATTAAAGGTAGAACACAAACCAGGTCTGAGCTTATGCCACTTTAATTTAGAACAAAAAAGATTCAAGGCAGAAAAGTTAAAAGGAAATTTTTTTAGATTTCATATTATCAAGGATTTGAATAAAAAAACATATTGGAGAAGCTAAATTATATCCATTAAAAAGAATATATGATTAAAATTACATATATGAGATAATGGCTGTAACCGTAATCAAATTTACACCTGTTTGTCATTCTTAGAAACAGATTTTTATTTTTAAAAAATCAAGTCTTCCATATTTTTTTATAAAAATCAAATTTAAACAAGAAGGGTTGGGAGAGTTATTTATTGTTTCTGGCAACAGTAACATACTTGTAACCTTGTTTGGAAAAATAAACAAAAAACTCCTTAATCAGCAACATTCATACCTTATTGTATGCAATCTTTAGTTTAGATTTTTTTTTTGTGTCCTTGGGAAAATTGCTTATAAAAAAGATGAGATAGTGAAATAAGCAGTAAATTATGCATTTGTTAGCATTATTCCACTATTTACATCAGAATTCCCAAAATTATATTAAATATAATTTATTCCACCTTCATTTAATAATTTACATTAAAGCTCTTTCTAACCCTAATTAATGATGCAACTTATCCAGTTGTTCATAAATACCAATAAAAGGTGTGTATTACCTTTCAGAAGTTGGGAAAGTTACAACTTACAAAGTTAATTTTTATGGGAAGAAAAATACATTTGGAAATGAGTTCGCAGTTTTTTACCAGGCTCTGTTTGTTTCTCAAGATTTGGATGGTTGTTTTTTTATCTGTTTGTCAGTGCTCTTCAATGGCCCCTGCTATATTTTAACTAAAAGCCTTGGGAATGGCAGTTAAGTAATTAGATTTGTGATATCCTTGACATGATTTTTAATTTTACAAGTATTATACAAGTGTTGCTTGCTGTCATGTTATTGTTTGTTGTTTAGCCTGGTAGCCTAATCACTTTTCATTGCAAACACAGAACTACAGTAAATGTTTTTCTCTTATATTTCAGGGTATGCTGTTGACCCAAACCATCTCTGGACACCCTGATGATGGAAGAAGATACATCGGAGATAAAAACTACAGCCAAGGAAACTTCTGGGATAACAGTGTTTGAGACAAAGCAAAAAACTGATCAGCCAACAAAACGACGTCGTGACAAGAATGATGATGCAGGTGACATTTATGGCTTTAAAGGACCCTGGCCAAGTATGAAAAGAACAGACAGTCATGAAGCCCCAGAGGAGGAACAGCATGCACTAGATGAGATTTTGGCCAAAGACAAAAACGTGGGAAACAAAACAGATGATAAACCCCTTGAAGAGAAGTCTCTTCTCCATATTAAGGATGCTTATGATTACCCGGGACGATCTTTCCTTCATGTCCACAAGATGTTGGGGTTAACTTGAGATCTCCAGATCCTCCAGAGAAGTGCTTCATGCCAAAGAAGTTGATCCACACATGGAAGGGGCATAACAAGGGTGTTTCAGCAATCAAATGGTTTCCAGGATCAGGTCACCTCATGTTGTCATGTTCTATGGACACAAAGATTAAAATCTGGGAGGTGTATAATAATCGACGGTGCATTAGGACTTATATGGGGGCACAAACAGGCAGTCAGAGATGCCTGCTTCGATAATGATGGAAAAACAGTTCCTTTCAGCTGTTATGACCGTTTCATTAAGCTTTGGGACACTGAAACGGGAGATTGCGTATCAAGGTTCACCAGTCGCAAGATACCCTATTGTGTTAAATTCCATCCTGATGAAGAAAAGCAGAATTTATTCGTTGCAGGAACTTCAGATAAGAAAATTGTGTGCTGGGATATTAGAACTGGTGAAGTAGTTCAAGAGTATGATCGTCATTTAGGAGCTGTTAACACGATAACATTTATAGATGAAAACAGAAGATTTGTCTCCACATCAGATGACAAGAGTTTGCGTGTGTGGGAGTGGGATATCCCTGTGATTTTAAGTACATAGCAGATCCCACTATGCATTCCATGCCTGCTGTGACCCTCTCACCAAATAAAAAGTGGTTAGCATGTCAAAGCATGGATAATAAGATTGTGATATTCTCTGCTCTGGATAGATTCAAGATGAACCGTAAAAAGACTTTCACAGGGCACATGGTAGCTGGATACGCCTGTACCCTTGGCTTTTCTCCAGACATGTCCTATCTTGTATCAGGTGATGCTGATGGAAAAGCTTATGTTTGGGACTGGAAAACAAACTAAGCTTTACCAGAAATGGAAGGCCCATGACGATGTTTGCATTGGCATCTTGTGGCACCCACATGAGACGAGTAAACTTGCAACAGCTGGCTGGGATGGCCTTATTAAATACTGGGACTGAGCTTCTATTCAGGTTATTTATGGAGCTTAGGACATTTCTTTATGTTCTGTTAATGCAGTTACATACCTTTTGATAACAAGATATTTATTTCAAAATGAACTTTGTTTTACCATAAATAAAAGTCAGCATGTTTTCCAGTCTGCACGGATTGTCTTGAAAGAGTATCAGAAAATGCTATTGGGGGTCATTAAAGTTATAAGAAAGGAATATGAGCAATTTCATATATTTTTATAATGAATTTTGTAGAATGAATTTGCTAACTTGAGTATACCTAGGACATCAGTTTAAACTCTGAGAAGGTCAGCAATATGACCTTTCTGAATGTTTTTATATTTAAAAAAGAAATTTATGTACATAACTTCTGCATCACGTGCAGAATAAGATTTAGCAAATAAATATATACAATTTTTTCTCTTCAGTAATATTTTTCCATCTTTCTGAAACATCAAAAGTATAAGACCAGGGGTGATTGATTTTCCAAAACTTTTCCTGATGTACTAAGAAGATTTGTAAGAAATTAACAGAATTTTGTTTTTATGTTAATATATTATAGGAAAATTGCAACAAAACTTGTATATGTACATATCTTGGAAAATAACTATTGCATTCCAAACAGACATTCCAGACATACCTATAATTAATGGGAAAACTGTCACATAATGTCTTGATTTTACAAATTTTACTCCCATAGCTTCTGACACTGAACCAATGGTATAAACATAGTATCACAATTGAACCAGTCAACCACTTTAAAAACTGAGATCAGGTATACGGTATAAACATGCAAATTGTACAAAGGATCAGTAAAAATTAAACTCCTCACATAAACCATATTTATCAGCAAAATATACAAATTTGTGTCTTACATGCTAATATTTTTGTTGCAATGGATGTCTAGCTAGTCCTCGACTAATATAATCCCATGACAGTTACCACTACCATTCTAGGCCATTGAGTATGAGGTAGTATGTAGATGCAGCAGCATGTTATAATATAATTTGCTAAGTACATTAGGCAAACCCTCTAGTCCACTTGAAAAATTATTTGTGTACATTTTTCCATTGCCTTGACTGCTTTACCACTGTGTAAATGGATGTTTTCATATTTTGCCAGAGGGAGGACAGAGATTAACAGATTTTTTGTTCTGTAGACTTCTGTTCATATTTAAAATTTCAGTATCATTTCAGCCATTTGACACATAGAAAAGTGATACCTGTATAGTACCAAGGCTTCAGACAGAAATAATCAAAGAATGTAAAGTCAGGAATCCATAGCTAACATATTCATCATAAGGCACAAAGCAGACATCAGAGAATATAGTCATCCTTCCTACTTTATAGCAGTGTTTTGTAAT
>NC_051412.1:16270701-16270808 GCF_015228065.2 Penaeus monodon
CCCTAGTAAACCTTTATTGTTATTATCATTGGAAACATCAACTTCAAAGTAAAATCCCATGGTTACTCAAAATTATCTCTCACCTAATTTGGCCTATAAGAATTTTT
>NC_051412.1:16276505-16277043 GCF_015228065.2 Penaeus monodon
AAAACAAAATTGCGACAGGAAAAAATATCCCCGACCATCGTGGCAAGCTGTTTGCCAGAGGGTGCTAAAAAGACTTCAGTTTCTCGTCCAGAGTCTACCCAGAGTCGCAGTGCGCCTTCAGGAGCGACAGATCCACCACTGACATGGTATTCTCTCACTCTACATTGCCTTCATAGACCTGGCCAAGGCCTTCGACCTCGTCAACCCCGACGGCCTGTTTAAGATCCTGGCCAAGATTGGGTGCCCACCTCCTCAACATCATCAAGTCATTCCACGATGACATGTAAAGCACTGTGGTCACTGACGGAGCAACTTCTGCCCCCTTTGGCATCCGCAGCGGGGTAAAGCAGGGCTGTGTACTCGCCCCCACACTTTTCGGCATCTTTTTTGCCATCCTGCTGAAGCAAGCCTTTGGATCCTCCAGTGAAGGCATCTACCTCCGCACCAGATCAGATGGGACGCTCTTCAACCTCTCCAGACGAAAAGCAATGACCAGAGTGAAACTGAAATGTTTGCTGATTTCACCAGAATTATTACA
>NC_051412.1:16277084-16277274 GCF_015228065.2 Penaeus monodon
TCAAGCGATGGGGCAGGGCGTGGACATCCCACCAAACATCAAGATAGCTGACTACAAGTTAGAAGTCGCCCGTGACTTCATGTACTTGGGCTCACCCATCTCTGACAGCCTGTTTATTGACACAGAAAATCAACAGGCGCACGAACAAGGCAACCACCACCATGTCGGCCACACCAAGAGAGTGATCCGA
>NC_051412.1:16278629-16278951 GCF_015228065.2 Penaeus monodon
TACTTGTTCCCGCTCCTGCGTTAAGCGGGTAACACGACGCATAAAAAAGTTCCTGGTAATCCGCCTGATTGTCACAATCGAAATGTGGCCACGTTCTTTTTCTTTATCACATCCAGCTAATGACGTCACTGCCCCATCCTACCGGAAGTGGGTACACAGATCACCCAAAGGCATCCGCCCTTTTGTAAGGCACAGCATTCCACGTGGGGAAAGGGTTCTATGAGCCACTTGAGCTCAGTGGCATTGGCTTCACTGGTAGTATGCAAGGACATGTTCGAACATATTCATATTCATACACACGCGAAAATATACAGATAACTTA
>NC_051412.1:16279073-16279634 GCF_015228065.2 Penaeus monodon
AGATAGATACAGATAAAGATATATTTATAGTTAAAAAATCGGGCATTTTTCTTCTCTTCTTTCTTTTTTTGTCTGATTCTCATTTTCCTATGCACCACAGCCTTGTAGTGGTAGCAGAAAAGCCTCCGTTCCGATCCCATTTCTTGGCTTCTGTCGGACCGTATCATCGAAACAATCTGTGAATAAGCCAATGAAATCTGACGTTCTTCACTTTACAAAGCACATAGCACGGTCACCCTAACGTTTGCTAGTTTTTTCAGTACATAGGTTATAGTTATTTCTTCACCCCCAACCTTGATCGGAAAATAAGCTTAAAAAAAGAAAAAAAATAGCGATCATGTTAAAAACAGACAACGACAAGATATGGAAATGAAACTGCACCTTTTAGTCTTACTATATATAACCCAAATCATTAACAAAAAAAATATATATGAATGTATAAATCTGATTTTTTGTAAATAAAGTCCCTTCTGATGAAAGCAGGAAATCCTGTCAACCACAAAAAGGACATGATATGCGTCCCGGAGTAATAGACGTGCTCCTTCTCCCCCTGTCGGAAAT
>NC_051412.1:16280633-16280757 GCF_015228065.2 Penaeus monodon
TGCCGTGATTTTCCACAGTGATGTAAACAGAGGCCTCACTCTTCAGAGAGACGATGAGTATAAAGCCATTCAACTATGGTGTGTGTATATCAAGAATATGACTAAATTTATGATATACACACAC
>NC_051412.1:16282823-16282921 GCF_015228065.2 Penaeus monodon
CATTGTTCTGTGCTTTTTCCGAAATTTCCCTCTTCTAAATCTAAAAAGGAGTGGCAATCTGTGCAGCCCAAACACCCTTCTTAAACCTACCCGATCGG
>NC_051412.1:16283012-16283336 GCF_015228065.2 Penaeus monodon
AGAGAAGCCTCGGGTTCCCCGAAGCACACCTTTAAGATGGCCACGCCCGCTTGCCACGAGAAATACAAGTGGTTTTTAATTACGGGGGACAAATTAGAACAGGGATCAATACTAGGGTGATGATAATGAAAAGAAAAGCTGGGGCAGATTGTGGGGTGAAAGCGTGACACCTTGTAAGGTTAGGAGGGATCGAGTGAGATGGATGGAAAGTTCTCGATTATTTTATATCGGATCTAAAACTATGTTGTTTTGGATTTAAAAAATATTTCTCGTACCCTTTTTTCTCCACTTCAAGTATCTATAAAGGTCATACTATTTTCCAAT
>NC_051412.1:16286305-16286695 GCF_015228065.2 Penaeus monodon
TACAGACCCCACTCCCACGCCTAGAAATGTCCAGGAGACACACGACACAGGCACAGACTACCTTAACACTACACTGTGTTTATATACGGAAAAACAAGGCTTGCTGACCTAGAATTCTTCCTTCTGCACGTGAGATAATGAGGAAAGACAGTGTAATTATTCTTGCAACTTCCCGTTCTATTCAAATGGCTGTGTTATATATTCATCAGGTCCTTATATCCAGGGTTCATTCTGGGTCTTAATTGCAATGAACCCCACCTGACGATAGTCGACGATGGTCCACACTTGCGGTCCCAGCGGCAGGGCCAGACTGAGTTCATAGCGAGTGATTTAGTATCTTGGTATGCTGGTTAAGCGTTTTGTTAGTGAGGAATGTGGATTATTTTGCGT
>NC_051412.1:16287288-16287632 GCF_015228065.2 Penaeus monodon
CCAATCACACACGCTTCGCTCTCTGGATCTTTATGGTGAAAAATGCACGACTTTAGACTATCGCATAATCAACTTCCAGGTGGAATGAAAATAATCGAAAACCAAACAAAACGTTACATTCCCATCACATCCGTGAGTTTTAAAACCACCATATTATCACGTGGTTGGGATATGGTGGTGAACTGAGAGCGAAGACGGACATCCACGCGTCAACCTCTCCTCGCGGAAGGAAATGTTACAGAAATTTATTTCCCCTTTCTAAACACACGCATGAGAACGTTCGTGTTTACGCTTTCTCTCTCTCTCTTTTCTTATTCTTTCTTACTATGTGGTCCCTTTGTTCT
>NC_051412.1:16288027-16288510 GCF_015228065.2 Penaeus monodon
GGACAAATTTTCCCGTGTCAGCAATTCGATAATCTCGCATGCCGTTCGATTTCAATTTCAGCAGAAAACTTAGGTCGTTATGACAAGATATATGTATTATTGCAACTACAGCATGAATTTGCAATTGTATCCTCATGACATCATATTATAATCCACGTTGAGTCCTTAAGATGATATGCCATCATAGCTGTATGGCGTCATCACTCTAATGATTGTAATGTAAGGATGAATGATGGAAAATGTTAAATAATGTCGTTATTTCTGCCTTGGCTATTGATATTCATTACCTGGGTCTGTGATGCCAACAAGTTTTGAAAGAAAAGAGGCATTTCAGTAATTTTTCGGTCTTTTAAACGTTGCTACATCCTGTTCACAATAGATATCATTTCCCCACAAATCAGACCACTTTTATTTTGCTTGGTCTTGCAGTTCTGTTTTCCCGACCTTAGTTCGTGGAAATAAACAAGAATTTTCTTTTAATCT
>NC_051412.1:16288584-16288743 GCF_015228065.2 Penaeus monodon
CTTTTTTTTTCTTTTTTCACTGTAGTTGAGCGAATCAGAGCGTGTAAAAGATTTTCATCCACTTTTTCTTATTTTAGGACAGAAGCAATTTCATTATACATTAATGTTCACTTCATCTCGTAGTTGGAGAAATATTTCATGTTTTATTCATCAAGGGGT
>NC_051412.1:16288830-16289457 GCF_015228065.2 Penaeus monodon
TTAGTACTATCGATTAGTTCCACCATCTCCCTCGTTTGCGCTTGTAACAGGCATCCTTCCATGAAATACTGCTTCTAAAGTTCCATTATTAAAATGCTTACAACCAATTACTCCCAATTAAAATGATATCCCAATCCATCACGGATACCAAACCTCAAGTATTATTTTCTTTATTCTGTCTCTCTTATTTTTCTCAACCACTCTATCCATCAAAAAGTTAAAAGGAAATTTTGCGAACTGTACCCCCCGACCGAAGTTCAGTTCCAGCCTCGTAATTCAGCGTGAGTCAGCCTCCTGCACACGCGCTGTACTCGCCGACCGGGGCCCGTGCTAAATCAGAAGCACTCAGAGGAAGGAAAAAAGGAAACGGACTCAAAATAGAAAAACCAACAATAACAAAAATTTGGGGAAGACAGAAGACTGAGCCCCTGGTTAATTTTGGTATCTTCTTAAATGGGGTTGTGATTGGGTTGTTATGCAGGGTTTCTCGGCCTTTGATATCTTTTTATGATGAGAAAGTGGCTTTTCCATGAATACAAAAGTCGATGGAAAGGCACGAAGTTGCTTGCATTTGTTTTGTCACTGAAGGTAACCCATACTCATTCTCCAAGTATGTATGTACAACAT
>NC_051412.1:16290608-16291408 GCF_015228065.2 Penaeus monodon
GGGTTTTTATATAGGGGAAAGCGGAGAGTAATCAAAAAATAATTGTTTACCCTGACCAAAAGCCTGATGTTCGTAAAAAATATAATCAGGATAATTTTTTCAAAGAAAATTAAATTTTGCTATATACATTTGTTTCTCTAAGCATTTATAGACAAAAGGGTTAAGTGCCTATACATTTGAAAAAAAAAAAATTGAAACCCCCAAAAAACAATTATCATGACCCCGTTAGTGAATGCAAGACCAATACTGAAGAGGGGGACCCCAAATTCGAAATCGTTCAGACTGATCTCGTACTGACACCATCCCATGTCACCAAATATACACAATACACGTATTTCTTGTCCATCGGGCAGCAATCTATGAGCAAAGAGAGAAAAGGGAGGGAAGGGGGGGGGGAAGATAGCTATGTATTTTTTACTTCTTTCATTCGTCTCTTACTGAAATTTGGGGTGAGATGCGGGGAAAAGGGACCCCAGTAAGGAGATCACCCAAGACAAACAGATGCTGACGAAGTACCGAGGAGACAGTACTTTATTGATCTGCACGGGACCCGACCGAGTAGGGGGAGCGGGTTTTGGGGGGGGAGGGGGAGAAGAAGGGGGAAGAAGGGGGGGGAAGGAGGATAAAAGGGGATGGGGGAGGAGAAAGAAGGGAAGGGTAGTGGTATGGGAATGGGGAGGGTCTAAAGCACTCGATAATATCCATTCCCCGGGTCCCCCCCCCTCCCTCCCCCCAATCATGGGTTTCATGCATTTTCCACATCGCCAACACACACTGATTTCATGACCCCAATTCCAGAA
>NC_051412.1:16293377-16293523 GCF_015228065.2 Penaeus monodon
TTTTTTTTTTTTTTCAAATTTGCACGACCAGAACAGAGGCAGAGTCGTGATATCACGTGATGATTTCTATAAAAGCTTGTAAGAAGGTCGCGGTGGGGAAGGCAACCCCGGGCCCCAAGGATTTACTCGGATGAAGTGTTCTTGAA
>NC_051412.1:16293552-16294073 GCF_015228065.2 Penaeus monodon
AAAGCTTTATATAAAAAAGCCCCACAATAAGCACAAACTAGGCAGCGTTTATGAAACCAATAAAATTTATATTTCCCTTGAACAAAAATTAGGAATAAAATAATAATAAATAGGATAATTTACCCTCCCCTTTTAATTAGGGTTTGAAATATTCAGCGTTTTATTCTGTGCCTAAAACCGTAACAAAATGATATAAACATAAACTAAGGAAGTTTATAAAGGGGACGGACGAAAAAAACCCAAATTTTAATCAAGAAAAAAAACTTATAGCAATATTTGTGGCTGTTTTTAGTCCCAAACGCGAAAACTTTTCTTACGAGCGCAAACTATTTCTCTCGTGGACTGGGGAGACTGCTGCAAATATTTCCCCCACAGCTGGTCGAGGGAGAAAATCAAAAACCCAAGGAAATGGGGAAGAAACAAAAAAAAATAAACACATTAAACTTTCTTTCAAATGTATTTGCCCCTATTTTTGGGAAAACGTTTGAAAAATATAGATAAAATAAAGACCCTACGAAAAT
>NC_051412.1:16294303-16294434 GCF_015228065.2 Penaeus monodon
AAAAATAAAAAAAATAAAATACTGCAAAAGTTACAAAAAAAACCCGGGGTATTAAATTTTTTAAACATATATGTAAATAATTTAATATTACACTATACGAATATAGGGGTTTGGGGGCAATAATTTTTAAA
>NC_051412.1:16295087-16295208 GCF_015228065.2 Penaeus monodon
AACCACCTAAGTGTAGCTAACCTACCAAGATAAGGCCGGGGTAAGAAGCTGACTGATAAAGTGGTAGATACGTAGTAAGTAGATGAATTTGTGAATAGGTAGATAGCCATTATCTAATTGG
>NC_051412.1:16295545-16296067 GCF_015228065.2 Penaeus monodon
GCCTCTGACCCCGCCCACCTCTCATGCTGGCTACACCCCCAACAGCACGAGGCTCTGCCCCCTCGGCGACTCTCTTCCCTCAGCCACACCTCCAACTGGCACTAAGCTTCGCCCTCACATAGAGGCTCGACCAATGCCATTCCCAAGGAGGAGGGGGAAGTGGGGCTCGACGAGGAAGGAGGCCCGCCATTGGATCATCCAGCGGGAATCTTCTCCCATTGGCTGGAACGACGACGCTGCTCGAGGGCGCAGCGGAGACTCGGAAGGAACAGAAAAGGGAAGAAGCGATCCAATAAGACGAGCAATAGGGAAGAATGAGACAAAGACAAACAAGAAGACGAAAAGGGGAAGAAGCGATCCAAATAAGACGAAGCAATAAGGGAAGAATGAGACGAATAAAAAGGAGAAGACGAAAAGGGGAAGAAGCGATCCAAATAAAATGGAACAATAAGAAGAGAATAAGATTAATAATAATAAGAAGAAAAGAATAAGTTGAATAATAATAAGAACAAGGAAAGTGGA
>NC_051412.1:16296159-16297646 GCF_015228065.2 Penaeus monodon
GTGAAGAATTTTGAGAAGCATAAAAATAAGATTAAAACATAAGCTGGAAGGGAAGCGAAAATCAATAATCTGAGAATTGATTGCAAAAATAACTAGAAATATGTAATGAACAATGAAATAATATCTACGGTACTAAAATGATAAAAATAAAAATAAATAATGAATACAATCATGAAATAGAAGTGAATAAATAGCAGATACAATAATAAAAATATTTAAATTACTAATGAATAACAAACAATAATAAAAAAATTATTATAAAATATATTAAATAAACAATAAATGATGATAAATATAAACTTATTCGCTTATCATTATCCTCTCCTTATTAGTGGGGATTAATGAGGGTAATTAGAGCCCCGGGCGGATCAAAATCATCTGCTGAATGGAGGATTAGACATATAACCGTAATGATAAATTAACAAGCAAATTCATTGTTAACGGAAGCAACTGTGTATCATCAATCAACCAATTACGTAATTTCAGTTGACTGAAATCAAACGATTCAGTTTAATAATAAACAATATAATTATCAATTTCAAAATTTATTCATTTTAACTGATTAGTCATCATGTTAAATAATAAACTCGAAGATCACAATATACAAACAAAATCATTAGTAAAAAAATGACTGTCTCTAATACAGATGGTTTTTCGCGAGAGTCAGCTAAGGAAAATACATCAATATGGCAACCAGAATGACAGAATGACTACCAGAATGACAATATGGCAACCAAAGTATTAACAATTATAACACCAAATGCCATGTGGCAACCTGATGGCACATACAACCAGATGGCAATATGGCAACCAAATGAAAATATGACGATCAGAAATTACAATGACATGATGACAATGTGGCACCAAAATGGCAATATGAACAACCATAATTATGACAATCATTTGGCAACAAAGATGACATGACAAACCGAAATAACGAAATGGCCACCCAGAAGATTGACAACCTAATTACATGATAACCATAATTACATGCAACAGCAATGACATGACATAATGACAATATGACAACCAAATGACGAATGGCTACCAGAAGATAAATATACGTCATTTTCTTTAAGTTTTCATTGGCTAGAGATTTGTCGCTGTTTGCTTAACATCGAATCGCGTTAATTTGCCAGTAACTGGCCCATTCTCCATGGTGTCCAAGTTTCTTAGGTTTTTCACACATGAAGCATTTATTATCATTTCGGGTGGTGTTAGGCGTTGTACCTTTCAGTACGTTAAGATCTAATCTTATTCATTCGCTTTCAGGAGAGTTTTTTGAAAGAAATGTATTTCATTCCTACTAAACTCTTACCCTCTGGGCCCTGTTTCGTCGCTCTCCGGTAGATTCACTCTCGTCAAGAGGAACTGGGCAGGCAAGGCAGGCCCTTGTCTTTCACATCTGAATGGGTGTGAGCGAGGACCCTCTCCTTACGGCAAAGTCCACGGTTTCCCATATGTTGATAATGAATATACGGGTTTTT
>NC_051412.1:16298310-16298588 GCF_015228065.2 Penaeus monodon
ACTTTGACACGTTTTGTTACAAGAGTTGTTTTATATATTGTATATTGTATTTGTGACAGATATGACAAGGTAATATAAACAAAATAAAGAAACTTAGAGAGCTAACGAATTGAACCTGATGAACTATACCAATGAAGGAAATAATGACTTTTCCAAAAAAAGTATTAAAAACATGGCCTTTTTTTTAACACACAGGCTGTAATAATTGTGAATGTTCTGTCATAAATCCATTACTTCATAAATAATATATAATAAGTAAACTTTTTTTTTTTAATAGC
>NC_051412.1:16298718-16298859 GCF_015228065.2 Penaeus monodon
TTATTGCACTAGCTAACACGGTATTGGTGAAGCAATGGTTTCAGTATTCTACTTCTCTGAAACAAGTAACAACCCTTTAATTTTGATTTTTAATGGAAATGTTGAAATTTGATTATATACACATTTACATAGAAATTATCT
>NC_051412.1:16298919-16299043 GCF_015228065.2 Penaeus monodon
AAGAAGGTAATAATATGGGTTTATTTTCATACTTATCCTATGAATTCCATTTGTTTTAGACAAGAAGAGAAAAAATTATATAATCAAATTAATTTTTGTTTTAATTTTGATTTCAATGATCATG
>NC_051412.1:16309992-16310413 GCF_015228065.2 Penaeus monodon
AACTTCTAACCTTGCTACTTCTCAGCTGTGACTAGAGAATCAATATTTGATAAATATAAAAAATTTGTGTTCACAACGAGATTATTGATGGTATTATGTAATATAAATAGGTTATTGATTAAGAATAATCATTTATGTTGGTGTGATGGTGTAAAGTAAATGCTATGTATATTTAAGTGTTGGTGATGGATTGTTAAATAAAATTAAAAAATCACTTACTCTTATGAATTTCCATGAAAGTATTATTATAAAAATACGCTGCCTAAACTAAGTGAATTAACTAAGTTAAAAGCTAAGAACTACCAAATCTATAAATTTAAATAAGCTAAATAAATACAATGAAGTTGGAAAATATGAAATACTATAATGTATGGGAGTAAAGCCTTTATGCATCTGATTTTATTATGGGTTTGTAGTTACA
>NC_051412.1:16310976-16311110 GCF_015228065.2 Penaeus monodon
AATACAATACAGCGTCAAATAAGAAGAGTCACCAACAATTTTCTCGACGACTGCCATTATCTCTGTTTGTAAACAAACGCCTTTGTGACGTCATCTCGTCCTGGTGGCCCCGCTGCGAACCAGGGCGAGTTGGA
>NC_051412.1:16315013-16315389 GCF_015228065.2 Penaeus monodon
TCTTTAACCATTAAATTTAATAACTAATTTTTCATATACAATTTTATATTAACAATTAATAACTTATAATATTAAAAAATATATTATATTCAATATATATAAAAACAAAATTATAACATTACTTTAACATTTTTAAAATATAAACATATAAAATTATAAAACCCAATATTCAAATATAAAAATATTTAAACAATATAAAAATTTTAATTTATATACATAAATTATTATTAATTATATAAATTAAAAATAATTTATAAAATTATTAATATTTTTTAAATTTTTCAAAAAAACAAAATACATGCAATAATTTAATAATTAATAATATTATATTTTAAATAAAATTTACAATTATTAAAATATAATTTCAAATATATAA
>NC_051412.1:16315420-16316007 GCF_015228065.2 Penaeus monodon
AAAAATTTATAATAAAAATTTTTATTTTTAATATTTTATTTAATATTTATTTATATTTTTAAAAAAATTACATTTAAATATTTATAGATAAATTATATATTTGGTATATTATAAAATAATATATATATATAATATTTATAATATTTAATTTATTTAATGAAAAATTTATAATTTATATATATTATATATAAAAATAAAAAAATAGTTAAAAAATTTTAAATGATTATATATTTTTAATATTTTATAATATTAATTTTTAATTTTAAAATTAAAATATAAAAAATGATATATTTTTATAATATTTTATTATTTTATGATTTAAAATTTATCATAATTATATATTTAAAAATATAATTTAATTATTTATATTAAAAAAATTATATAGATTATATTAATATTTTTATATAATTTTTAAAATATTTTTTGTTTTAAAAAATTTTAAATATTTATATAATGGTTTTAAATAATGTATTTTGGGTTTTAATTTTTAAAATTGTATATTTAAAATATTTTTTTATAATGTATTATATGTTAATGAATTTTTTATATATGTAAAAAATTGGATATTAAATAGGGAATATTATAAT
>NC_051412.1:16317690-16318968 GCF_015228065.2 Penaeus monodon
TATTGGTATAATTAATGGTTAATATACGGTTTGTTAATGTATATATTATATTATATATTATATGGTTAATAATATGGTATTATATATTTTCTTAATTTTTAATGGTTTGGTGGTTTGGTATACATATGTATATATTGAAAAAGTAACAAATAATATTAATATGGGTATTATGGTATACCGATATATATGTAATAATTTTTTATATTAGTTTATTTTACGTGTATATGTATAATATATGTTATATATGTATTATATGTTATCTAATGGATATATATGTATCTATTGTTATAAACCATATTAATTATTGTATCATATGTATAATATAATTGTATATATGGGTAAATTACATATATTATGTATACTAATATGTAATAATGTGTTATGTGGGTATATGGTATATATTTATGGTATATGTGTAATGTAATAAAAAATGGTGTTATTATGGTATATGTATTAAAATGTTGTTTCTATTGGGCTATAATTATTGTTATATGTGTTATTATTGGAAATTCTATTATGTAGGATGTTGGTATTTATGTATAAATAGGGTGGTATAATTGGTATAATAATAATTGTACATGGGTGTATATAGATGGCATATATGTGTATAATAGGGAATATGGTATATATAGTTTATAGTATAAATATAATGTATGTTATGTGGTATATATATGGGTTATATAACGTGATAATTTATAGTTATATGTGTTATATGGTATAAGTATATTGTGTAGATATATGTATATATGTTTTATATGTATAGAATATTGGCATATATGGGGTATTATATGTGGTATAATGTGGGCCATTATATGTATAATTGTTTTGGGTATATATTTATGTTATATATTAAGGGGCATCGTAGGTTAAAGAAAAAGGATTAAAAAATAATTTAAAAACCAAGGACACAAGTGAAAAAGTACGGGTTTCTTAACACAGAGGTTTTTTAAAAGGTATTTGATCATGGGATCAAGGCCCTAATAGTCCAGAAAAAAAAAAGGGGGGGACAGGGGAAGTTGGTTGGACTTTCGGGGGGACCCTTGGAGAAGTTAAAAAATTGCAGTGTTTGTTTTCATGTTTAAAAAGTTTACATTAGTCTAAAAAACATGTTTACATGTGAAACATCACTGAACAGCAGAAATATAATAACAATACAGCGTCAAATAAGAAGAGTCACCAACAATTTTCTCGACGACTGCCATTATCTCTGTTTGTAAACAAACGCCTTTGTGACGTCATCTCGTCCTGGTGGCCCGCTGCGAACCAGGGCGAGTTGGA
>NC_051412.1:16323818-16323953 GCF_015228065.2 Penaeus monodon
TCCAACTCGCCCTGGTTCGCAGCGGGGCCACCAGGACGAGATGACGTCACAAAGGCGTTTGTTTACAAACAGAGATAATGGCAGTCGTCGAGAAAATTGTTGGTGACTCTTCTTATTTGACGCTGTATTGTTATT
>NC_051412.1:16324687-16324775 GCF_015228065.2 Penaeus monodon
ATGTATTTTTTAAAAATTTTTTATATGCATAAAAAGTATGTTTTTGGAAGTCGTAAAAAAACTTTTTAGCTAAACTAGCAATTATGGG
>NC_051412.1:16326673-16326982 GCF_015228065.2 Penaeus monodon
TCCAACTCGCCCTGGTTCGCAGCGGGGCCACCAGGACGAGATACGTCACAAAGGCGTTTGTTTAAACGAGATAATGCAGTCGTCGAGAAATTTTTGGTGACTCTTCTTATTTGACGCTGTATTGTTTTATATTTCTGCTGTTCAGTGATTTTTCACATGAAAATTTTTTTTAGACTAGTAATTAAACTGAAACCGCTTTTTTTTGAAGTCGAAGTAAACAACTCCCGCTTTTCGGGAATTAGGCTTGATCATGATCAAAATACCTTTAAAACCTCTGTGTATAGAAAACCCTTTCACTATACATTGTGA
>NC_051412.1:16327375-16327907 GCF_015228065.2 Penaeus monodon
CTTTAATGTACCAATGTGCACAAATACTATTTACAATAGTAAATTTTACAATATGAAAACCCATATGAAAAATTACATATAAAACATTATTACGGTTGTAGTTGTTTGACGAGATTATCTTATTTCCGGGGGAAATATGTAACTAAAAACCCCATAATAAAATAGATGCAAAAGGTTTTAATCCCATACATTATAGTATTTATTTTTTTCCAACTTCTTTGTATTTATTTACTTTTTAAATTTTAGTTTTTGGAGTTCTTAGCTTTTAACTTAGTTAATTCATTTATTTTGGGCGGGATTTTAAAATAATTTTTCATGGAAATTCATAGAGTAATATTTTTTATTTTTTTAAAAATCCATCACCAACACTTAAATATCAAGCATTTATTTCACCTCAACCAAAATAAATGATTATTTTCAAAAACCCATTTATATACATAATACCCCAAAAATCTCTTTGTGAACAAAAATTTTTTTATATTTATAAAATATTGATTCTCTAGTCACAGCTGAAATAAAAGGTTTAGAAGTT
>NC_051412.1:16334209-16334941 GCF_015228065.2 Penaeus monodon
AAAAATTTTAAATAAAAACAAATAATACATATATTAAAAATATTACTATATATACAAATATATCATATATAGCAAATATATAAATATAATACAAATATAAAATAATTTTTAACAAATATAACTATAACATATATACATATAAAATATACATATTAATAATCAGATATTACAAAATTATAAAATATATACATATAAAAATATATACATATAAAAATATATACATAACAAAATATACAATCAAAATATAAAATTAAAAATATATACATAAAAAATATATAATTCAAATTAATCATTAAAAAATATATCAATACAAAAAATACAATAAAAATTATACATATACAAAATATACATTTTCAAATAATACATATGCAAAATATACATATAAAAAATATATACATAATATATAAATTATACAAAATATACATATATATACAAAAAATTACATAAATTAAAAATTTTAACAATATATACATATTTTAAAAAATAATAATTATTACAAATATATCATAATATAAAAAATAATAAAATTTATATCATATTATAAATATAACAATATATACAAAATATCCAGTAACAGATATATATATATATAAAATATAAAAATTAATATATAAATGCATATATGCATATATGCATTATGCAATACATATATCAAAGCATATAAAACTTTAACATAAAACATTATACATTTTCCATAATAAATATATACATTATACATAAACAAAACTTTAA
>NC_051412.1:16335028-16335166 GCF_015228065.2 Penaeus monodon
ACAATAAATACATTTTTACGGTTGCAGTTGTTTGACAGTTTTTGTCTTAGTCTAGGGGAATGATGTAACTACAAACCCATAATAAAATCAGATGCTAAAGGTTTTACTCCCATACTTATAGTATTTCTATTTTCCAAC
>NC_051412.1:16335191-16335297 GCF_015228065.2 Penaeus monodon
AATTTATAGTTTTGGTAGTTCTTAGTTTTTAACTTAGTTAAATTCACTTAGTTTAGGCAGCGTATTTTTATAATAATAGTTCATGGCAATTCATAAGAGTAAGTGA
>NC_051412.1:16335315-16335509 GCF_015228065.2 Penaeus monodon
AACAATCCATTACCAACCCTTAATATAAATAGCATTTACTTTACACCATCACACCAACATAAAGGGATTATTCTTAATCAAAACCTATTTATATTACATAATACCATCAATAATCTCGTTGTGAACACTATTTTTTCATATTTATCAAATATTGATTCTCTAGTCACAGCTGAGAAGTAGCAAGGTTAGAAGTT
>NC_051412.1:16347408-16347829 GCF_015228065.2 Penaeus monodon
AACTTCTAACCTTGCTACTTCTCAGCTGTGACTAGAGAATCAATATTTGATAAATATAAAAAATTTGTGTTTCACAACGAGATTATTGATGGTATTATGTAATATAAATAGGTTATTGATTAAGAATAATCATTTATGTTGGTGTGATGGTGTAAAGTAAATGCTATGTATATTTAAGTGTTGGTGATGGATTGTTAAATAAAATAAAAAATCACTTACTCTTATGAATTTCCATGAAAGTATTATTATAAAAATACGCTGCCTAAACTAAGTGAATTAACTAAGTTAAAAGCTAAGAACTACCAAATCTATAAATTTAAATAAGCTAAATAAATACAATGAAGTTGGAAAATATGAAATACTATAATGTATGGGAGTAAAGCCTTTATGCATCTGATTTTATTATGGGTTTGTAGTTACA
>NC_051412.1:16350135-16350952 GCF_015228065.2 Penaeus monodon
TTTAGTCCATTTGGGTGTTTTCGTATCGAATTTAACCGGTCACTAATTTTTTTTTAATCCTCCAAAATTCTTTAAATTATGTTCAACGATATTTTCGGAAAAACTTTTAAAACAGCTTTGGGTTCTTTAATTTTAAAAAGTCTTTGATTATCCCTTTTTCCTTTCTCGTTTTATTTGAACTGTTTCCCAGTCTCTCTTTTTTTGGTGTCAAAATTTCAAAATTTCATGGATGTAAGGGAATATTCATCTTTTCCGTCTTTGTAACAGAAAAAAAAAATTTATTTTCAAATTTTTTTAGTCTTTCCCAATAAAGAAACTGTCAATTGTCCAATTTTCAGATGAAATCCCCCCCAAAACCCATTTGTTGACTACAATATTTTGGAAGACTTGGATTCCATACCTGGTCAGACATCCCGTCTTGGAATCACCATTACCACAGTCGGAGTTTTAGGGTCTCTTGTTTGAAAACAAAGCGCACCATCCATCTGCCTCAGATACTTTAATGACCCTTCCCGTTCAGTCTGAAGATCAAAGCCCTCATATCGTCACTCTTTTTCTTTGATCCTCCTGCTTTATCAACAGCGTATGGTCCTGCTATCGGATTTTCCAGTTGGCGTGTTACCTTATGATTTTTCAATTTGCCAACGCTGAATTTCATATTGCTTTCACTTTGACCGTTTTTATAGATGGCATGTAGGCTCTTTCAGTTTTTCCTTTCTTATCCCGTGAACTTTAAGGCATATTGTTGCCATGCAACATCATACGCAATGTTGCCTCTTTGGAGGGTGTAAAATCTGTTTCATTGTCCCCATTCATT
>NC_051412.1:16355684-16355903 GCF_015228065.2 Penaeus monodon
CCCTTAAAGAGGGTGAGGAAAAACCCTAGATATGAAAAGACACTTTTATTCAAATATAATGACGGCAGCATCACAGTAAAAGGCTATCTTGTCTTCATCATACATCCATTGGTTTTAATCAGTAAGGACGACCCAGGTATCTTAAGGCCCCTTCCACTCACGATCAATGTCTTTGTCGTAGATTTCGAAGACTGAGACACCGACTTCTGGCAGGTCGGT
>NC_051412.1:16359086-16359150 GCF_015228065.2 Penaeus monodon
CGATATTAGGCTTGATCATGATCATAATACCTTTAAAACCTCTGTGTATAGAAAACCTACTTTC
>NC_051412.1:16360239-16360814 GCF_015228065.2 Penaeus monodon
GAATATGTTCACAAAAAATAATGATAGAGCAAAAAGGTTTTGAAACATTTTTTTATTCAAACATACCATCAACAATACAAAGGAGGTTAGCGGCTAGTCTCCTGCCCAACAGTTGCCCAGAGCTCCGACGTCAGGAAACTTCCTTGTGTCCGACCTTCTTCCACTGGAAACTCGACAGTCGATTTTGTGTATATGAGACTCCGAGGTCGGGCTGGTTGAGGGACGACAGGTCTCCCTTCGACCAGGTGTGGTTTCGAAGAGGTAAAAGTAAGGCACCGGGGCGTCTCTCATTCTTCCTCTCTCATACTGGAATGAACGTACGGCAGGTGAATGCTTTAAGGATCGAGAACGTTTGGTTATCAGTTGGCGGGACATGATGAATCTGCTCTGGCTGAGTGAATGAGGAAGAAAGCTGGTGCCCCACTTTTTATAGACGCATTTCGCCTATCAGATCTATCCGCGTTAGGTCAGGTCAATCCGCATCAAACAATTAATTCCCAATCAGGCCACTCCACACCATGTGGCCATTGCCAAATCAGGTTAGTCCACTCCACCTCTTTCATTTCTTTATTTAC
>NC_051412.1:16360967-16361154 GCF_015228065.2 Penaeus monodon
AATAAGCAATACCCACTATCCAGACAGACTGATAAAGAGAGAGAAACCCAAAATGCGTCCTTCGGTCTGCGAATCAAATAACTTGTCCAAACTCGCTTCGGCCGCCTCGGGGTACGGAGACGCCATCTAGAGGGGAAACGGAAATTAGATACAGCGTTTATGTAATCTTGATATTTGTGTGTGTGAA
>NC_051412.1:16361664-16364720 GCF_015228065.2 Penaeus monodon
ATAGTGGGGAACTGCTCTAAAACGGCATCCTGAAAGCCACTGACAGAACCTCACTTTCACCAGCGTAATGAGGTTAACTTACAAAAGCCTGCTTGTCACTTTTTTACCATGGAGAAAAAAAATGAATCTGAGAAAAGAGAAAATGTCTGAATAAGATGGAAGAAAATAACGGTAATGATGACAAATAAACACACAAGTAAATAAGTTATATATAAATCATCTGTGCTTGTTAGTTTGTTTTCAATCATTCTTCTATCGGAAAAACTCATGCAAGATTACATAAATATCTAACTATTTTAAGCATATATTAAAACAAGGGTAGTTTTATTTTTTACAGAACCTAAATCTATGAACTCCCTTGCCTTCTGTGCAATCTTGTTCATATCATTTTTCATTGCCTTATTAGTGTAATCTATATACGATTTTCCTTACATTTTTCTATACCATTACTTCTACTCCTTCCATCCAATTTCCCCTAAAACAAGGGACTAACCTGAGCATTTCCATGAGACGGTATCCGGAAGGACCCTGACCTCTTCCCTCCTATCCTGAGGTCAGTTAACGAGCCCCACCCTGGCTAGCATGAGTCCCCACCACAGTCTTCGTCAGGCTTCATGCTAAATACACCGTCACGATAAACCTAACGGAGAGGGCGAGGCGTAGGTGTGATAAGGAAAATAACAATAGATAAATAAATCCATATTTTCTTCGATTTTTTTGAAAGAGTATTTATTTTCACTTTAATATAATTTTACTAATTGTAGGTTGATGCTTGTTGATGTTTTGCCACATCATAAAATAAATGCGTCGAGTTTACTATTTTGAGGCTCGTTGAAAGTGAGGCATTACTCTTACAGAAACCATGATGTGTATGAACCAAGCGAAATAAAGGTAAACATAAAATTGATCGTATGCATTAATATGTTTTATCTTACACATGGAACTTTTTTGACATATTAATTCAAAATCAATCTATACCGACTCGTATTTATCAGACTAGAAGCATCATCAATCTAAAAGTAAATAAAACAAAGATACAAGCTCTGCAATTTTGTAAAAGGCGCCGAGTTGGCACCGGTGTACCTTGCTCCTCTCCCAAAGAACACTGTTTCCCCTCAGCACAGCCATCAGCACTACATTACTATGTCCTGAGAACAGCATAAACGAGATCAGATTACTCTCCAGAAACAGCATAGAACGTCTTAGTGCACTTGAAAAGGTCGATAGTTCTATAAGCGATCAATTATTTGAACTAGTCATTACATATATATGTGTGTGTGTTTATAAGACTGAAGAGTCAGAAATCGTTATAATTCTCATGATTCTACATGCACATACTAGGCCTACTAACCTAGCAATTCATGTAGCAGAGCCGTGTCTTCAGAAACGTTGGCTTTCACCCCATCAAGGAACTGCAGCCTCCTGAAAATTCATATTTATTGCAAGAACAAGAATGAGAAGGGGAAGGAAAGGAGGGAGAGGAATATCTAGAGAGAAACAGAAATAAAATGTACGTACTTGGTGCATGTGTATATAAGAATGTGTGTATTCCCTCTATTTTATTCCATAGCCTTTTTTTCTCTATTTTTTTAGCTCCCAGCTCCCCTTTTCCAATCTTCTTCACTTCTCCCGCTTCCCGGCAAGCGATAGCCTCCTCTGAACTGCCCACCCAGCCTGTCCTGTTTTCCAATTCCATCTTCTAAAATACATAGTTCTTGTTGTACTGCCTCCTCCGTGCAATGTTCTAGTTTCTCTCCGCGTACGTCTGGGAACTTTCCAATTTATTTCTTATTCTATGCATTTGATGATTGTTTATTATTGTTACACGTTATTTAAATTAGATAGCCTACTATATCAATATCACTTTATAAAAAGCCTAATTAAAAGTAAAAAGGAAATATGTTAAATAATGAGGAAATCCGTAAATAACCTTTTTGATAGTATCACATTCTTTTAAAAAAAGAACTGCCAGAGACTGAATCAATTCCGTCTGGTTTGTCAGTTAACCCGGCTGTGTGAGACAACAAATGGATTAATCAAAAGAAAGACACTGCTTTGAAAATTTAAAAAAAATATATAGTTTTTTTTTTAATAAAGCACAAAACTCAAGCAAATGAATACACGGAAGGTGACAGTAAATAACTTGCATCATTTAACGGTTAACGGTTTGGAAGAAGCTCCTTAGCGCTCTTTCACGAGCTCGTATCTCTTTGATACCCCAGCTGGCCAGCTTTGTTGTAAGGATTTCTACGGAGGCGATCGAAGCGTGAGGATTCTTAATGAGGAGGTAGGAGACGACGCTCAGGGACATGGAGAAAGCCCACACGGTATCTCAACCTTAGACGTACCACTATCCTGTAAAAGAAGGGTTGATGCTCCCTTGGAACCCATTTAGACACATTTTGAACCTTCTGGACACACCGTGGATCTTTTGGACATACCTTACAACCGCTCTGGTAAACCTTGGAACCCCTTAAATACACCTTGAACCCTTTGTGCATACCTTGAGCTCCTTTAGATACACCTTGGACTCCTTTGGATCCACCTTGGACTGTTTGGCCATACATTAGAACCTCCCTGGAATCACACTGAACCCCTCAATCACACTCTGAATTTCCATGACCATACCTGGCAACCCCTATAGCATTCCGAGACCCCTCTTGTACCCATCTTGAACCCCCTTAGACACACCTATGTCCCCGTTACACACACTGAGGTCCCCCTTAGATACACCTTAGATCTCCTAGGACACATCTAGGCCTTTGACACCCCTTAGGTCGCCCTTTCCTCCCTCTAGCTATGGTTCACGCTGGAGTTAAACTCGACCTGATGGACCTTCAAACTCAGGCTGCAGTTCCTTTGACCTCTATATTACGAGCACGAAAAAAACTCGTAACTTTAATACAGCTGAGTCATCCTTTGCTGTTTTACATTAATTCTAAACTTCAGTTCCCTTTACTTAGTCATATCTGCCACGTCATAGTTGTCTCGACTAAATCTACAGAGGGTTTTACAAAAGAAAATTTTAAATATTGCTCTTTAATGTAACCATCACC
>NC_051412.1:16373339-16373968 GCF_015228065.2 Penaeus monodon
ATTCGTCGTTATCAGTACCCTTGAGGGACGCCTCCCTGACCCTTCCCGGCAATTTAACACCCACACACCCAGCTCTTGCAACTCAATTTACCTCTCCAGAAAGTCGAGTCACGTCACCCAGCATTCTCCATCGACAGGCGTGGCTGCCTACTCATTTCACCCAACACGTGAGGATCATTTCAGTTGGAAAGTGCACCATCTCTCATTTCTCCGCCAAAAGATATTTCTGACTGAATGGCTGTCGCTGCCATCAAATATCTAAGGTATTTTAGGCCCCTGTAATTGCTGTATCTTTCCACGCCGTAATTTTGGGCCGGTAATAAGTGAAACCGATTCACAACGCAGTAAAGCGAGACACGAAATTTATTTCCTTGTTACGCATTTAATCATTTATCTCTCTCTTTATTCATTCATTCATCTATTCACCTATTCATGTATTACATTATATTGTCCGCATTTATTCTGGCATATGGTTGAAGCACCGTTGTGAGACTTTTTCCAGAAAGTTCATGTGTAGACTATGATTAATCTGTTAAAAAAAAAAAAAACTTTTAAAACAGTATTTTTTTCACAATAATTTTTAAATAAACCTTAAGATAAATCGACCTAAACGCGGGGTCTTGATATTG
>NC_051412.1:16374088-16374261 GCF_015228065.2 Penaeus monodon
CCCATACTTACTTACCATATCACAAATCAGTAAGGAAAGGAATATTGTCAAATACAAAATTCAAAGCATATAATCATACAATAACCGATACAGATTTCATGAATTAACTTAGCTGAGGAAAGGAAAATTACTCTTGGAGAAAGTGTGATCAGAGACAGTTAATTTAAAATAAA
>NC_051412.1:16374512-16375361 GCF_015228065.2 Penaeus monodon
ATAAAATAAAAAGTGGTTCTCTTTACAAGCAATACAAGAAAAAAATATCTCTAAAAATGAAACGTTAAGTTAAACTACATTTGTGCGTGTGCGTGTGCGAACTGCAATCTCACCATCAAAAACACTCGAATGATAATTTCTCACCCCTGAGCTATCCCGGCGGAGGAGGCAGCGAAATCTCTTAAGAAGGGTCCTTCGTCTTTGCACGACTTGCAAATGCTGATCTTGACGGATTCGTCCCCCGTCCTCCACACACACTAGCAGTCAGCGAGAGCGACCAAGAGCAAAATCAACTTGATCAGAGTCACCTTAAAACGTTCTCATTTTATGTATGATTTTTCAGTAGATGAAATGCCAATCACATGGTTTAGCAAAGGGGTAAAGCATTTTTTTTTTTATCACTGGTGATAATTATATGTTTCGTTTAGCTCATCGTGTTATATCCGGTTACAGGTGAATGTATCTGAAATCCGCCACCTCCGTATCCATTATATGGCAGTCATGAGAAAGTGAAATACAAATAAAAAAATCGATACAAAAGAAACAAGGGAAAAAGATCTAGAAATAATAATAATAAAGGTAATGAAATGAAAATACCACTATTCCATAGCAAAACCAGAAATTAATAAATATCCAATTTACCATAAACCGCCTTTTTTGGTTTTGTTTTGTTTACCCTTACCTATCTAAAATATCAAAGGAACTGTACCAACACCTCGCTAGCGTCTGGTCAGGGTCTGCCATCGTGTTCTGCGTGGGTATTGATTCATTTCAACATCGTCTGTATAGGGTGTAATAACACGCTGAATGACGGGGTGGGATTGAGGTGAGCTGAGGTAATTGGGTAAT
>NC_051412.1:16375776-16375847 GCF_015228065.2 Penaeus monodon
ATGAACTGGTCTTCTCTCTTCAGATTGACGGCAAAGGGTAGTTTTAAATCATACCTTTGGCATAACCGCTC
>NC_051412.1:16377778-16378036 GCF_015228065.2 Penaeus monodon
CATCAATCTCGACATTTCCCTCTCTCTCTCTCGGAGCGGTTATGCCAAAGGTATGATTTAAAACTACCCTTAGCCGTCAGTCTGAAGAGAGAAGAGCAGTTCATCACGCCCGCCCGACAACGCGCCGATTAAGGAAGTCTCCGCTGGGCTGAAGAACCTGTCAGCGGATTCCATATGGCTTTCGCGCGCGTGATGTATTGCCTGACGCGGGAAACAACGAACTGCTCGATGCGTCTTTTGCGTTACGAGTGGCGGCTG
>NC_051412.1:16378138-16378217 GCF_015228065.2 Penaeus monodon
CGTTAATGATTGGTCTGTTTATAAATACGCTGACGATGATAAAGATGAGGATGAGGAAGATAATTACTAAAACAAAGAT
>NC_051412.1:16380556-16381361 GCF_015228065.2 Penaeus monodon
AATGAATGGGACACTGATACAGATTTTACACCCTCCAGAGCAACATTTGCGTATGATGCATGGCAAAATATGCCCTTAAGTTCACTGGGATAAGAAAGGAAAATACTGAAAGAGGACCTACATGCCATCTATAACCGGTCAAGTGAAAGCAATATGAAATTCAGCGTTGGCAAATTTGAAAATCATAAGGTACAGTCCAACTGGAAATCCGATGCCGAGACCATACGCTGTTGATAAAGCAGAGATCAAAGAAAAAGAGTGACGATATGAGGGCTTTGATCTTCATACTGAACGGGAAGGTCATTAAAGTTCTGAGCAGATGGATGGTGGCTTTTCAAACAAGAGATCTAGAACTCCGACTGTGGCTAATGGTGATTCCAAGACTGGGATGTCTGTACCAGGTATGGAATCCAAGTCTTCCAAAATATTGTATGTCAACAGAATAGGTTTCGTGGGATTTCATCTGAAAATTGGACAATATGACAGGTCTTCTTTATTGGGAAAGACTAAAAAAGAATTGAAAATCAAGTTTTTCTGTCTACAAAGACGGAAAGATGAATACTTCATTACGTATCCATGAAATATTGAAATTTTGACACCAGAGAAAAAGAGAGACTGGGGATAACAGTTCAAATATAAACGAGAAAGGAAAAGGCATAATCAAAGACTTTTTAAAATTAATGAACCAAAGCTGTTTAATAGTTTGCCGAAAATATCGTTAGACACATAACTTAATGAATTGTGGAGGCATTTAAAAAATAATTAGATGACCGGTTAAATTCGATACCGAATAACCACCAAGTGG
>NC_051412.1:16383989-16384217 GCF_015228065.2 Penaeus monodon
CACTGTACGATTTAAAGCAAAGTTTTGCTGTTGATTAACATTCTGACTTGGAGAAAGCCTTGGAGTCTTGGCTCGAGGGATAGTTTTGCCATATTATTTTAAGGATCACTTCCTATAATCTAACAATTCCTGGCGCCTGGTTACATTTGACATAGCTATAACATAAAGAGATAATAAGACTTTATTATCGATACAGTGAACAAAAATACGTAGCTCCATACTGAACGT
>NC_051412.1:16384322-16384670 GCF_015228065.2 Penaeus monodon
TCCTTTGAGCAACAATTGGCCGGCTGCATCTATAATAGTAATCATTACTACAATAACTCTCTTTGATGCTTCTTTTTCTTGCGGGACAACTGACTACTCCCGTCTAACCTCTGTGATTCTGCTGCAGTACTACTCTTGTCCCACGTCCCGGTGGCCCTGCACCCACACCCTACTCAAAGGTTGAGTGAAGATTTGCTGCGATATAAAGTGCGCCCTCGTGAATCTAGGTCATCGTTCTTTCTCGTTCTTTCAATGAGATGCGTTGGAGATTCCTCCACTCTGCGGTGTATTGAGTCACTGCAGCAAAGCCGATCTAGGCTCCACCGGAGCCTAGATTTGCGCGAAACA
>NC_051412.1:16385092-16386110 GCF_015228065.2 Penaeus monodon
ATAGGTTGTATGATATATGATGATGGATTATTGCGGTGTACACCTGATAAACATGCCCGATGAATTGACATATCTGAGACGGTGCGATGAAAGGGGTAATCTGAGGCGGGTGAGGGTGGCCGTGGCGGCACGTGGGTCCTGCAGATCTGCAAGCATCTATATCGCCGTCCACCAGTATAGGACGTGTCTTACCCTCCTGAACATGTTTGTCCACTGGTGGCCTGCGTGTCGGTTAGCCGTTACTCAGGAACCATGAGGCGGATCGGCCCATATCTGTGAGTATACATCACCAGGCCATTTGTTACTGACAGTGTTATGCCTCACATTGTAATACTGATAGAGTGGTGCCACCTGTTGCCTGTAATGCGAATGCCAATCTTTCTCTGATACCATCATTATTTGTATACCAGATCGGTAGGTGCCGGTGGGCCACCAGTGTATCGTGTAAGGTTTATTTGCCAACCATTGCAAAGTGTGCCGGTCAGTGCTACTGTCACTGCCACCTCGAAACTTCTCCAGGATCCTGTTGATATTGCCTGGCGAAGCTTTAAGAGCTAGGTACTCTAAGAGAAAATCTATCGGGAAACAGCACCTGAAACCTGTTCGGCAGTTTGTTTTCCCTTTAGACTGAACAGCCCAGGGTTTGTGATGACATTTTCACATCACCTAAAAGCTTGATGAGGGAGCTGTGACAAGTTTAGGGAACCGAATAGGAAGAGGTTGGCCTTCCAATGTCTCCATCGGTGCGTAGCCTGCCACAGTGGCCATCAGGTGATGGCTGCCGCAGTGCGCAAGGCACCAATCACTCCTGCAGTAAAACGGGGTCTCCCTTGGATTGAAGCTAAAACACTACTGAAGGACGACGAAGCCGATCATAAAATACCAGCCTATCTTTGGGAAGTTGACATATAGTGCTTTTTGCTTCCTCAAATTTATGGTGCAGGACATGTTCTCAGTAGGCCTGCTTGCACTGTTACACCACAACTCCCTGAATGGCCCCATAGATGGTGCTGTTGCA
>NC_051412.1:16387864-16388920 GCF_015228065.2 Penaeus monodon
AAATGTAGCATAAAATAAAACAAACATGCCATGTTCATATAATTTTTATTTTCCCGTTATATATAGCACATGTCTGCATTTCTGTTCATGCATGACACTGTTCTACTTCGTTTTTTTATACCCACCATTCTTAATTGTTCCCCTTAATTTGAGTAATTTCACTTGTTGCCTGATACCAGATGTTAGTTGCTTCCTGACAGCTTCTTTGAGATGGCAAACTTTTTCTTTTCATCTTTGGTGAACTTCTTTTTCTGAAAATATTTTGTTGAATGATAAGTAAATATTTCTTATGTTATCATGAAGAATGAGCACCTAGTAAGATAAATGATTGATCCAATGAATAATGATAAACAATTTGTCACATAATGATTGAATGACACTAGAATTATGTTAAAAATATGTTAATATGTTAAACACTTATTCTCAAAAAATGGAGGATCAATAGCTTCTCATCAATAATCATGTCTTTAAATTCCTGACAAAAATGTCAGCCAGTATTAAAAGAAAGACATAGTCATATTTTAAACCTACATAAATTCTAAGACCTATAAATATCATATAATGGTTAAATTGCAATTACCCTTTACACTTGAAACATTACCTTTTTGATATTCTCCTTTGCTTTGAACTTCTCTCCGGTGAAGGATGTCGGTGGTTTTTTCTCTCCTTGCTTGTTTTTAGCCATGAAATTCAGCCTCATCTTCTTGGGATTCACTTGCGTCTTCTTTTCCATTTTCTTCTGACGCTTTTCCACTTGATCCTAGGGTTTAAAGTGCACTTTACTAAAATGTTTGTTTGTCCAGATACACTTTTTCTTTTAGATCTAATTTTATTTAAAAATTGATGGTTTCATCACAAGTGCTTCACTACAGTATTAACCCCACCTGATCTCATATGCTTACTCTATTCCTTGAATTTTTGGAAATAAAACTTATTACTTTCATTATTAATATTGTTAACATTATAATAACAACTATAGTAATAAAATAAATATAATAGTAAGATCAATACAATATTATTAGAAATTATTTACTTAATGAAAAATTTAACAAGTGT
>NC_051412.1:16389031-16389574 GCF_015228065.2 Penaeus monodon
ATTATCACTCACCCAGGATATGCAAGCAGATGTATGGACATTAATCATTTTGTGAAAACAGTGTATAATAATAGTAAATAGAGTTATAAGTTCTCCTACACCCCTTCATGTGAAATTCTTTCTGTATTCTTCCATACTTTACAATACCACATTACTGTTTTACTGTGCTTCTGTTAATAAAGCCATAAATGTGGTCATAAATCTACCTTACTACCTACCTTCATCAAGTAGCGCTTTACCCGCAACTGTCGCTTTCTAAGGGGGGTTCCACTTATCTTAAGAGCCAACTCAACTGCATCTGGTGACTGAAAGATATACATGAAAAAGACAATGATCACAGAAATAATTCATAGAGCATAATCAACTTCTTTTTCATACAAATTCATGGGAAACATGGATCTCAGGAAGGAAAATATGTGAGAGGGTGAAAAAATTAGAATGGAATTTAACAGAAGAAATTGGTAAATTAAAGAAAAATTAAGAAAAACAGAAATAAAAGGGAGGGGAGACTGAGGGACAAAAAAATTTGGGCCAAATTGCAGT
>NC_051412.1:16389607-16390233 GCF_015228065.2 Penaeus monodon
ATGAGTATAAATACCTCAAAGTTAACATAGCCAAATCCTTTTCCTGAGCCCAGCTCTTTGTCACGAACAATGCGAACATTCTCAATTGCACCACAGTCCTGAAAAATTTCTCGAACCTCTTCCTCGTTGGCATCTACGAAAGCAAAGAAAATCATCCAAATATTTAAATTCCACAAAAAATGGAACCTCCTGTGCTCTATAGCTCTAAAGAAAACATTGCACATTCTTATAGAATTATGATAAAAATAATAAAAGCATATGTTCATTCTCACCAAATGGAAGATTTCCAATAAAGACGGAGCACTTAGGATCGATTTTACGGGTTCCAGTGGCTCGATCAACTTGAAGGTGCCTATCCTTGAGAATCTTGTTGTTGGCACTCAGTGCAGCTATTGCCGATTCCTCAGTTTTGAATCTCACATAGGCAATAATGGATACCTGTGATTCATGGAAATGTCTCCTGAGGCAGAGAAACAGAATTCTAGTTACAAAATGGTAAAATCTGAAATAAGTGAATAAATCACAGCACATGCTTGTATATGTTTATGCAGATATTCACCCAAATACTGGGACACCCACACATAAAAGGAAAACAAACTCAATGGTAAATAGGAAATGCAGCTCAT
>NC_051412.1:16390304-16390705 GCF_015228065.2 Penaeus monodon
TTTTCTGTTTTCTAAGCATTGCCAATGCTAAGATGGAAAAAACAAACCAGATTTCTTGAGTATCTAATCCAGTAAATAAAAATAATCTAAATTGCTACTCTACCTTGAAAGGATGGCAACCCTTTCAGAACACTTACTTAATCATCGCCACTCTTTTGGACTCGTTAGGGTCAGCAACAGCAGCATTACGGAATCGAATGGTCTCAATCTGAATTATCATAAATAAGATACATTGCATTAGTCAAAGATTGGGATGGATGAAAATGTATTTCTAGACATATACACTAAAGTAATTATTGTTATCATAACAACATAAGAACAATCATAACTCTATGAAATGTTATCCAGAGATTGGAAATAATCACTGCATTTCAAATTTCAAATGAAAAAGAACCAAGAAC
>NC_051412.1:16390888-16391033 GCF_015228065.2 Penaeus monodon
ACTCACCTCACCATATTCTTTAAAAATAAGACGCAATGCTGATCGTTTTGCTTTAATATCAACATTGCCAACAAATATGGTACGCCGATCAAGATCTTCTTTGTCTTCATTACTCTCTACCTTAGTAGATGGTTCTTCTTCTCTG
>NC_051412.1:16391077-16391305 GCF_015228065.2 Penaeus monodon
TCAGGAATAATTAACACACTGTCTTCCCTCTCAATCAAAGGCAAACCACTGGATTTATATGAATACAATATACTGTTTAAAGTAAGTAAACCCATTTTTATGAGGATGCCTACTTACACACTGGAAAAAAGGAACAGAACTGAAATAAACTTAAACAATGAATTATACAAACTTCTCATCCTCTGCTTCTTTATTTTCTTCTAATGGCTTCTCAGTTGTGTTTGCTGA
>NC_051412.1:16391339-16391961 GCF_015228065.2 Penaeus monodon
CCTGTATTCTCGGCAGGATCTTGGCTGTCACTCGGCCTCTTTTTCTTGTTTTGGGCTTTTGCTTCTGGATTTCCAATCTGCATCTTATCACCATTCCTGAAATAGTTTTCCATATCATATAAGCCAGAAAGATATGTGAGCACATGATATCTTGGACAATTTGAGGCTATTGTAATACACTAAAGAAAGAAGGTAGACTAAATCAGTACAGAATAACCTAAGCGACAACCAAAAACCTAAACAACTATATATTGGATAAATTTCTTTGTTGAAAATGATTAACACTTTTATATCTGAATCTCCTAGTTACAATCTGCCAATATCACACACAAGGTGAACTTCTACTGATCATGAGAGTAAACATACTTATCACTACCAGCATTGCATATAATAATAGGGAAGGGCTTTTGAATTTATAGTGTACAAGGAATAATAAAATTCATTAAAGATTAAAACACCATACTTTGGTCAACACTGATTCAAGAAATCAAGTGTACATATCAACACCTTAAGGCCTAGTATGATGTCTGGAACCAATCAAAACTGGCATATAGCCAAGAATAAATAAACTCAAACTATTAGTTATACAAACCTCTCTTCATCTGCATCTTGATTTTCTTGC
>NC_051412.1:16392467-16393400 GCF_015228065.2 Penaeus monodon
AAACTAAATATTTTACCATTTTTGTTCCACATTTGATATAGTCACAGGATTGGAGATACACCTATCTACTTTTAAAAAATATAAATAAGAAATATGAATAATTATAATTAGATGATTATTGAGAACATGGTATTATATGGCTCTGCATTATATGTATCCATGTGAAGTATAGCTAATAAAAATGACAGATTAATTTGGTAATCTGTTTCTTTACCCAACCTTCATCTCCCATTTCAGTTATAAAACTAATTCCCACATTACTTCATTATATTTGTTGGATATTGATCTTGATATACTGCCAGTCTGATTCTTACCCATTGTTTAGTATGATATAATTGTATTTAGTATGACATCCCGTAAAAAAATATTGTTTTGCTAACCTGAAAATATATAATTAATGTTTTTTCTGCTGCTTTTGGTATGGTTACAGTTTTTGTGTTATTATTTTAGATTAACATATTAGATATTGTGCAGTATTCCCACATGATATGCAATACATGCTGGTATGTAATGTTTTCCTTTTCAGTGTGGTCAGAAACAAAAAAAGTCCATCAATTGAAAAAGAAAGGAATAAAAAAATCCAGCAAACATTAGAGGCAGGCGATTCCTTCATCCCAATACAAGCAAATAAAGGCCTTGGTAATAAGAAGTAAGTATAACTTTGGTTTTACAATAATCCAAGTAGATAATTAGTCAAACCCCTCTCTCTTGCAGTAGGATAGTCTAGAGTAAAGTATAAGTAACAGATATTGCTTGCCTTGCCTAAAAAAGTATGAGTATTATTTATTTACAAGTGTTTCTGCATTGTTACAGTGTGTGCTTTTACTATTACTTGTTCCCATTGCTTGTATCGAAATAAGAAATAACTTGTAACACACTGATATCATTGAGATTACAATGTTCTTTCAGTTCATGCATATACAGTATATCATA
>NC_051412.1:16396605-16396720 GCF_015228065.2 Penaeus monodon
TCAGAGGTGCAGAGTATTCTGTTTAATTTTTGGCAAGTATGCGGTATAAATACAATCTTGGAGATGTGAGGTCATCCGCCAAGTACGCTGATTGGCCAAATGGCTGCACCCGCTC
>NC_051412.1:16396747-16398093 GCF_015228065.2 Penaeus monodon
CTGTCTGTTTTTATGGGAAACTAAATATTTTACCATTTTTATTGCACATTTGATATAGTCACAGGAAGAGAGATACACATATCTCTTATTAAAAAGTATAGAAAGTATATAAAGTGCATTAGCCAATGATAATAGTTTGTAATATCTTTACTATGTGTAACAGACTGCTTTCTATTTCAGCAAAATTGAAAAATCGTGGGGAAAAGATTCAACCAAAACAGAAAACAGAAAAAGGTCAAATGAGAACCAAACAGTTGAAAAGGAAAGGAGCAAGAAATTTAAGCCAATGTTAGAGACAGAGAAAAGAACTAGTAAGAGGTGTGTATGGTCCTGATTTTATATTATATTTGATGTGATCATTCAGACCTGCATCCCTTAAAGAAGGATCATTTCCAGTGAAATGTAAGAGAGATTTGGTTGAGCTTTCTATGCATGGTTTCCCAAAGTAATTTCAACGTAGAATTTTTTTTTTTAATCAATATTCTGTTTTGTGGCTGATTTTTGGAGTACATTAAAGTCTAATGTCCTATCTTAATGTTTTCAGCTGGAAAAAGAGGGTCGTTGGAGGAGAAGAAACACATGCAAAGCCACGCAAAACACAAAGTGGGAAAGAGAAATCTCAGTTAAAAGGAGATTCTGTGTTTGTTGGTAACATTGATTTGAAAGCAAAACGCAAAAGCATACAGAAATTTTTTCAGACATATGGTGAGGTAAGATCAAACAGTGGCTTGTAATATCATACTTGTTATTCTAATATGTATGTTTACAAGGATCAATTAATCTACTTTTAAAAATGTAAAAATGCCATTCAAGCTGCAGTTAACAAAGACTTTAGTAGAATTGGCTCTAATGATGGGGCTGTAAGTAAGGCTGTTTTCTGTATATAGATAAATGAAAAGGTATTTGTTAAAAACATTGAACTTCTTGCATTATATAAGAAAAAATGAAAGAAAAAAATTGCCAGTCCATTGGACAGATACAGCATATAGTATAGCCTAAGTCTACTTACAGTTGGGTAAACCCAAGTTGCTTAATAGATCATAAGTTTAAGAAATTTCTCTTTTAATGCCTTATGTAAATTGACAGAGGAAGCTTGAAATCACAAAAGTGCATCCATTCATTCCACTTGAAATTCGAAGGGTAGCATTAGATGTTGATAAATGCAAGCAGTTGCTTTACTATATATTATGTAAGTAAGTACTTGTCTTCACTTTCTTTAATTTTTATCAAAATCTATTTTAGGTTGTAGGTGTACGTATCTGCAGTCTTGATCAGGCACACCCACAGGACAGAAAGAACATAGCATCTTTTAAGTGAGTAGCCTTATCAGTACTGTTCTTAAGAGA
>NC_051412.1:16398410-16398578 GCF_015228065.2 Penaeus monodon
ATTTAAGGGAGGAATAATTAGATTAGATCAGCTGGCTTTACACTAGAATGCTGAAATGCTTTAATAGATGTCTGTTTCAGTCATATTCTTGTAAATTTATAACACACGTCCGTACACATATGTAGTCATGTTGTAAATAAAACAACGAAGAGAAGAACAAGGGTAAGC
>NC_051412.1:16399264-16400442 GCF_015228065.2 Penaeus monodon
CTAGTAACCTAAGACAGACATCATACCCTCTGTATCTTTTGAGTGTTGCTGCATTTATTTTGCATGCTAGACTGGTGAGCTGTGTATGATGTCTTCCAGCATATGTTAACCTTAACTCTTTATTTTCATTCATATTTGTACATATTCACAAATGTAAATGCATCATATATTATGCATCAAATAATCTCCAACAGAAAGAGTTTGCAGTTCCAGCAAGCTTCCCAGTGTTCCTATGTGAAGTTTAAGAGTGCAGAATCAGCAACAGCAGCATTAGATGCCAACAATAAGATATTTCGGGGATTCAGTATTGTAGTTTTTAGTGCTTGTGGAAATCGAAGTGTCAGTGGCAAAGCCTCGGTATTTGTGGGAAATGTTCCAGTTGGTGAGTAGTTTAAAAATCTTTTCAGTATATATATTTATCTATTGTATTATCACATCACTTCATTCTAGATCTGAATTATAAGCAGTGATTTATGCAAATTAATTCTGTACTATTATTAAAACTATGATTTTTTTTCTCACTCTCTATTAAAAGTAATATATCAGAAGCATCAGTCAAGGTCCTTTGATATTTGTTTTATGAAAATTATTCTGTATATCACTTTCACCATTTTTATATGTGTTCTTTTCTCTTCTGAAAGACACCAATGAAGAAGAGCTCGAGAAGATATTCCAGGAGTGTGGTGAGGTTGAAAGTGTGCGAATATTTCGTGAAAGCAACTCTGACACTGAGAGAGCAATTGCCTATGTTAACTTTGAGGTAAGTATCAATACCCATACTTAGTCTTTTTTCTGCTTTATTATTGTTATTATTCTCATCTCTTCTGCATAATTGTGTTGTTTTTGTAGCTTTGCATTTCCCCCTCTATCTTTACATCTCCATTTTCTTTCCTCTTACCTAGTTCCCCTTTAATGATAGTACTAATCATAGTAACAAATATAGTATTGTATATGGTGATAAATATAACCTTTATTTTTTCAGACTCCAGAGGCCATTGCACATGCTATCAAGAAGAACAACACAAGGCTTAGGGGTCAGGGCTTAAGAGTACAACGTTATTCATTACAGGTATGGAAGAAATTTGTGTACAAATAGAAATCAAGTATAACTGATGTTGAAAATATTTAATATACAGATAATTAAACACAACAAAAAGTGAATAGATATATGCATCGTT
>NC_051412.1:16400794-16401162 GCF_015228065.2 Penaeus monodon
AGACTTTTTGCTAACACATACTTCTTAAAAAATTAAAGATATGTCAAAACTTCAGGTTCAGATGGAAAAAAATCGTAAAAAGATAAGTGCCAATAGACAGAAGAGAGAAAAAAGGGCTTCACTGGCAAAACCCCAAACAAACAGAAAGAATGTGGCTGGCAGAGAGCCCTGGCAAAGGGGAGACTGGAGGCCATCTAATCATGGAAACAGACCCTTCACAGGAGGGAAGTTCAGAACAAATGACAAGACAGTGGTGAGAATTTTATTATTGTTTTGATTGATTGATTTCTTTTTATCTTTTGCTTAGTTGTTTATTATGTGGTACTTTATTGCTAAGAAGACTAAATTGTGTTATGGGAAGACAGGAC
>NC_051412.1:16401214-16401345 GCF_015228065.2 Penaeus monodon
AAAATAATGTTTATTTGTTATATTGGTATTTAATGGTATATTCATCATGTTCATTAAACATCTTTACAAACTCTTTATCATTTCAGACATGCAGCACTTGCTTGATAGTGATAGAACTACCTGAAAAACAA
>NC_051412.1:16401375-16401919 GCF_015228065.2 Penaeus monodon
CAGGAAGGAGACAAGAAAAAAGTGTCAGACACACATTTGCAGACAGATGTAAAACCAAGAAAGCATATCAGATTTGATGAAGAGAATAACACATCAAGAGGCAACATGAGACCACAGTCAGTAGATTTTCAACCAGTGTTACATGTCACAAACATGGATAAACCAAAGCTTCATTTAAAATTTGATGATTAATGGTACATTTATGTATAATACCTGTAGAAGTGGTAAAAGAAATATATAAAGATATACATATGATTATAAGGAGGAAGAAGAAAATGATGAAAGTTTAAATTTGTTATATCAGTGATAAATAAGTCATTGTTTACAATTTACATGTATATTCTTTCTTGTTATTACATGAAGGTAACATTTGGTAAATAATAAATCATTATTTTTATATCTGATTTCTTTTTTCTTCCCAACTTTGAAAAACAAGCCAATAAAAGTAAAGTCATGCAAATTAGAACCTTAACAAATATACAAAAATGAATTATATACAGTACATGGAAAAATCATAATCTTTAGTTTAATCTGACTATGCCTT
>NC_051412.1:16402153-16402247 GCF_015228065.2 Penaeus monodon
GACAACAAAATGTTACTTAATATTATTGCACAGAGTGGCACAGGATGTATTACAGAAAAAAATTATATTATGAAAAAAAATACACATCAAATGG
>NC_051412.1:16402874-16403070 GCF_015228065.2 Penaeus monodon
TACTGGCTTATGGAAATTACCTAGGAAAAATGGAGAAGATAGATTTTTTGTTTGAAATGGAATCCTTTCTGTAATGAAAAAAAGTTTGGAAAATCTGCATATCCATTTGGGCCATTTTGCATTTGGCTGATATTCTGTGTAGTCCAGAGTTACATAAAGAAATGGAAGAAAAACATGGCAGCATAGAAATGTACAA
>NC_051412.1:16403457-16403544 GCF_015228065.2 Penaeus monodon
TCTGTCAACTCCCCGAGCCCAATGCTGTGCTTCCACTCAAACAACCCTTCATCTGCATGCTGCAGAGTAGTGTTAAGTCCAGCCAGA
>NC_051412.1:16403716-16403797 GCF_015228065.2 Penaeus monodon
GTACCAACCTTTCCAATTCAAGTCCTAGCGATCATTTTGTTTCATCTACTCTCGAGTAAAGATATTTTTTTTTAGGGAGTG
>NC_051412.1:16404246-16404420 GCF_015228065.2 Penaeus monodon
AACAAATGACTGCTGCTATAATGGAGATGCAAATTTATAACCTATTGATTGTAATGGAATATACATTTGTCATGTTAAATGATAGATGTAACATCTTCCAGGTTTCTTAGCAATGTCCCAAAATTTTGTGTTTATTTATGCCCATTTTCATTTGAATTATTGAGGATAGCTTTT
>NC_051412.1:16404455-16405859 GCF_015228065.2 Penaeus monodon
TTATCCAATATATGGTATATACTCAAATATAAAAATATTTACACATCAGATATGTGCCATCTCATACTGGTCATTGCATAGCTTATCTAAGGACAGCAAAACGAAGAATTAATATTAAGGTCTTTATTTTTCAATAAATGTCCACTATGAATGCAACACATTTACAGCTAAAGCCTTCCTTGTACTAATCCTGCTGTGAAGTATGAAAAAATGCAGCTTATACCACAAGCTAAAAAGAATTCACCTAATGCAGACAGGTAGATAAGAACTTAACTCCACTAGATTATGGTACATTAATAAGTCTTTATGTGTGTACAGATGTATAATAAAATGTACAGTAAAAGTAATGCATATATGCAATTAAAGTTACAAATCTAATTCTTCACTCTACAGCTTTCTCAACTGACATTTCTTGATATCCAAACAGTCACTCACATTCACACAACCTAAACAAGAACTGGACAAAAAATATTAATTCTACAGTGTTCAGATCTAAATCCAATTCAGATGTAAAGAATACTCCCTTTCACTGTATTACTTCATGTTAGGGAATGTTAACAGGAATGTTTTATCTCTTATAATAGCAGAAAAATATAGTAAATGTACATTTCTGAAACTTTAAGCGCTTACAAAACTTTGGATGGAATGTCTAACACTATTACATTAAAAAAGGCACAGTATGTAACAACTACCTGTGGACGGAATATACATTCATGTGATTTCACACATTTGAGCTAAAAATACGATAAATTTCTGAAATCATCTTTCAGCTACAAAAAAAAAAAATTATACTTGATAAATTCTGAATAACATTTTCCAAAGTTGAAAAAATACCATACTGTAAATTAATTACAGTAACCAAACCTGTGAATTTGTACATCATTACAAATATTTAATTTACCCCAAAACATGGGATACCCGAGTTTCTGGACAGAATGTTTCACCTAAAGCAATTTACAATATGATTATCCTTTTACTTCTCAGCATGAAATACATTCAACAAAATGTTTGTGACACAACGGTCTTTGGACGGAACTTCTCCAATTCTAGTTTTTGCGACACAAAGGCTTCTGGACGGAACTTTTGCAAAGTTCTAGTTACTCGAGTTAAAATTTGTGAAAGTTAGCAATGCATATACTGATCACAACAAAATAACTGAGTAATTTTGATTACTCAGAAAATGCAACAGTTTTTACTTTGCAATAATTCAATAACATGTGCATTTGGCACTTATCAACTGCACTTTGAAAAACAATAGCACAAACAATCTTTCAAAAATATTGATCAAGAGCATAATAAGATTTCCTTCCAGTTTTTGTTTTGTTTCCAATCGAAGTACATTTCAATAAATATATGCATCTTATATTTTAACAATATAAAAACACATTTGACAATCCAATTGAG
>NC_051412.1:16405905-16406650 GCF_015228065.2 Penaeus monodon
CCTTCCAAGATATTTGTCTGGAAAATAAAAGGTAAACACTAAGGGTCTCTCATAAAAGCACTCAAATAACGCTGCTCGTTTCCATAACCAAAAAGTTACATAAAAACATAAATACAAAAAGAATATAAAGTATCCTACCTTTATCATATCTTGCTATGAAAACAATTGCTGTAATACACTCCAATGTAAATATAATACCCCAAATCTAAAGTTACTGATGATTCAAACATGTTCTAAGCATGTCCAATGTAATTTCATGGAAGGACATTACTCTCTCTCACTGAACAAGTTTATCTAACATATTAGTATGCCTGTATAAAAATAATTCTACTTACTTCATAGTATACACATATACTTCAGTGAATAGTCCCTATATAACAAGTAAATATTGCCTTCATTTCTATCAATACAGCTTATAAAAAGAAAATTGGGCTACATTTCATCATCAACTCTGTAATTGAAAAACCAATAATAAAAAATATACATAAAAATAAAATCTGACAATATGAAATAAAGTTGACAACCCTCCACAAAAATTTTTAATTAGTTTCTGCGGGCTATAATTGTAAAGAGAATAAGAGCTAAAACAGTAACAAAACTGCTCTGGATCCCTGAGGCACCAGCAACACGACACTTCAGGAAATCATACCTGAAATGGAGAAATGGAGAATAATAAATTTCACAAGAAAAATCACTGAACTTATATTTTTTTGACTCCCCAAATATCTGATTTATAGTTGCATAC
>NC_051412.1:16406799-16406920 GCF_015228065.2 Penaeus monodon
CTTTATAAAAAAGCAAACACATTCAAAATACAAGTAGAGTAAGACTAAATGGTAAACTCTGCATAATAATATAAAGCATCTAACATTATTTTGAAGCATGAATAAGCTCTAGTCTGTAGTC
>NC_051412.1:16407160-16407290 GCF_015228065.2 Penaeus monodon
TAGTTTGAACGTAATAACTGATGTCCCTATTCTCATAATCGTGATCATTTAGTGGTACCAATCATTATTTCTATATCATTGCTATTAATACCGTTTTTTTTCTCTTTTACAATATAATTATTGAAGCTAC
>NC_051412.1:16407387-16407776 GCF_015228065.2 Penaeus monodon
CGGAAGTATTAATATCTTGCCGAGTAGATATATTTACCCACGATACCTTTGTCTGTTGTCTCCTCTGCATTGCCATCACATGTATCGAAATGTGCGCGCAATGCCCCTCTTTGGAAAATATACTGGAAATTCTACTTTTGAATATTATAAAAATCCCCTTTAACCTTCCGTCTCTAATAAGCATATTCCAGTCTTCACCAGTTTCTCCACGTAAGGTATTTTATCATAAAATACGTCACTGTATTAATTCTCGTGTTTTTTTTCGTCTACCTCAAGACGGAGTGACCGTGTGCTTGAGGAGCATTTTAACGAGGCCTCTTCGCCAAAGTGCATGCCCGTGGTTGGCCCGAACAGTTCGAATGATCAACACAATGGGCAACAGATTTTCT
>NC_051412.1:16408018-16408448 GCF_015228065.2 Penaeus monodon
CCAAGAAGTAATCAAACTATCGATTCTGAATGTGTTGACGAAGAAAGAAAAATCCTCTTAAGAATTTGCTTTTTTACAACAGTATATTCCAAATACTTCCATATCCAAGCACATACTTTTCATGTATATATTTACATTGGGAGTGGGATTACTGATAATTGTTTCTAGTCATATGCGATTTCTCTTACTTTACTAACAGATTAAGGATAGTTTCCACATACCCTGGTCCTTTTCAATAATGTTGCACCATTTTGTATGGCAACGCACTCTGGCTGTATTGTGTGCAGGCGGATATTAGTCATCTTTCGTAATCCTCGTGTAAATGCATCTATTACTACCAGTTTTAGTATTCACTTCCCGGACCATCCTTCCATAACTATACGCAGGCATACTATCCATCTATCAATCTATATGTATGAATTTATTTATG
>NC_051412.1:16408522-16408817 GCF_015228065.2 Penaeus monodon
TCGTATTTGACTTGTATTTTTTATTTGGGGCATCTACTGCACTATTTGTTACTTAAAAGATAATAATGCTATAGATTCATTCATTCTTTTCCCAATAGTTATCTCTTGTTTGGTGATTTGTTAAAGACTGTACCTGTTCGAAGAACACCTGACGCTACAGGTGGGTTTCAAACAGTCTGTCTTGCCAAGTGTACGATAAGGGACTGTGATGGCGTTCAACACCAGGTATATTTCAGGAAGTCGATAACAATGGGTGGACTCGCTTGTTCTGCTTAAAATATATCACTGCGTATTC
>NC_051412.1:16409849-16411655 GCF_015228065.2 Penaeus monodon
TTGATATCAATTTATTGACGTCAATGAATTGATGGAAAAATTAACCGTGTGTGGGGGACATTGATATCAATTTAATTGAAACAATTTCATTGAATCAATTCATTGAGAAATCAAAGCTCCTTTGATATTTATTGATGGGTCTTCAATAAAATTGAGCGTGTGTGGGCAAAGCGTCAATATATTGATCAATAATTTAGTGTTTTCCCTTGCAGCAGTGAAAGAGTCGTCATCGTAATCATGGCTGAAAAGAAGAAAGTGAGTGTAAATGATGATGGAGATAATCGACGTTTATAGATCCTTACCGGCCTTGCAGAAAATAAAATCCAACGAGTACAGTCACCGGGAGAAAAAGGCTGACGCATATAAAATATTGTATGGAAAATACTCCTCTTCTTTCGCTTTGGAGTGTCCAGAGCAAGTACTATTCCTTGAGCCACAGATGCTTTCATCTCGAAATTATGAACCAAACTGAGAATTGAAGTAAAATCATTGATCGTGTGTGGGCACAGTGATTTCCATCAATTCATTGACGTCAATAAATTGATATCAATTAACTGACGAAAAAATTGATGGTGTGTGGGGCCCTTTAGGCCTCGTTTTGACAGTCTCTGCACAACAACCCGACCGCAGTTTCGGGTGCGACACTTTCCGCCCTCGCACGACGCCGTAGCAAAGGTCACAACATTGGAATCTCCGAGCGAGCCTTTCCTCAACCAAGCAAAAGGTGTGGCGCTTCCTGACACCCCACCAATGGACGGAAAGGAGGCCCAATGTTGAGATAACCTTCCCTGTTCCTCTTGCTTCTCTTTAAAATCGAAGTGCTCAAAGCGGTGAAAATGCAAGGGTTCAAGAGGCTAGGTGTGCTGTACCTGGCGGCGGCCGTGGGGGTGATTGTGGCGCAATTCGAGTACCACAAGGATAGTGACACCTTCGACCAGATCGACACCCTAATTAGAGCAGTTACACCTGAGAACTGCTTTATTATGCCAAAGGTGAGACATGATAAATCTCTAATAAGAATGTGAATTGATTACTTATTTGTATGGTACTATAAAGTGCGAGATATTACTGGGATTTGAATGGTTTGGAAACAAAGGTAAATTTGTGCTGTCCATTGCAAAATAATTTTTTATCGGTGTATCTTGGTAACAGTGGGACTGGTTCACCAGATGATTTAAATTTTAGTTATTTTTTTATTGGTGACAACTTACAAAAGCAGCTGATTATTTTTGGTCATGTAAGTTGAAGTCCATATCAAATGTCCTTATTTTTACTCCTATTATATAAGTCTCATAAGTTACTTTCTTAGTTATGACTTCTATATGTATGACTTAAAGTTTTGTTTTGTCAGTTATGATAAAAAGTTTAATTTAGCCTACTGAGATGTTTAAATTCAAAGCAAAATTTCTCTTTTTGATTATCATCATATGTATTGTGTGTTTCTATCACATGTTTTTGTACTTACTTCTGAACTATATGGGAAAAGGAATTTCTGATAGGAAATGGTAGATGAATACTCATGGGAGTAAAATACCCAAACTTTCTTTACAGAGGTGGGTAAATGATATGAACTGATTTGTAAAGGCTTTCTGAAGAAGACTTATTCTCATTATTTTAATGTAATATATTATTTGCATAGGACTTTCAAAGACAGGGTCTACAATTTCTCAGAACTAGGAATAAAGCCTCTTTTTAGCCTCAATACAGAAACATTTGTTAATGCAGCAGCTGAGAGCATTGAGTGTGGTGTAAATCTGTTTCCTGCTTTTATGATTTGCAGATTGTTTCTTTTACCGACGACAAAAA
>NC_051412.1:16411886-16412419 GCF_015228065.2 Penaeus monodon
TCTGTAGACGTCACAACTGCATCACGCTTTACATAGTTTGATTGCCCTCTCAGCTGTAGTTAAGATTAAGTACCATAATTATGTGCATTTGTTAATGCACTATAATACCTAAAAATGGGGCAAGGTGTGAAACCATGCTAAAGGGCCATACTGATCTGACAGTTTGTTTGGAAGAACGATGGGTCAGGGCCCCTGAAATGCATAGTAGTCACCCACATGGGCTTGTCTTCACAATAGAATAAGCGGCCTTTAACTGCCTCAAAGTTTGTGAAGCCTTGAACAAGAAGCAACCTGAAACAATCCTTGCTTTTGATTAGAGTCCTGGCTTTTTAAGTGTTTTACCTAAGATGTTGATATGAAGTCACACTCAAATGTCACTGTTTTATGAATTCTCTTCATTGATGTTGTCATGGCTGGAAGATAAGCCTTACCATTATTATAGCAGTGTATTTGTCTTTTGTTTTTTGCTTATACCTATAGTCATGCCAAACATTTTAGGGCTTTGAAATAAACAGTAGGATTTCCTCCTTTTC
>NC_051412.1:16412444-16412821 GCF_015228065.2 Penaeus monodon
CCTTTCAATCCTAGTGAAAATTCTAGCAGACTCTCAGCAAAGACTTGAAGATCATTTTTAAATTCATAGTTCTACTGACACTTTCTATATTGTTTACTTTGGTACAATTTACACTATATTACTAAAAGATTGGGACAGTTTATACTCTCATTACCTTCATAATTAATTTTTTTTCAGATGAAACTCTACCTGCCAGAGGACAGTGTCTCACACTTGCCGGAAATCAAAGAAGTCAACATTAACCCAATATTCCCTAATCGAACAGCTCTGCATCACCTCCATAACATGGCTCACTCCAGAGCCTTCTTCTTCTCTTACATTCTGCAGTCACGGTTCAAAAGGCCAGCATGTGAGTTTTTCCTGTTGTGTTTTCGAGG
>NC_051412.1:16414120-16414247 GCF_015228065.2 Penaeus monodon
GGGGGATAGATATTCATATATTAATATGCAGTAGTAATGAATATCGTCGTAGTTATCTGGTAGTTATATGACTTGCAATATATTTTTCATTATTCTTTACATATGCCTGATTCCAGCAAGGAGCTAT
>NC_051412.1:16415301-16415556 GCF_015228065.2 Penaeus monodon
TTTTTTTTTCATGAACTTTTTTTTGCCTTCCAGTAAATGCATCAGAGAGTACCTCAGAGTATGATCCAGGCTTTATGTATTACTTCCTGTCTGCGGTGGCAGATGTTGCGGCGAACCCAAAGATCAATTCCAGTGCCATTTATTTCCAGCCAAATATGGCCTACACTTCCTCATACAAGGGCTTTTTCAACAAGACAATGCCACTTTTTGCACCAAGAGCATTCAGGTAGGAAGGAGACTGCTTTTTTTCATGTG
>NC_051412.1:16416230-16417539 GCF_015228065.2 Penaeus monodon
GAAGGGATGCAATATTCATCATTTGTGTATTAATATTTTTTCAGAATGGATGATTACAATGATCCAGTCCATCTGGAAAGACTGTCAACACTAAACTTTTTCCAAGTGGAGGACCTTGGTGCCATTATGCCCACTGGCCAGAGGTCACACAACTACACTCTTGAGGATTACCGTATTAATGAGTGGTATTACTCTTGGCTGCCTCATACCAATAAGCGGCAGGATGGTCTCACTACTTATCAGGTAGTGTGGAAGGATTGACGGTTTTGTTTAAATTTATATGGGTGTGTATTTCAGAGGATGCATCTAGTTGTATGTAATATTTTGTCTATGTGTTTGTTTTGATAGTTGTTTGTTTATATTTTTTAATAACAACTTGTTTTGCTTTGTTAAAGAACACACATTAAATAGTAAACCATGAATCTGTCAGATAGTGTCACCTTACAAGGTAATAATTTTCTAGGCTATTCTTTTGAGGAGTAATGCAAGTTGTGTAGGACGTTGTACTTGACTGGAACCACATGATAGTGTTATGGTTATTATTAATGTTATTAATCATATAAAAAGAAAAATAAATAAGCTTCATTTATTTCACACATGTTACTCTACTTTAGCTTAAGATATGGTCATTTTGCAGGTCAAGATTTGTTATGCAAACAACACCAATGAGACCTATGTGTTCCACGGTCCAAATGCTCCAGACGAAAACCCTGGACCTGTTAAGTTCACCCGGCCGTACTTCGACTGTGGACGCTCAGACAAATGGAGTGTGCCTGCTATTACACCTTTTGGTATGTTTGGAAGTTTTGTCTAAAAATAATTCTGACATAATTTTTAAAAAGTTGTTATTCTCTTCTTCAGTCTTTATTTTTGTAGATATGGAGTGATAATCCTCATTTGACCTTATATTATAACTGGAGTTTGTAGTGATCGGTCAGAGATGGGAAAGATAAACACATTTTTTCACCTAAAAATGAAAATTATATAATATATAGATATGATTACCAGGTATTAAAACAAGCATAGTAATCCATATAACATCTTCCACAGCTGATTTATACCCTCGGCACACACAATTCAGGCACATTGAGTACCCAACGCTTACTGGAATATCTGTGATGGAAATGGATTTTGACCGGATAGATATAAACCAGTGTCCAAAAGGAGAAGGAAATGAAGGTCCAAATCGGTTTGCAGATACGGCGAAGTGTAAAAAGGGCACAACAGAGGTAAGCTTGATGGCTTAATGCAATCCAGAGTGATTCTATGATAGTTTTTTTAAACCTGAGTTACCAGAGCAGGTGTGAGA
>NC_051412.1:16418150-16418430 GCF_015228065.2 Penaeus monodon
TAGAAATTTTAATAAAAAATCTACACTTTTCTGTGATATTGAACTTTATTGTCTTTATCTCTGCAGTGTGAGCCTTTAGATGGCTATGGCTTTAGAAGAGGTGGCTACCAGTGTCGATGTAAACCAGGGCATCGATTACCAAATGTAGTGCGACGGCCTTACCTAGGGGAGCTTATAGAACGAGCGACTCTCTATCAATATCAGAATTCCTTTAGTTGTACACCAATTGGATGTAAGTATTAATTGTAGTTATCTTTGTTTTAACCTATTGATGCATTCA
>NC_051412.1:16418549-16418870 GCF_015228065.2 Penaeus monodon
TGTTAATATTGATACTTCTATTATTATAATTTTGGGGATTATTTCTAATGCAGTTACTATTGATAATATTATTGAGATGATAAAAATTATTTTGTTCTTAACAAAACTGAAAGAAATAAAGGATAAATAAAATCAAGGAAAAGGTAAAATAGAATCATTGTGGACATTGTCATGTATTTTTATATACTTTCTTGGCATCAGTTGGTTAATTTGTAAACTTATATTTCAAGAACTTTATCTTTAGAAACTGTATACTTTGGAGCAAATGTTAAGATAATAGATTAAGAAACTTTGATTCTCTTTCTCCAAAGCAGTTAGCTT
>NC_051412.1:16419568-16419936 GCF_015228065.2 Penaeus monodon
CATACATACAGTTTTATTGTACTTATGCTATGATTTATTTTCCAGGGATCCAAAAATTGCCTTTTGACTACAACAGAATGGAAGAGTTTGAGAGACAGCAGTACCTATCCCGGGATTACTACAACGTCACAGGGGCCAATGCAGCGAGGGCCAGCACCATGAATGTTGATGAGGTGATAGAATTTCTCAAGTCAGTCACTGCTGAAAACTGCAAGAGTTTCCACCCAGATGACTTGCTGCTCAGGGGTGACATTGGGTTTGGAATGGAAAAGCAGTTTGAGAACGAGGCCAGGATGGCGCTACGTCTCGCAAACTTCCTCAGCGCTTTCATGCAGGTGAGAAGCTGGCTATGGGCCTTACTCTCTCCC
>NC_051412.1:16420011-16420204 GCF_015228065.2 Penaeus monodon
AATTTCTGAAAACTTTTCTCAAATTTTCTCATCTCTTATGTATTTTTTCAGCTAGATTTTCATTATTAGACACTTTTTTTCCATTTTCTTTTGTAGCCCCTTTGCAGTGTCACCTAAAGAGGAATCATTTTCTTATTAATATATATCTATTTTTTTATTATTTCCTGTTTTAAAAGATTCCTGTTGTTTTGAT
>NC_051412.1:16420304-16420884 GCF_015228065.2 Penaeus monodon
CCCTTTTGACAAAAATTTAAGAAAACTTTTCGAGGAAGGGAAAAAACTTATAGTTACTTAAAAAAACTCGGGAAAAATTTTTTTGTAATTTTAAATTCACCCCTAATATAAAGAGACAGAAATCGGTTTAAAAATCATCTCAAGCCCAAATCGAAATTTAAAAAAAAACATATGTGATCTTCCTTTAAACCTGAACAAAAACACAACCCAAAATATAGATCGATTTTTCCCTTCCCAAAGAATCTTCGGAAACAAAACGATTTTTATTTTCCGGAAAAATTTAAGTTCAAAAAAACTTTATATTGACTACTCATTTTAAAAATTCGTATGATTTTTTTGGGTTTCCCCACGTTTTTTTTTTTTCTCTGAAAATACTTCGATAATGCGTTTTTACGGTATGCCCTCATGGCCAGGAGGAACAAAAAAAAAATTATTTATGAAAAAAAAAAAATAAAAGGCAAAAAATGAATAGACACTTAAGCAAAAGAAGAGTAATAATTGGAAAGGCAAAAGTCTTGATTCACACACTCGGTATTTCTGGGGGTATGATAAAACCCAAAACCCGGGGGAAATTGCCAAA
>NC_051412.1:16421293-16421528 GCF_015228065.2 Penaeus monodon
AACTTATAGGGGAAAGGAAAAATAATTATGCATGCCGTCGCCATTTGTTAATACTGGTTATGGAAATTCCCCAGGAAAAATGGAAAGAAAATTTTTTTTTGTTTAAATGGAATCCTTTCTGTAATAAAAAAGTTGGAAAATCTCATCCATTTGGGCCATTTGCATTTGGCTGATATTCTGTGTAGTCCAGTTACATAAAGAAATGGAAAAAACATGGGCAGCATAAAAATTACAA
>NC_051412.1:16421891-16422213 GCF_015228065.2 Penaeus monodon
TCTGTCACCCCCGGCCCAATGCTGTGTTTCCCATCAAACAACCTTCTTTCTGCATGCTGCAGAGTATGTTAGTCCACCCGATTTGGGTAGCTGAAAAAATTGTTTTTTATTACCCATGATATTCAGTGTTAAAGAAAGCTCCTATTTTTTTTTTCTTTATACACATTCTTTTTTTTTTGAATGATTTTTAAAAAAAACATTATTCGAAACTTTGTGAACTTCATCTTTTTCCCAGTTTTGGAACAGTCCAAACCCTTTTCCAAATTCAGTCCACGACTTTTTTGTTTTTATTATCTCGAGTAAGATTTTTTTTTTTAGGGTG
>NC_051412.1:16422367-16424161 GCF_015228065.2 Penaeus monodon
AATTTATATTACAATAGTAAAATGTCAAAAATGAAATAACAGTTCATTAAAAAAAAAATCCTAAAATTAAAGTGAGGTCTTGTAAACCCTACAAAACTGATATATAAATGCCCTCTGTACTTTTTTTTAAATGGTCTACACATAATGCTAAAACAACTGCTCAGCCAAGTTCCGACTTGCTAATTCCTTAATTTTGCGAGTTTATTCCAGTGCTACAAATATTGATCTTTTTTTAATTTGTTAAAGGGTTTAAAAATGGTTTTAAAATTTTAAAAAAAAAAATGACGTTGCTATAATGGAGAGCAAATTTAAAACCCTATTGATTGTAATGGAATATACATTTGTCATGTTAAATGTAGAGAAACATCTTCCGGGTTTCTAGCAATGCCCAAAAAATTTGTTTTTTATTTATGCCCATTTTCATTTGAATTATTAGGATAGCTTTTTTGTGAGGTACTTTTTTTATACTTTTTATTGTTTTACCCAATATGGTATAACTAAAATAAAAAATTTTACAATCAATATTGCCTCTCATAGGGTATTGCATAGTTATCTAAGGACCAAACAAAAATTAATATTAAGGTCTTTATTTTTCAAAAAAATGTCCACTATGAATGAACAATTTACAGCTAAACCCTTTCCTTTGTACTAACCGCTGTGAATATAAAAAAATGCAGCTTATACCAAAGAAAAAAAATTCACCTAATGCAGACGGGTAATAAAACTTAACTCCACTAGATTAGGTACATTAATAAGTTTTTATGTGTGTACAGATGTAAATAAAAGTACGTAAAAGTAATGCAATAGAAATTTAAAAGTTAAAAATCAAAATTCTTCATCTACACTTTCTAAACTGCATTTCTTGATATAAAACATCACTCACTTTCCACAACCTAAACAAGAACTGGACAAAAAATATTAATTCTACAGTGTTCAGACAAAATCCAATTCAAGTAAAGAATCTCCCTTCACTGTTTATTTCTGTTGGGGAATTTTTACAGGAATTTTTTTATCTTTTATAATAGCAGAAAAATATGTAAATGTACATTCTGAAACTTTAACCCTTTACAAAATTTTGGATGGAATGTTTAACACTATTACTTAAAAAAAGGGCACGTAGAAAACAACTACCTGGGAGGGAATATACATTCATGTGATTTCACACTTTTGAGCTAAAAATACGAAAATTTCTGAAATCTCTTTCACTACAAAAAAAAAAAATTAACTTGATAAATTCTGAATAACTTTTCCAAAGTTGAAAAAAAACCATACTGAAAATTAAATTTACGAAACCCAAAACCTGTGAATTTTACATCTTTACAAATTTTAAATTTACCCCAAACGGGGAACCCCGATTTTCTGGACAGAATTTTTCCCACCTAAAGCAATTTAAATAGATTATCCTTTTACTTCTCACATGAAATCTTTTCAAAAAAAATTTTTTGTGACACAACGGTCTTTGGAGGGAATTCTCCAATTCTAGTTTTTGCGACAAAAAGGCTTCGGGCAAAAACTTTTGAAAAGTTCTATTTACTCGAGAAAAAAATTTGTGAATTTAGCAATGCATTACTGATCACAACAAAATAACTGAGTAATTTTGTTTCTCAAAAAGAACAGTTTTTACTTTGCAATAATTCAATAAATGTGCTTTTGGCCCTTTTATAAAACTCATTTTAAAAAAACAATACACAAAAAATCTTTCAAAAATTTTGATAAAGAGCATAAAAAGATTTCCTTCCATTTTTGTTTTGTTTCCAATCAAATACATTTCAATAAATAATGCATTTATATTTT
>NC_051412.1:16424238-16424326 GCF_015228065.2 Penaeus monodon
ATATTTTCCAAATTTTTGTCTAAAAAATAAAAGGAAAACACAAAGGTCTCTCATAAAGCACTCAAATAACGCTGCTTTTTCCATAACC
>NC_051412.1:16424365-16426232 GCF_015228065.2 Penaeus monodon
GATCCTACCTTTATCTATCTTGCTAAAAAAACAATTGCGTAATACCCCCAAATGTAAATAAAATCCCCAAAATCAAAAGTTCCCTGAGATTAAAACATGTTCTAAGTTTCCCAATGAAATTTCAGGGAAGGCTTTACTCTCTCTCATGAAAAATTTTATCTAACTATTAGTGCCTGAAATAAAATAATTCTACTTACTTCAATATACACTATATTCAGTAATAGTCCAATAAAAGTAAATATTGCCTTCATTTCTATCAATACGTTTATAAAAAGAAAATTGGGCCATTCATCATAAACTCTGTAATTGAAAACCAATAAAAAAAAATTACAAAAAAATAAAATCTGAAAATATAAATAAAGTTGCAACCCTCCAAAAAAATTTTTATTATTTTTTCTGCGGGTTTAAAATTTGAAAAGAGAATAAAGCTAAAACAGTCAAAATGCTCGGGATCCCTGAGGCACCAGCAACACGCACTTCAGAAATCAACCTAAAATGGAAAAATGGAAAATAAAAATTTAAAAGAAAATCATGAACTTATTTTTTTTGACCCCCCAAAATATCTATTTATATTTCATACATAGAAAAAAGAAAATAAGGAAGAAAATGAAAAAAAAAAAAAGAAAAAAGAGAATAATAAAAAAGAAAGATAATTAAAAATTAAAAAAAAAAAAAAAAAAAGAGAATAAAAGAAGAAAATTAAAAAAAAAAAGAAAAAGAGAGAACTTTTAAAAAAAGCAAAAACATTTAAAATACAAGTAGAGTAAAGATAAATGGGAAACTTCATAATAAAATAAAGCATCTAACATTATTTTGAAGCATGAATAAGCTCTAGTCTGTAGTCTTTTAAAAATTTTCACCAGTGATGTCACAGGGTTACTGACTACATAATATGCCACAATTCACTGAAAATATCATTAAAACTTCACTTAACACAATTCTGACAACCCTGCTGGAACCAGTGGAGACTGACAGACCTCCCCCTCCAACAATACCAAAATTTTAACAATTCTAATTATCTCCCAAAATATTACACGACATAAATCCACTCACCTTTTTTTCCCTTTTCACGAATGATGTTCAAGTATTTGCCCCTACCAAAGTCCTCAAAGTATTAATGGGGCTTCAAAGGATACTCAAAACCCTGGGTGCACTCACATTTGTATCCACCTGTATTAAATCCTCGGCCTTGGATTTGGGAACGCACTGCAAGAGGTTAATTGGGCATGACTTTTAGTACGTAGCAAATATACAGGGGCCCTAAGAAAGAAATAGAAAAGAAAAAAAATTCAAAGGTAAAATACATAATCTAATCTAATGCAAACCTAATTATCAATAACCAGAGAAAAAAATACTATATGAATGCTCACAATCTCTAAATCACCTTACTGATGAAAACACAAGGAAATTAAACATAACTTACATAAGATGACTTCCTGTCGCAGCGGTGAGTGTCCTTAAAGGCATTTTGGACATAAAACTCATCAGGACATTGGGTGATGTCTAGTTTCATGAGATCCATAGTAACTCTGACAGCACCCCTGAACAAATAATATAAAATCAGAATTACACCCTCATGTATTACAAAACATCATTTATCTTTCAAGCAATTTAAATAAAATGATTACAAATATAGAAAATCCAAAAATAACCCTTTTCTTAAAATTTAAGCTTTTTACCGCAAAACACCCGCCAAGAAGGAGCTGGTATGAACAACCCACTTCTTGACAAAGCCATCGCAGTCAAACTCCGGAGTACTCCACTGGCCATGCTGAAGTTCAGCTGCCCTATTAAACATTGAAAATAAAAATGAAGATAATATTGAAATATAAGTAAAATGAAATTCAATATATCAATTTTTTAAACA
>NC_051412.1:16427088-16428829 GCF_015228065.2 Penaeus monodon
TGTTAAATTTAAATTTTCCAATATTTATAATAATTTCCCAATTTATTAAAACCCCAAAAAAAAACATAAAAAATGGTAATGCTCAACCTCCTTTAAAGGATATTAAAGTGTCCGTTTTCTAATATAATTTTTTGGAATTTTTCCCCCAAAAATTTCCCCAGCCCCAAAAAAAAAGTTTTGTTTTTTTTAAAATTTAATGCTCAAAATTCCCCATTTGGGGATTTTTTAAAAAATTTTCCATTACGTAAAATTTTCTTTATTTTTTGGGGTTTTCCCCAAAGTTTCCCCATTAAAATTTTCCAGATTTTTTGGCACAAAAAAAATTCTTTCTTTCTAAAATTAAGGCTACTAATACTGTAAAAATTTATTTAAATATAAATAAATTTTTATTCTTAGTTTTTTTGGTACCTGCCCTTTTTTTTTGGTGCTTTCCGGAGGTTAGCCCAAACTTCATTTGATCCGTATTTTTCTTTTTTAAAACAACAAAATTTGTTTCCTTCCCCCTCATTCCTGGCCCAAAAAATTTTTTACACAAAAAAATTAAATTTTTTTAAAAAAAAACTATAAGTTGTAGTTTTTATCAAAAATTTCCTGTCCCCCCCCCCCCCCAAAAATTTTATTGTGGGGGGAGGGGGTTCCCTGGAGGGTTCAGAGTCCCATCTTCCAGTTTTACCGAAATGCGGAAAAAACCCCAAGGGGGGCAAAAGGGTTCTTGGAAATTTTCTGCTTTTCCAGGGAATTGAAGCCCACTGTTTTTTGTTTAAAAAAACAAGACTATTAAAATTTTTTTATAAATATCCCCAATAAGTTTCCCTTTTATATTTTTTTTTTTATAAATATTAAAAATAACCAAGTCCCCTTTCCCCCCCCCAAAAATTCCATAACCCACGGGGGTGCATTTCCCCACCCTGCCAAAAAAATTGAAAAAATTCTCCCACAAATTTGGCCCAAAGGTATAACGCAAGAAAACCCTTTGGCAACCCCTTTGAGAAAAAACCCAAAAAACGAATTTTTAAAAAAGGAAATAATAAAAATTTAATATTTATAAAAAAGATTCCTTTTTTGGTAACTTTCCCAAAGGGGACAAAGAAAATGGAAAAAAAGGCTTAATGAAAAACTGAAAAAAAAATAAAAATGGAAAATTTAGAAAATTTTTTAAATTAAACAAAACGAAAAAAGGAAAAAAAAAACAAACCCAAAATTTTAAAAAAAATTAAAAAACAAAAAAAAAAAAAGGCCCCCTAGCATTCCACCTCTGAAAAAAATTTCAGATCCCATCTCTGGGCTCAAAGCTTTTCCACAAACCAACACCCCAGAGAAAATCTTTGGAAAACCCCTTTTAAAGGGGGAAGAAAATTTTTCACCCCTCAAAAGGTCTTTTCCCCGGGGTTATTTAAATGGGGTTATTTTTAAAAATTTTTCTTTTAGTAAAAGGGAAGGGGGGCCCAAAAAAAAATGGAAAAAAAAATGTTTATGAATTATAAAAAAATATAATAATAAAAATTTAAAAATTTTTAAAAAAATTTTAAACAAAAAAAGTAAAAAAAAAAAAAAAAAAAATAAAAAAAATTAAAAAATATAAATAAAAAAAATAATTATAATTTACTATATAAAGTTTTAATAAAAATTTTTTAAATTTATTAAAAATTATAAATTTGTGAATTTGTTTTTAATATAATTAAATTTATATATAAAAAAAAAAAAAAAAAAAAAAAAAAAAAAAAAAAAAAAAAAAAAAAAA
>NC_051412.1:16429093-16429426 GCF_015228065.2 Penaeus monodon
TGTACTTATGCTTGATTTATTTTCCAGGATCCAAAATTCCCTTTTTGACTACAAAAAAAATGAAGATTTTTGGAAACAGCATACTACCCCGGGTTTTACTACAAGAAGGGGGCCAATGGCGAGGGCCGCCCCATGAATTTGAGAGGTGATAGAATTTCTAAAGGGAGTCATTGCTAAAAACTGCAAGGTTTTCCCCCCAGATGACTTGGGCTCGGGGGTGACTTTGGGTTTTTGGAATGGAAAAGCATTTTGGGAAAACCAGGCCGGGATGGCCTCGTCTCGCAAACTTCCTACGCTTTCAGCGGTGAGAAGCTGGCTTGGGCTTCTCCTCCC
>NC_051412.1:16429480-16431117 GCF_015228065.2 Penaeus monodon
TTTACTTCGTTTTTTTAATTCGAAAACTTTCCCCAAATTTTTCTATCTTTTATGTATTTTTTCAGTATTTTTTCATTTTTAAACCCTTTTTTTTCCCATTTTTTTTTGTCCCCCTTTGCATGTCACCTAAAGAGGAATCATTTTCTTATTAATATATATCTATTTTTTTATTATTTCCTGTTTTAAAAGATTCCTGTTGTTTTGATGTTTGTATTTCTTCTCTTTAAAGGTGGTTGACCATAAGGAGTTTCTTGGTTTGGGTTTTGTGGATTTTTTTGCCCGAGGCCCAGATGAGGGGAATTTGTCTATTATTCTTGGAAACAGTAGGGTGGGGGAAAAAAACTATTTGTCTTTGTTTTTTGGTAATTGGAATACTTGCCCTTTGATGAAAGGGGAAATGGAAGATTTTAAACCCCTTGCCTTAAAATATATATTTATCCCAAAATGATAAACCCTCCTGGGGAAACATATGCCATGCTATGGATATTTCAGTCCAATTACAGTTTAAAGTCCCTTTACTATATTGATCTTGCTGAGTGCTTTGGTGGAAAGTTTCACCACAAACTAATGATAGGGCTTCATATTACCATCAGAGCTATAAAGCAGAACTTTAGTTGGCCTGGAAGTATTACTCTCTCTGTTAGCCTTAACCCAATATGTGTGGGCTTTTTCTGCAGCTGTGCAGTCTGTCAAAATGGGATTCTGTATGGGGCCCCAAACTGTAGGGTGCCCCCTCAGCATTGGCGCTAGACCACCATGCCACCCACGAATAAAGGGTTATGCATTTTGGGGGGGGGAGGGGACATTGGTTATTTTTGATATTTGATATATAACAAATATCAAAGATCTTACTTAGATATTTTTTATAAAAAAATGTTAATTATTCTTGTGTACAAAAACAGGTTTGGGCATCAGGAATGTACTGGGACCGCAGTAAATTTTACAACCGACCCCATTTTCCCCCCTTTGGGTTACAAACAAATTAAATACAAGAAGTTCGGAAAGGAAATTTGGTCGTTAACCCCCAAGGAAGCTTACACTAATAAACCCTGGTTCAGGTAAGCACAGGAAAACATGATAGAACTACAACTTATAGTTTCATATTCTACCACATATAATTGATTTTTTTAGCATGTACTTAGTATGCTTATTATTTTCCCAGGAAATTGAAGAGTAGATGGTCAACTAATTTTGATGACCTAGAGAAATACTGGATCAAATTGAAGCTGAGGCATAACTCTACTGGGATGCACTCCATTAAATATGAAAGATACCCAACTTTCTACAAGTAAGTGGCATTTTATTATAACTTTTAATAAATCCCTCAAATCAGGAATATTAGTAGCACTTAAATTAATAAGTAAAGCAAAAGCAATTTTTTTTTGTGCAATAACAGGTGGTAATTTAAATGTTGCAACTTTGTGTGGAAATCTCCAAACATAATGTATATTAACTGTAAATCGGACACTTTAATATGCCTATAAGAAGAGGATATGAGCAGTTAGTCATTTAATCATTACTGTTATGTTTTGGGGCTTCTGTAATGGGGAGAAGTTACCAGAAGGGGATTAGTTACCTGAACACTATCTGGCATATCCTTGCTTAGGAAGTTTCTGAAGCACTCTGTCACACATAGG
>NC_051412.1:16431994-16433958 GCF_015228065.2 Penaeus monodon
AATATTATCTTCATTTTTATTTTCAATGTTTAATAGGGCAGCTGAACTTCAGCATGGCCAGTGGAGTACTCCGGAGTTTGACTGCGATGGCTTTGTCAAGAAGTGGGTTGTTCACTACACAGCTCCATTCTTTGGCTGGGATGCTTTGCGGTCAAAGCTTGAATTTAAGTAAGGGTTATTTTTGGATTTTCTATATTTGTAATCATTTTATTTAAAATTGCTTGAAAGATAAATGATGTTTTGTAATACATGAGGGTGTAATTCTGATTTTATATTATTTGTTCAGGGGTGCTGTCAGAGTTACTATGGATCTCATGAAACTAGACATCACCCAATGTCCTGATGAGTTTTATGTCCAAAATGCCTTTAAGGACACTCACCGCTGCGACAGGAAGTCATCTTATGTAAGTTATGTTTAATTTCCTTGTGTTTTCATCAGTAAGGTGATTTAGAGATGTATGATGAGCTATTCAGTATAGTATTTATTTTCTTCATGGTTGATTGATAACTTAGGTTTGCATTATGATTAGACTATATGTATTTTATCCTTTGAATTTTTCTTCTTTTCTTACTTTTCTTTCTTGACTGGACCTGTATAGTTTGCTACGTACTAAAAGTCATGCCTAATTAACCTCTTGCAGTGCGTTCCAATCCAAGGCCGAGGATTTGATACAGGTGGATACAAATGTGAGTGCATCCAGGGTTTTGAGTATCCATTTGAAGATCCCATTACATACTTTGATGGACAGTTGGTAGAGGCAGAATACTTGAACATCATTCGTGACAAGAAAACAAGGTGAGTGGATTTATGTCGTGTAATATTTTGGGAGATAATTAGAATTGTTAAAATTTTGGTATTGTTGGAGGGGGAGGTCTGTCAGTCTCCACTGGTTCCAGCAGGGTTGTCAGAATTGTGTTAAGTGAAGTTTTAATGATATTTTCAGTGAATTGTGGCATATTATGTAGTCAGTAACCTGTGACATCACTGGTGATAATTTTTTGCGACTCAGACTGGGCTTTTTCCCTGCTTCAAAATAATTTTGGATGTTTAATTTTATGCAGAGTTTACCATTTGTCTACTCTACTTGTATTTTAAATGTGTTTGTTTTTTTATAAAGTTCTCTCTTTTTCTTTTTTTTTTTCAAATTTTTTCTTATTTTATTCTCTATTTTTTTTTTTTTTAAAATTTAATTATTTTTTTTTTTTATTACTTCCTCTTTCTTCTTTTTTTATTTATCTTTTTTCTTCCTTATTTTTTTTTTCTATGTATGCACTATAAATCAAATTTTGGGGGATCAAAAAATATAAGTTCAGTATTTTTTTTGGGAAATTTATTATTCCCTTTCTCCATTTCGGTATTTTTCCTGAGTGTCGTGTTGCTGGTGTCAGGGATCCAAGCTTTTTTTATTTTTAGCTCTTATTCTCTTTACAATTATACCCGCAGAAATAAATTAAAAATTTTTTTTGGAGGGTTTTTTAACTTTATTTATATTTCGATTTTTTTTTTATGATTTTTTTATTATTGGTTTTTTAAATTTCAGAGTTGATGATGAAATGTAGCCCAATTTCTTTTTATAAGCTGTTTTAAGAAATGAAGGGAAAATTTATTTTTATATGGGACTATTCACTGAATATATGTGTTACTATGAAATAAGTGAATTTTTTTTATACAGGATACTAATATGTTAGATAAAATTGTTCAGTAGAAGAAATCCTTCCCTGAAATTACATTGGACGCTTAGAACATGTTTTTAATCATCATAACTTTTGATTTGGGTATTATATTTACATTGGAGTTATTACAGCAATTTTTTTTCATAGCAGTATGAAAAAAGGTGGGATACTTTATTTTTTTTGTATTTATGTTTTTATTAACTTTTTGGTTAGGGAAACGCACGTTATTTGAGTGTTTTTTATGGAGACCCTTAGTTTTCCCTTTTTTTTTTCCAACAATTTTTGAAGGT
>NC_051412.1:16433992-16435827 GCF_015228065.2 Penaeus monodon
TTCAAATTTTTCTAAATTGGTTTGTCAAATGTGTTTTTATATTGTTAAAATATAAGTGCTATATTTTTTAAAAATGTTTCGTTGGAAAAAAAAACAAAAACGGAAGGAAATCTTATTATGCTCTTGATAAAATTTTTTTGAAAGATTGTTTTGTGCTATTGTTTTTAAAAGTGCAGTTGAAAAGTGCCAAATGCACTGTTTTAAATTTATTGCAAAGTAAAAACTGTTTCTTTTCTGGTAATCAAAATTCTCAGTTTTTTTGTTGTGATCATATATGCATTGAACTTTCACAAATTTTAAAAATCGGTAAATAAACTTTGCAAAAGTTCCGTCCAGAAGCCTTTGTGTCGCAAAAAATAAATTGGAGAAATTCCTCCAAAGACCGTTGTGCACAAAAAATTTTGTTGAAAGTATTTTATCGGAAAAAAGATAACATTTGTAAAATTTTTTGGGGAAACATTCTTCCAAAACCGGGGATCCCATGTTTTGGGGGAAAAATTTAATATTTTTAAAGATGTAAAATTTCCGGTTTGGTTTTCTGTTTAAAATTTTCAGTATGGTTTTTTTTTCAAATTTGGAAATGTTATTTAGAAAATTTTTCAAAATAATTTTTTTTTTTTTTAGCTGAAAGATGTTTTCAGAAATTTATCGTATTTTTAGCTCAAATGGGAAATCCATGAATTATATTCGTCCACAGGTTTGTTACATACTGGCCTTTTTTAATGAAATAGTTTTAGACTTCCACCCAAAATTTTTGTAAGCGGGCAAAGTTTCAAAAAATGTACATTTACTATATTTTTTTGCTATTAAAAGAGAAAAAACTTCTGTTAACTTTTTCCCAACATAAATAATACAGTGAAAGGGAGTATTCTTACATCTAAATTTGGTTTTAATCTAAACCTGTAGAATTAATTTTTTTGTCCGTTCTTGTTTAGGTTGTGTGAATGTGAGGCTTTTTGGATACAAGAAATGTCAGTTGAGAAAGCTGTAGAGTGAAAAATTAGATTTGTAACTTTAATTCATAATGCATTATTTTTCGAAATTTATTATACATCTGTAACACATAAAGACTTATTAATGTCCCATAATTAGGGAGTTAAGTTCTTATCACCTGTCTCTTGGTGAAATTCTTTTTAGTTTTGGGGTATAAGCTGCTTTTTTTATATTCAAGCAGGATTAGTAAAGGAAGGCTTTAGCTGAATGTTTTTGCTTTCATAGGGGACATTTATTAAAAAATAAAGACCTTAATTTAATTCTTCGTTTTGCTGTCCTTAGATAAGCTATGAAATGCCCGTATGAGAGGGGACATTCTGATTGTAAATTTTTTTATTTTGAGTATATACCATATATTGGTAATACAATACAAGTATAATAAAAAGACACTCACAAAAAACTTCCTCAAAAATTCAAATGAAAAAGGGCATAAATAAAAACAAAATTTTGGGGGCATTTCAAAACCTGGAAAAGTTACCCCATCATTTAAATGACAAAAGTATATTTCCCTTTCAATCAAAAGGTTATAAATTTGCTCCCCTTATAGCAGCAGTCTTTTTTTTTTAATATTTGATACCATTATTAAAACCATTTAAAAATTTTATAACTATAAATATTAGTAGCACGGGAAAAAAACTCTAAAAATTAAAGGGAATTTAGCAAGTCGGGGAATTTGGGCTGAGCAGTTGTGGAGCCATCTTGTGTAGAACTTTTAAAAAAAAAAGTACAGAGGCATTCTTATATCATTTGTAAGGTTTTACAAGACCTCACTTGAATTTTCAGGTTTTTTTTTCAAATGATACGTTTTATCTTATGACATTATTACTTTTTATAATACTATT
>NC_051412.1:16435975-16436055 GCF_015228065.2 Penaeus monodon
ATCACCCCCTAAAAAAAAATATCTTTACTCGAGAGTAGATAAAACAAAATGTCGCTAGGACTTGATTGGAAGGTTGGTAC
>NC_051412.1:16436220-16436304 GCF_015228065.2 Penaeus monodon
TCGGGTGGATTTTAACACTACTCTGCAGCATGCAGATAAGGGGTTTTTGATGGAAGCACAGCATTGGGTGGGGGAGTTGACAGA
>NC_051412.1:16436659-16436915 GCF_015228065.2 Penaeus monodon
CGGGCAGAACATTGACTTTTCTATCTCCCCTGTTTTTCTTCCATTTTTTTATGAAACTCGGACTACACAAAATTCACCCAAATAAAAATGGCCCCAAAAGGGATATCGTTTTTCCAAAACTTTTTTTCTTTACAAAAAAGGATCCATTTCAAACAAAAAATTATCTTCCCATTTTTCCTAGGAAAATTTCCATAAGCCAGTATTAAACCCAAAATGGCGAAGCCATGGCATATATTAGTCCTTCCACTATAAGTTT
>NC_051412.1:16437243-16438042 GCF_015228065.2 Penaeus monodon
GAGCAAATATTTTCCCGGGGCTTGGTTAACCGTTGGATCCGGGAGATCACTCCCTGCACGGGCCCCAAAATCCTATTAGGCTTACTTTATTGGCAATTTCCCCAGGGATGTGGTTTTTATGCATCCCTTAGAAATACTCGAGTGTGTGAGATCAAGCTCTCTCCTTTCCAATTTTTTCTCTTCTTTTTCTTAAGGGTTATTTATTTTTGCCATTTATGTGTATTTTTTTTATAATATAATTTTTTTTTGTAAACATCCTTGCCATAGGACATACCGTAAAAACTGCATTTCGAAATCGTATTTTTAGAGAAAAAATAAAAAAATTGGGAAACCAAATAGTCACTACGATATTTTTAAAAGTGGTAGTCAATATAAAGTTTTGTTGAACGTAAATTTTTCCGAAGTTAAAATCGTTTTGTTTTCCCAAGTTCTTGAAGGAAGAATCAGATCTATATTTTTGAGGTTTGGGTTTCCGTTCAGGTTAAAGGAGATCACATTGTTTTTTTTAACTTATCGTTAGCGGGTTTGGATGATTTTTAAAAACCCATTTTTTGTCTCTTTATATTAGGGGTGAATTTTTACTAATTACCAACCCATTTTTAAGAATATAAAATTTTTCTCTCGACGCTTCCATCTGTCAACGTTTCATCACAATTATTGTAAGATCGTGTACGGAAGAGTCCCTTTTTAAATTCTAATAATAAGTATTTCCCAAACGTTGTTGAACGCTCAAAACCGACGGACATACGTATTTAAAACATGGCCTCTATTAAACACCGACTGATGATATAAAGAGTTA
>NC_051412.1:16438067-16438981 GCF_015228065.2 Penaeus monodon
TCTCCTCCTCCTCCTCCGGTTCCTGTACTTTTAAGTGTAGTGTAAACATATGTTACATCGGGAGAAGATCTCTAATTCGTCTATAAGAAATGTTTTCATAGCCAGTGCCAGATTAATGTAACCGAAGACGATGGACATATCACATCCTAACAGTTTTCTGCAGCAGGAAGAATATCGGTTAACCACGTTCAGCGAACATGAGACATCTCCCATCGATACCACTAGAGTATACAGGAACATGCCGTTCGTCAGCTACGATTGTCTAAGATACGAAGAAAAGCGATTAGGAACCTTCATCGACTGGCCTCATGAATGGCTGAAACCGTCAGAATTGGCGGCCGACGGATTTTACTATCTCAGGAAAGATGATCACTGTGCGTGTATCTTCTGCAGAGGGATAGTTGGAGCCTGGGAAAAAACTGACACGCCAAGAGGAGAACATGAACGCCATTTTCCCCACTGCCCCTTTATTAGGGGTCAGCCAACTGGAAATGTTCCCATTGTTCAAGGCAATATCTTAGCCAGGTTACCGGTACTACATGCGAGTCTGGACGATTGCGGATCAAGACGTGTTGAGGCCGACGCTTGCAGATTTTCGTCGAGACATATGGCCGGATCGTATCCCGAATGCAGTGAGTGGTTTGGTATCTTTTATCGCTGATTAGTGTTTATGAACACTGTATCTAACTCTTTAACTCCTTGAGCTCAATCCAGATTTATTCCCTGCTATCGTTTCGTCTCACAGGAGGATCTCCGGATGAAACTGGTCTCTACCAGCATTCTGGACCGAAACGAAGTGATTTCACGACATTAGATAGCCGATTGAAGAGCTATGTCGAAGGATGGCCCATCCTCGGTCTGCATGCACGAGATCTTGCCGAAGCTGGATTTTTCTACTGTGGTACAATGTTTTT
>NC_051412.1:16439020-16439373 GCF_015228065.2 Penaeus monodon
GTTTACGTATATTGGTAATAGTAGATTCATTACAGGTGTTAAATATTGATAACAGCATCAGCTTATTAAGATCTCTGGAATTGATTGCGTCTTCTCTATCAAAAGAAGCATTAAATATTTTTGCAAAAGAAACACTTGAGGTAACAGTTACCGTTATTATATTCATAGGTCTGAGTGATCATGTTCGCTGTTTCCACTGCGGTAAGGGTCTTCGCAATTGGATATCTAGCGACATACCTTGGAAGGAACACGCTAGATGGTATCCTAAATGCAGATTTGTCTTATTGACGAAAGGCCAGGACTATATCAATGAAGTATGTATACACCTCTTAATTGTATCTTATTTTGTTGGA
>NC_051412.1:16439450-16440121 GCF_015228065.2 Penaeus monodon
TCTTTTAGGTCCAGCAAGAACATCCACCGTACACCCGCACAGCAAGTACTACTATATATTCGGGTATCGATAAAGCTGCTTCCGGTAGCAGTAATAGTCCAACGGAGGTGCAATCCGTATCCGAACAAGAATTGGATCTGTTGATGAGTTTGGATGTCGTCAAGTGTGTACTGGAAATGGGATATCCTAGTTGTATAGTCAGGGCCTGCCTTAAAGATCGGGTTGAACAAACCGGCGAACCGTATTTCGTTATAGAGCCTTGCCTTGAAGATGTTATACATAGAATGAGCGTAACAGAGAATCGGGTTGCAGATAATCGTTCTGAAAGTACAGAGCATGAGCCGTCATATGGCGAGACTGATATTTCATCTTCGATATTTCAACAACAAGCACCGATATTCCCATCAACGTCTGAAACCATGGAGAATCGGGTTGCAAGTATTCAATCGCTTCCATCCGAATCTACCGAGGTTGAACTATTATCTCAACAACAACAAGTTTCTATATTGCCATCTACATCCGAGATAATACGACAACAGGCTTCTATATTCCCTACTGCACCTCTGAATACAACGTTATCATCATCATCGTCATCGTCTGAACGAGAAAATACCGAAACTGAAGCAAACCATATTTTGCAAATAGTAGAAGAAATCATATCACAGGTTAGT
>NC_051412.1:16440323-16440562 GCF_015228065.2 Penaeus monodon
AAATTAACACTTGTATTTATCATCTTTCCATTTTAGATGAACAGCTGAAAGAGGAACTCGAACGGATGCGTGAAGATCGCACATGTAAAGTGTGCATGGACAGTGAAATAGCTATAGTGTTCCTTCCGTGCTCACATATGGTTACGTGCGTTTCCTGTGCTGTATCCCTGAGACAGTGCCCCATCTGTAGAAGAGACATCAAACATGTGTGCAGAGCTATTGTATCCTAATAATATTCA
>NC_051412.1:16440602-16442876 GCF_015228065.2 Penaeus monodon
GTTTACATATTTAACCGGATTCAATCGTTTTATTCCATTCCTTTCACATATGTATATATAATATACACGCGATAAACGTGTATATAAACTCTTAGCAATAAATAACAACGATGATTATATACAAGATAATAAATATTATTACCTGACAGTGAGAGAAGGCGGAAAGATATACTATTCGTCTATGGTGAGAATACTAAGTTTAAAAAAAAATCTTTTATCACGATAAACGTGAATATAATTTTACGAATAAATAACAACGATGACTATATGAGACAACGAAAAACATTACCTGACCAATGAGAGAGTACGGATAGATATACGATGACTATATGAGACAACGAAAAACATTACCTGACAATGAGAGAATACGGAAAGATATACTATTCATCAATGGTGGGATTACTGAACGCACTGACAGAAGCCGGTTATCCGATATCGATACATGATCTTTCTGACAGAGACGGTATTAAATCGTCGTACAGAGACGATGGCGTAATAATAACCCATGCGTCTGAAGAAGCTCTCTGTTTAACGTTATACTGTGCACTGGGATTATTGATGGAAAAGGGAATAACCGTAAATTTGAAGAGATCAAATGCTGCAGAATATCTGTTACATTTCCCTACAGTGAAAGTCGAAGTCAGACCAAATTGTGAAACCAATACCATCGTGAGAGGGAGAATACAAAGAAACGACGATCGCGTCGCTATTGGCGAAGAACCTGTAAATACTAGCGATATCTATAACGGCGGAAAGGCGTATGTGTATCAAAATAAAGCGCTATATTCTCACAGCAGCGGTCATCTGAAAACTGTTATCATCGAAAGTAAAGGACGAGGACACACAGCGAACGATACTCTTTCAACTGTCTTATATATAGATTCCTATGACAGGAGTCGGTTACCTGATATCATCGAGGACATTGCGAAATATCCTTTGAAGTTTTTCAGAGCTATAATATTGAGAGGTAAACTACTCTAATTGCAATAATGTATGACTATATTGATTATAAGCTCCTATTTTTTGGGGAAGATGTTATTCACCGCATACTGCAGATACGGAATCAAGCGTTATTTGTCATTAACGGTATAAAAAAAGTACAGGAGCATGACAATTTGCTATTTTCAAAAGAGAAGATATATACCGTGAACAATGTTATGGAACTGGCATCGTGTACTGCAAGTGACGACGATGCTGATGCTGATACAAACAATCCTATACTTATGGACATAATTGGTGTTTTAATATACGGTATTTTGAATGAAGGCTGGAGTGAATCTACCATGAGGTGTATAGAGAACGAATTGGTAGACAAGTGTCTTGTTCACAAATATATTACGGAGGAAGAATACAGATACTGTAGGAAAAAATACAACAATAGTGACAACGATAAGAGTAAGAATGATAATATTCCGTATATAATAGATTTCTTGTGGAATATGTGTTATTTTAATAAGTTATATCGCGACAGATATCTGAATAAAAATATGACTTTAAGGCTGATTGAAAAGAGTACATCATCGATGTCTAGAAATGCCTTGATTAAACACGACTTATCCTTTTTTCACTTACCGACCGCAGCCGGAATTGCGATTTATGAATATCTCACACACAGAGATACAAATTTAAGATTAGTAAAAGAAGCAGCAAAGACGCTAGTAGCTGAAGAGAAATATCTTCGATATTCAAGAAATATAAGAAATACCATAGAAGACGATACAACAAACAAGAAGAAAAATATTCGTCTGGCTTATGTTAACAAGAGAAGTAAAACGAGTTGTGCACTACTGTTATGCAAATCTGCATCTAAAATCAATTACTCTAAGAAGGATACAAAGAGTAAATTGTTCAACCTACAGTGGCTATTCAATGTAACTGACATACAAAACCAAAAGTTCAAGAAATGTCTGGGTGTCATATACGACAGCATAGATGTAGGCGATATGCTACCCAACACTAGTTTAAGCCAGAAGAGCAAACCACTCGACTGGTACTATCGATTTATGAATACTGGTATTGTCCCCTTCGATCAACATAACGGGTGTTCGGAGTTTAGACAATATCACCGTGAGGAAGGAAATGAAGAGAAAGAACACATATACCATAATATCGACGAAGAGAACACTTACGTTATAATGAATATAAATACAAACACTATTGATCGTGTGACGCCAACAACATTGTCAAATACCGACGTTAACACTGTACAGATACACAGTGAGAAGCAAACAGATACAGGCTATAAAGAAGAAAATGGATATTATAAGGAAAAGA
>NC_051412.1:16442989-16443936 GCF_015228065.2 Penaeus monodon
TAGCTGCCATAGTTCCAAATGATGTAAAATATGACGTCCCCTCAAACATATGTAAGAGTATATTTGAAATAGACAAGTCGATGAAGCATTATAACACTTTACCCGTTGATAAGAAAAAGAATAGAACTCACAGGACGGAGACATTTACGCCAACAGTGCCTTCGTCATCGATGATGTCGTCATCCGTCTCTGTCTACGACATACCCAAAAAGACAACGACGAGTATCTATAACTGCAAGAGTTTAATGATTCAATGCCATAAGTGTCAAAGATATAACATATCGCCGTATGTCGTAAAGTGCAATCGATGTCGATGTTAGCGCAGTACCAGCGGGCACGGAAGAAAAGAAATGTGTTGCACGATGAGGTAAATACATTCACATCTTTTTATCTGCAGATATCGATCTCTCAGTTGCCCACTCACTGCTGATCCAACCCAGCCCCACAAAAGTAGCATCATGAATAGCTACAGCGTTAAATGTAAAAGTTTGAGATACGAATCAGAACGATTGTTAACGTTCATTAATTGGCCCTTTGGGAGTTTAGCGAAGAGCTTGGCGTGGAACGGATTCTATCGAAAATGCCCAGATGATCTAGTTTGCTATTTTTGTGGAATTTGTATAAACGTGGAAGATTATTCCTCTCTTATCGAAAAGGGATCTGGATACATAAATATGAAAAATATTCACTATAGATCGTGCCCTTTCATATACGGAAACTCTTGTATGAACGTTACTCGAGAACAGGAAATATTAATTTCGGAAATGAAGAGACGTTATTGTAAACGATACGCCAAGCGGACTAGAACGTTGTACAAAACACCCAAAAAACGCTTCTTGTCTTTTACGAATTTCCCAAATAGATATTGCAATGTTAATCGTATGGCTGAGAGTGGATTTTATTTCACGGGTGAGATGCGCATTTTCGTATAGCTTTGTATTTATGTA
>NC_051412.1:16443967-16444579 GCF_015228065.2 Penaeus monodon
TATCAACGAGTCTCATTATTATTTAAAAATACATTTAGGTGAATTGGATGCTGTAAGGTGTTTCTCCTGTCAATCGACATATACGGATGGCAGCACAATGATGATCCTATAAGTGTTCACGCCCAATGGTCTTTCCTGACTGTGATACATCCAGGCTATAGTCGATGATAACTTCATCGATAGTGTAAGTTGATTGAAAATGGAATGTATCGTGTAACGATTCTATTGTATCGTATATATGTCTATATTGTTGCATGACGTATGTGTTTTCTGTTTTCAGGTACGGGATAAAAGATATGACACATTAATCGATCCAAATGTTTATCAAACACTGAAGGACTGTGGAATTCCCGACTATATTATACGGCATGCACATCGCAAACACATAATTCAGAGCGGTGAACTTTTTACAGATGCTGTCCAGTGTCTGTCGGTTATCGAGAAACTGTATAATTTCAAAGACAAATAGAATCACGGGTAGATGTTCATATATATAAGTAAGTGTATATTGGATATGGAGTTAGAATATAACCAACCCGTATATTTTTTTATATTTTAACCATGGACGATTATATAATATGTGTTAAGTGAGTGTATTCTGTAGAAGATGTG
>NC_051412.1:16444613-16444892 GCF_015228065.2 Penaeus monodon
GCTCTAATACTGTAAAAGAAATATACGATTTAGATCAAATCTGCGTGTAACATTTTGTCATATGGATGCTGCAGCTATATTGAAGATTGTTTTTGTTATATATAATGGGATTAAGAGAAACAAAGAGTTTTAATCGCGAATATTTGATTAACCAATATTCGTATACGTGAATATTCCTGTAAATTACTTAAACAACAACATAAAAAAATTACATTACTGCCGTAATCTTATTTGTGACCTTACGACTCGATATTTCTTGGTATGTCTGGGGCTAACTTC
>NC_051412.1:16444992-16445084 GCF_015228065.2 Penaeus monodon
CACTGATCTACAGGGGGAAAAAGGGCGACATAAAAGTGGGAACGCTTCTGCCTTTTTTTAATAAAGGGGCTTACCCCTCCACCTCCACCCCC
>NC_051412.1:16445145-16445547 GCF_015228065.2 Penaeus monodon
CAAAACACTCAGGTAAAAAACACAATCCTCTGTATCCACGGGCCCTGCAAAAAATCCCAAAGTTTTTTTTAGATTTGTTACCAAATTTATGAATCCATCATTCCTATGATTAAACTCCTAACTGTTTTGGTTCTCATGACACCTTACCCTCCTTGCCTATTAATAAAAAAAAAAATTTTCAGATCCCAGTGCGGGTGAGAGAAAAAAAAAGGGTCTTGAACGATTTTTCCAGTAAAAACTCTTCTGGTATGTCCGGGGATAAAACTTTCTCCCAAAATTTATACAAAAGACTTGTCTAATTGTAATTTGGCCAAGCAAACTTGAAAAGCAGCATTTCCTTTTTTTTCCCGTTGCAATCGGTGTTTGTTTAACTTTGCTTTCATGTTTCTATGCCCATCTTTG
>NC_051412.1:16447321-16447728 GCF_015228065.2 Penaeus monodon
ACGAATGTTAAACAAATCACCGATTGCAACTGGAATAAAAGGAATATGCTGCTTTTCAAGATTGCCTTGGCCTGAATATACACATTAGACTAAGTCTTCTTGTATAACAGTTTGGAGAAAGTGTATACACGCTGACATTACCAGAAGAGTTTTCACTGTTGACAATCTGTTTCAAGACCCTCTTTTTTCTCTACTCTCACCACTGCACTGGGATCTGAATTTTTTTTTATTACATAGGGACAAGGAGGGTTATAGTGTGTCATGAGAACATATATACAGTTAGGAGTTCTACACTCATAGGAATGATGGTATTCATAATTCGGTAACAAATCTAAGAAACTTTGGAGATTTTAGCAGCCTGTGGATACAGAGCTGATTTGTGTTTTATACCTGCAGTGTTATGAACA
>NC_051412.1:16447789-16450455 GCF_015228065.2 Penaeus monodon
AATGGGGGTGGAGGTGGAGGGGTAAGCCTTTCATTAAGAAAAGGCAGAAGCGCTTCCCACTTCCATGTCGCTCTTTGTCCACCTGTAGATCAGCTGCTATTATACCTGCCATCACCCCCTCCCCCACCTCCTTTCTAATACTTTGATTTCGGTTTCCCAGTATGAAATTCAATTAATACTTTCTCTCTCTTTAAAATTCTGCCTATAGTTTTAAACTTCAGAAAGAAAAAAAGAATCTACATTGGCAAAATATATTTTATTTTTGCGCCCAAAGCATGGAAACTGTCAACTCAAGATTCACAGGTAATTAAGAATTCGGTCGCCATGAACAGTGTTGTTCATCTCCCTTCAGGAAATACAAGAAAAATTAAGTAGGTATTTTGGAACAGAGCACGGCTATAATAACTTTACAGATAGACTGTAATACTAAGTTCTTTCTACTGTCACACTGTAATGAGTAACTCGAATTACAAAAAGAACAAAAAGTAACAGCCAAAAAGGTCCAATCTAACAAAAATTCATGGCAGCACGTGTAAAATTCATATGATAATGACTGAAAGTGTGGGTATTTTGATCTGTAAAAATATTTAAAGCACTCTTTCCATGTGATCCTATTGTATCTATTCATCAAATGTGCTATGTACAATTTTTGTTATTGCGGTATATGCTAGGAGTGCATTCGTGTATTCACGAAGAATTTTATGCAAACCATGGACATTAGGCAAACAAGTACACACATACCTAAATATACAGAAAATTAGCCAGACATTTTTTGTTATGAATCAAGTTCCAAAAGAATAAAATATAGAAGTGAAATTATACAATTAAAAAATCGTTTACATCGAACGCCAAAGTGTAAACAACCAGAGAGCGACTCGAGAATCTCTCTCCTTCAAGAACCAGCATTATTTGTAAGGAATTTTGCAATATAGTTTGTGTTTACAGTTATTTTTTACAATCATTTTGTTTCGTTTTGATATTTGGCAAAGTACTATGGGTATGATTTTGGTTAGTAATGTATTCAAGCGCAGATGAAAGTGGACCAGCTGGAGGTTGTTGTTTTTTTTAGCAAGGTGTTTTGGGTTTGAAATATTTTTATTGAGATTTTGATTTTAGCAGCTTCTAGCCGTGAAGCGATTTTGACAATATATATCCATCGTAAATATCCATTACTTATTTTTATTTTGACTTCAGATATGTAAATTAAGTATTACTACTGAACTGGGATTCAATAAATGTTAAATTATTTATTAGATGCAACTGATAAAGGTATTTTAGCTATTTTAGACAGTGTTCTTGTATTTTGTTTGATTTAGAATAAAATGTTTGTAGGTTACACGAAAGAAAAAGTGTTGTTCATGTCTCAGAAAAAACATTGTATGAGGAAACATGCATGGCTATAGATATAGGATTCATTATTATAAGAATAATGCAATGAAAGGTATTGGATATAAAATCACTTGATTTATCTCACTTATATTTATTCCAACATTGGCTAAATGAAGCACATCTGTAATTAGGCACATCCTATTACACACATGCAAATTTGTTTAATCTTAAAAGTCTGGGCCACCATATATGTACTTTAATGGGACATTAGCTTGGAAAATGGGTTGGTTGCATTACAGCATGATAAGTATATGAAATATGAGTGTAAAGTAGTATATATATGGTACTTTTTAGAATCTTTCCTCCATCATCAAAGCCAAAGATAGTGGCTACCCCCCTCTTCTTATACCTCCTTTTACCTGTGTATGTCTGAGTTGCATGTCTTTCCACCCGGTCCTTCCTTTATAGCCCCTGCAAGTCGTCAGTGACTCATCCTACGATCCTTTCCCCTTGGACCCCCCTTCCTTCATACAGTCAGTTCTTAGTAAGAATGATCTGCTTGTAATATTTTTTTGCTCTTCCACTTGTGTTTTATATGTCTGTAGGAATGCATGATTTACTACTATATGAATTATGGTGGTTATATGTATATAAAATATTTACTGCATTCTGCAGTAAATATTTTATTCCAGCTTGACATATATTTTCTGATCGGACATATATCTTCCAAAGTTTTCCTTTGTATAAGTTAGGCATTTGGAGTTTTGTACAGCTAGGGGAAAGGTAGACAGGGATTATAGTCTTTCGGGTTAAAATATTTTCAGAGGGAAATAAGCTACCTGAAAGCATGTCGAGAGAAGCAATAACAGGCATCTCACTAGCCACAGAGTGCCCAAGTGTTGAATATGGTAACACTTTATTAACTGATCTCTGGGGGTGAAGATGGCAAACCAATGACTCTCAATCCACCATGCCCTTTCAAGCTTCTGTGCTTGCTTGTGTCTCCTATTTTCTTCATTTCCTTGAAATAGGACAATTCATCCATTGCCATTACTAACACTATTTATAAGGCAAAACTTATCTTAAAAATTGGATTTTTCTGAAACACACCCATGTGTTTTTGTTGCTCATGTCTTCTCAGTCTAAAAAGGTTTGACAGATTACAAGAATTATTTATATTAATTTCTCTTATTTTTCAGTGATTTACTCTTATTACCAAGATTCAATGGTGGATGTCTTTGAAACCATCCCGAAGCCTGACATTAAGGTTGCAAAGTAGAGTAACTGGGATTTCTTTTACTTTGTTTATCAAGGTACCAACTTCTCATGCATTTGTA
>NC_051412.1:16450948-16451371 GCF_015228065.2 Penaeus monodon
CTATTGGTGCTCCATTATGCATCATGCCTATTAATCATATACCCACTATTAAAAGAAAATAATAAATTTCTCAGTTGCATCAAATAAATTTCTCTTTTCATTTACATGGGCTCAGTATACAGTCATTTGGTGTAGCTTGAATTGAAGTAGATATGACTGCTTTATTATTTTGTATTGCATTTTCTTACTTAGACTGAGTATATTTTTGTAATATATATATTTTTTAGAATTCACTTGTTCATTTGTTATTGAGGGAGAGTGTCATTTCCATTTTGTTTTACAGTGTTGTGTGTATAATGCCAGTTTACCACATCTTACCAGAAATTTACACATTTTCTCTGGGGAGTCAGATTAACAATCTCAATCAAAAGTATATCTGAGGATATTGTAGAGTCTGAAAATGTCAGTCCGATTTTATTATTA
>NC_051412.1:16451397-16451728 GCF_015228065.2 Penaeus monodon
TATTAATGTGGCTGTCTGCAAAAGTTGTGTTATTTTTATAATTTAACTCAGTGGCGACAGGTAATTCCTGCATGTTACCATACCATGTGCTGAGTGCTACACACAGTCAGCTGCTTGAGTAAAAAATAGAAGCACAGGAAGTATATATTTTTTCCATCATCAATGGTTTTAGTACCATAGTTGTTATAACTGAAGGATAGAGGCTGTATCACTAATAAGGATTTTCATTCGTCGTCATGGAAAGGACCAATATCCTGCTCGACGAACCACCACAGATCAGACAGAACGAGAACAAGAAGAGATCAACCTTCATCTCCCTTCTCAGCATCCA
>NC_051412.1:16451877-16452456 GCF_015228065.2 Penaeus monodon
GAGTATAGTGAATTCAGAGTGAAACTGAAGGATAAAGCATTAAGAAAAGCCCTTAAAAAAGAGAAAGAAAGAAGAAAAGGTACTGAAAAAGAGACTCAAGAAGTGCAAGAAGCAGCAAGAGAAAAGCAAAAAAAGTCCATCAAAAGAAAGTGAATAAACTGAAGAAGAAGTATAAAAAGCTGAAGAAAGACAGGAGAAAGAGAATAAGAAGTTGAAGAAGGAGAGCTGCACGAGAAGACAAAGAAGGATTCAGCTGAACAAGAAAACTGACTTAACAAGAGAGCAAGGGCAGAGCACTCAAGAATAAGCCAGAAGTGGTGGAGAATGGTTCAGCAATTGGCCAAGTGTCACATGAATGATGTCAAACCAAGCGACGGCACCTATGACAGAGAGGATTGGAAAAGCAGGAGAGTGTCCTACGCGTGTTCTTATGATCAAGAGAGTGGGAGACATAGGTAGGTATACTCAGATTAGATAAATCAGAAGTATGTGTTTTTTGTGATTACGAGGCAATTATTTTTGAAAATTTTCTTGTTTTAAATAGTGATTTCTTAGTCATCATATATTCCTACCCCCTTT
>NC_051412.1:16452793-16453383 GCF_015228065.2 Penaeus monodon
AAAGGGGGTAGGGAATATACTGATGACTAAGACATCACTATTTATACAAGAAAATTTTCAAAATAATTGCCTCGCTAATGCACAAAAACAACATACTTCTGATTAGTCTAATCTGAGTATACCTACCTATGTCTCCCACTCTCTTGATCATAGACACGCCGTAGGACACTCTCCTGCTTTTCCCAATCCTCTCTCGTCATAGGTGCCGTCGCTTGGTTGACCATCATCATGTCGACACTTGGGCCAATTGCTGAGCCATTCTCCACCACTTCTGGCTTCTTCTTGGAGTGCCTCTGCCCTTTCTCCTTGTTAGAGTCAGGTTTTCCTTGTTCAGCTGAATCCTTCTTTGTCTTCTCGTGCGAGCTCTCCTTCTTCAACTTCTTATTCTCTTTCTTCCTGTCTTTCTTCAGCTTTTTTAACTTCTTCTTCAGTTTCTTCACTTTCTTTTTGATGGACTTTTTTTGCTTTTCTCTTGCCTGCTTCTTGCACTTCTTGAGTCTCTTTTTCAGTACCTTTTCTCTTTTCTTTCTCTTTTTAAGGGCTTTCTTAAGTGCTTTATCCTTCAGTTTCACTCTGTTCACTTCCATCTC
>NC_051412.1:16453629-16453909 GCF_015228065.2 Penaeus monodon
GGTGGTTTCGTCAGAGCAGGATATTGGGTCCTTCTCCATGACGACCCTGGGAATGAAAATCCTTATTAGTGATACAGCCTCTATCCTTCAGTTATAACAACTATGGTACTAAAACCATTGATGATGGAAAAAATATATACTTCCTGTGCTTCTATTTTTTACTCAAGCAGCTGACTGTGTGTAGCACTCAGCACATGGTATGGTAACATGCAGGAATTACCTGTCGCCACTGAGTTAAATTATAAAAATAACACAACTTTTGCAGACAGCCACATTAATA
>NC_051412.1:16453935-16454358 GCF_015228065.2 Penaeus monodon
TAATAATAAAATCGGACTGACATTTTCAGACTCTACAATATCCTCAGATATACTTTGATTGAGATTTTTAAATCTGACTCCCAAAAGAAAATGTGTAAATTTCGGGTAAGATGTGGAAACTGGCATTATACACACAACACTTAAAACAAAATGGAAATGACACTCTCCCTAATAACAAATGAACAAGTGAATTCTAAAAAAAATATATATATTACAAAAAATATACTCAGTCTAAGAAAGAAAATGCAATACAAAATAATAAAGCAGTCTATCTACTTCAATTTCAGCTACACCAAATGACTGTTACTGAGCCCATGTAAATGAAAAGAGAAATTTATTTGATGCAACTGAAAAAATTTTTATTATTTTTTTTAATAGTGGGTATATGATTAATGGGCATGATGCATAATGGAGCACCAATAG
>NC_051412.1:16454841-16457502 GCF_015228065.2 Penaeus monodon
TAAAAATGCATGAGAAGTTGGTACCTTGATAAACAAAGTAAAAGAAATCCCAGTTACTCTACTTTGCAACCTTAATGTCAGGCTTCGGGATGGTTTCAAAGACATCCACCATTGAATTTTGGTAATAAGAGTAAATCACTGAAAATAAGAGAAATTAATATAAATAATTCTTGTAATCTTCAAACCTTTTAGACTGAGAAGACATGAGCAACAAAAACACATGGGTGTTTCAGAAAAATCCAATTTTAAGATAATTTTTGCCTTATAAATAGTGTTAGTAATGGCAATGGATGAATTGCCCTATTTCAAGGAAATGAAGAAATAGGAGACAAAAGCAAGCACAAAAGCTTGAAAGGGCATGGTGGATTGAGAGTCATTGGTTGGCCATCTTCACCCCCAGAGATCAGTTAATAAGTGTTACCATATTCAACACTTGGGCACTCTGTGGCTAGTGAGATGCCTGTTATTGCTTCTCTCGACATGCTTTCAGGTAGCTTATTTCCCTCTGAAAATATTTAACCCGGGAAAAACTATAATCCCTGTCTACCTTTCCCCTAGCTGTACAAAACTCCAAATGCCTAACTTATACAAAGGAAAACTTTGGAAGATATATGTCCCCATCAGAAAAAATATGTCAAGCTGGAATAAAATATTTACTGCAGATGCAGTAAATATTTTATATACATATAACCACCATAAATTTATATAGTAGTAAATCATGCATTTCCCACAGACATATAAAAAACAAGTGGAAGAGCAAAAAATATTACAAGCAGATCATCTTACTAAGAACTGACTGTATGAAGGAAGGGGGGTCCCAAGGGAAAGGATCGTAGGATGAGTCACTGACGACTTGCGGGGCTATAAAGGAAGGACCGGGTGGAAAGACATGCAAAAATCAGACATACACAGGTAAAAGGGGGTAAAGAAGAGGGGGGTAGCCACTATCTTTGGCTTTGATGATGGAGGAAAGATTCTAAAAAGTACCATATATATACTACTTTCACTCATATTTCATATACTTATCATGCTGTAATGCAACCAACCCATTTTCCAAGCTAATGTCCCATTAAAGTACATATATGGTGGCCCAGACTTTTAAGATTAAACAAATTTGCATGTGTGTAATAGGATGTGCCTAATTACAGATGTGGCTTCATTTAGCCAATGTTGGAATAAATATAAGTGAGATAAATCAAGTGATTTTATATCCAATACCTTTCATTGCATTATTCTTATAATAATGAATCCTATATCTATAGCCATGCATGTTTCCTCATACAATGTTTTTTTCTGAGACATGAACAACACTTTTTCTTTCGGGAACCTACAAAACATTTTATTCTAAATCAAACAAAATACAAGAACACTGTCTAAAATAGCTAAAATACTTTATCAGTTGCATCTAATAAATAATTTAACATTTATTGAATCCCAGTTCAGTAGTTTAAAACTAATTTACATATCTGAAGTTTAAAAAAAAAATAAGTAATGGATATTTACGATGGATATATATTGTCAAAATCGCTTTACGGCTAGAAGCTGCTTAAAATCAAAATCTCAATAAAAATATTTCAAACCCAAAACACCTTGCTAAAAAAAAAAAACAACCTCCAGCTGGTCCACTTCATCTGCGCTTGAATACATTACTAACCAAAATCATACCCATAGTACTTTGCCAAATATCAAACGAAAAAAATGATTGTAAAAAATAACTGTAAACAAAACTATATTGAAAATTCTTACAAATAATGCGGTTCTTGAAGGAGAGAGATTCTCGAGTCGCTCTCTGGTTGTTTACACTTTGGCGTTCGAATGTAAACGATTTTTTAATTGTATAATTTTACTTCTTATTTTATTCTTTTGGAACTTGATTCATAACAAAAAATGTCTGGCTAATTTTCTGTATATTTTTGGTATGTGTGTACTTGTTTGCCTAATGTCCATGGTTTGCATAAAATTCTTCGTGAATACACGAAAGCACTCCTAGCATATACCGCAATAACAAAAAATTGTACATAGCACATTTGATGAATAGATACAATAGATCACATGGAAAGAGTGCTTTAAATATTTTTACAGATCAAAATACCCACACTTTCAGTCATTATCATATGAATTTTACACGTGCTGCCATGAATTTTTGTTAGATTTGGGCCTTTTTGGCTGTTACTTTTTTTCTTTTTGTAATTCGAGTTACTCATTACAGTGTTTACAGTAGAAAGAACTTAGTATTACAGTCTATCTGTAAAGTTATTATAGCCGTGCTCTGTTCCAAAATACCTACTTAATTTTCTTGTATTTCCTGAAGGGAGATGAACAACACTGTTTTATGGCGACCGAATTCTTAATTACCTGTGAATCTTGAGTTTTACAGTTTCCCTGCTTTGGGCGCAAAAATAAAAAATATTTTGCCAAAGTAGATTCTTTTTTTCTTTCTGAAGTTTAAAACTATAGGCAGAAATTTTAAAGAGAGAGAAAGTATTAATTGAATTTCATACTGGGAAAACCCAAATCAAAGTATTAGAAAGGAGGTGGGGGAGGGGGTGATGGCAGGTATAATAGCAGCTGATCTACAGGTGGACAAAGAGCGACATGGAAGTGGGAAGCGCTTCTGCCTTTTCTTAATGAAAGGCTTACCCCTCCACCTCCACCCCCATT
>NC_051412.1:16457563-16457961 GCF_015228065.2 Penaeus monodon
TGTTCATAACACTGCAGGTATAAAACACAAATCAGCTCTGTATCCACAGGCTGCTAAAATCTCCAAAGTTTCTTAGATTTGTTACCGAATTATGAATACCATCATTCCTATGAGTGTAGAACTCCTAACTGTATATATGTTCTCATGACACACTATAACCCTCCTTGTCCCTATGTAATAAAAAAAAATTCAGATCCCAGTGCAGTGGTGAGAGTAGAGAAAAAAGAGGGTCTTGAAACAGATTGTCAACAGTGAAAACTCTTCTGGTAATGTCAGCGTGTATACACTTTCTCCAAACTGTTATACAAGAAGACTTAGTCTAATGTGTATATTCAGGCCAAGGCAATCTTGAAAAGCAGCATATTCCTTTTATTCCAGTTGCAATCGGTGATTTGTTT
>NC_051412.1:16459719-16460040 GCF_015228065.2 Penaeus monodon
GTGATTTCAGATTGATAAAAGGATCTGGGGAAGTAATGGAAGAGTGTGTGAGTCGTGACCGCCATCGTGCCATCAACAAAGCTGCAACTCAGGCCGATGGTGAATTCTTTCAGGTCTCAGTAAAGTCCCGAGCATCAAAATAGCAGCAGCATTTTAAAGCTGGGAGATTTTATTTTCATCACAGATGTCCTCTGAATGAAACAAGTGATACTGAAGCTTTTGCTAGACTGGATTGAATTGTTTCTTTTGTTATGTTTGAATATATTGTTATTCAGCCTCAAGAAACTGTTGTATAGGTTATATATTTGGGGGCCTTGTTAG
>NC_051412.1:16460153-16460471 GCF_015228065.2 Penaeus monodon
AATTTTGATGAGTTATTCATTTATTCAATTTATTTTGCATGAGATGAAATTAAGGTTTGGGTTTATTCTTAATTACAAATATACTGATTTTATTTTCATGTTATCAATATAGATAGATATGATTTATGTGGTACAGATATGTTTTCCATCATTATAACTAGATTGTTTTAATGCAATGTAATTGTTCAAATGACAAAAAAATATGAAAATTTAATTAATTACAAAACTTCCAGCTGTCTGTTACTTCTGTTTTTTTCATCTAACATTTTACCCTCACTGTCACAAAAAGGTTTGAAACTGAAGCATTTGGAACAGACA
>NC_051412.1:16460519-16461116 GCF_015228065.2 Penaeus monodon
ACCTAGTTGCCCCCTCTCATCTTCTCACTGCTCTCCCTCATCCCTGACTTTTCTTCTCTCCCCCTCTCTTTCTCATTTTCTCTCTCCTTCTCACCCTTCCTCTCTCCCTCTGGTCTCCTTCTCTTTTCCTTTTTCTCTCCTTCTCCTATGTTTTCTCCTCTCTCCCTCCTCTTGCCCTTTCTGTCCCTCTCTCTTCCTGTTTCCCATCTCACTTCTTCTCTGCCTTTCTCTTGCTTTGTCTCATTTTTTCTTGCTTTCTTTTTTTATTCATATTTAGTACTTATTAATGGGCTATACAAAATGACTGTATGACTAGATATGTTACTAGCCATATATCTGTATGCACTTTTTACATGTTTGATATTTACATACACCGTATATTCTTGAATACACAATTCAGTGCATTTAGGACTTTATGCTGAAGAAACACTGATGCTTGTATGTAATGGACCTGAGTTTCAGTATTTTCTTATATGATTGTGATATTCTTCCATCAGTCCATTTATTGGTTATAGGAGATTTTTTTACCCGAAATGAGCCTTATCACTTTCCTGTTTGTCTTTCCATTATAAATGTTATAAGTTGGGTTTGTGGATC
>NC_051412.1:16461144-16461212 GCF_015228065.2 Penaeus monodon
AATTTAAAAAAGAAGTGAAAAGGGTTTTGTTTTGGGGGGAAAGTTTTTTTTTAAAAACATTAGGAAAG
>NC_051412.1:16461282-16461424 GCF_015228065.2 Penaeus monodon
CCGGGGGGAAAAGGTTTTTGCAGTTTTTAACAAAAAAAAAAAAAAACTTTTTTTGGGACCAAAAATTCCAGGGAAATTTCCCCAGGGGGAATTTGTTGTTGGCATTTATTTTTTTATTTACACTTCCAGGTTTTTTTGGGGG
>NC_051412.1:16461457-16461735 GCF_015228065.2 Penaeus monodon
CATTGCCCCCACCCCTTTTTTTTTGGGGCACCCCCCCCCCACCCCCCCCCCACAACCCCACAAAAAACCCCCCCCAAAAACCCCCAAACCCACCCCCCCACCCCCACCCCCCCACAACCCAACACCAAAAACACCCACCAACCCCCCCCACCCCAAACACCCCCAAAACCAAAAACAACACACCCAAAGGGGGGGGAACCCCCAAACACGCAGGGGCCCCCGCCAGGGGGCCCAGGGGCCCAAAAAAGCCCCCCAACGCACTGCCCACCACGCCCACG
>NC_051412.1:16461827-16461961 GCF_015228065.2 Penaeus monodon
ACAAAACTTATGCAAAACTACATAGATATAAATACACAAAGAGGTCTTCTGTAAAGTACTTGGAATGAAAATGTGATATATGGTGTACTGCACTCCTTTCCAGATCTCCATGAAGTACCTCCTCTGACAATACC
>NC_051412.1:16461998-16462913 GCF_015228065.2 Penaeus monodon
ATGTGTGCACATGAAATTCCCAGATCTCGTTCCAGATAGACTGAGGTTAACTAGAATAATAATGCTGCCATGTGGTGTAGGTTTAAGTTGTTGTCAGAGTTTGTATTATATTTACACATTTTTGATGTACCCATATGACTTTTGTAATAAGAAGTGATTGTTTTCTCAGACATTAAAAGCCTTTGAAATATTAAGATGTAAAAAACAGAATTTTATTACTCATTTTCATTTAGTTACCCTGTTTTTTTTTTTTTGACAAAGGTTTATTATTGAAGGTATGATGACATGTCATGAACTTTTAAAAATGGTATGTGAAATATAGATTTTCATGTAAATTATAGTATATGAGACCCTTTGATTGCTGAAGTCATAAAAACATACTTTCAGTTTGAAAATGTATTGTATACTCTAACATATGAATTTTGAGTTTATAAGGATAATATGTCAGCATGATTTGTTGAAAGACATATTTTCCAGCCAAGATGTTTAGTGTCTCACACTCACACCTTCTTATTCTCCCTTCTGTTTCAACCATCTTTTAAGAAAAGGGAAATATGTATATTTTGATAAAGTTCAATGCTTGAAGTATATTTACTCACATTTTCTCAAATTTTGATTTACCTCCTATGAACAGTGAATGATGCATGTGTTTTGAACACAAGTATATTTTTGTATCATTTTAGATCCAAGCAGAGATAATTGATAATGGATCTTGCTTAGCTTGTAATTTCCTTTAAAAGTTGTTACTTTTTGGTTCTCAGAAAGGAAGATTAATTATATTGTAGCTGTTTTTCTTTGGTTTCATTCTATAGAAGACACCTTCTGCTAAATGTTGCATCTTTCTAAGATATTCTATGCAGGTCAAGCAAATAGTGATCTCTTTGAGGTGACCAAAAATAGGAACTATTTTATCTC
>NC_051412.1:16463430-16463752 GCF_015228065.2 Penaeus monodon
AATATTATCTGTAGCATTTGTTCATTTGGATTTTATTTTTAGCTTAAATACAGGTACTAAGTAAGCAAACATCAGTATAATATATGGAATGAAAAAAAAAGAAACAGTACATGTGTACCATGAAATTCTTGCTTTACAAAATTATTTAATTTGAGAGTATCCAAAGTTATTATGCCACAAAAATTATGAATGCAAGTACCACAGAAGAAAAAAAAGATATTCTATGCAAATCAAGCAAATATTGATTTCTTTGAGGTGACCGAAAATAGGAACTGTATTTTATCTCTTAAATATATGTTTTTGTGAATCATTTATAGAGCTG
>NC_051412.1:16463819-16463893 GCF_015228065.2 Penaeus monodon
GCATTTGCACATTTGGATTTTATTTGTAGCATAAATACAGTTACTAAATAAGCAAACATCAGTATAATATATGG
>NC_051412.1:16463912-16464131 GCF_015228065.2 Penaeus monodon
GTATATATGTATTGTGAAATGCTTGCTTTACAAAATTATTTAATTAGAGAGTATCCAAAGCTATTATGCCACAACAAATGCAAGTAACTGAAGAAAAAGGTCCTTTACTAATAGGGCTATATCGTATGGGTTATTTTGTGAAAGTTTTTTTGAGTAATGGAGAAAAATCAGAATGGTTGATATCTATCTGTGATATTATAACTGCCAAAATGTAAAGTT
>NC_051412.1:16465983-16466967 GCF_015228065.2 Penaeus monodon
TTGCGGCTGTTATGAATACATGAGGGTAAATTATTGTTGTGAAGACATATATTTATTTTATTTGAATGACCTACAAGTTGCGTATCTCTGTGCCTACGTGTTGTTGACAAAATAATCATATTCAGATGGTGTAAACTGGCTGAAATTTCATCATTTTCATTATGTTTACCTTTTTTCTACTACCCCAAGTAAGGGTGTCAGAGGCAATGTATAAGAACTCCGAAAGGCTTTAGGATAATCATAAAAGTACATGCCACAGACGGTGAGTAAATGAGGGGGCTGGGTAATGTGCAATAATGCCTTGAAGGGGCAAAGGGGTATGAGGAATGAAGGAAAAGGGACAAACTGTGAGGAAGGACGTGAGATCAGTGGTTGCAGGAGGGCTGGAGACACGTAATAGTTGTCTTGAGGTTCTCATGGTTTAACGAGGGGCAAGTGTGGGGAGGGAGTGAGGTTCCTTGAGCTGTGGCTGGTGGGGGGGGGGGGGCGAGGAATGCTGTGAGGTTAAAGCATTAGGGATTCACGAGGAGGACTTGAAGATGTGAGTCAGAATGACAGCCTGATAGAAGGCATGTAGTGTTAGACTGAGAGGAGCAGCTGGAATGAGGGGAAATGTATGAGGAAATGTGAGGAAGAGGTGAAGTGTGGACAGAGCCTATGAGGGCAGACCGTATACTTACCCCCAAATAGACTGAAGAGCTGTTCAGTTCTGGTGAGACTGAACGATCATGAAAAAGTGTCTTATAAAAATATGTGATATGCATTTATTATTTACATAGTATTATCAATTGATACATTGCTTAAACAAGCAGTAATTTATGCTCACAATTCTAAAGAAAATACAATACATTACGTCGTGAATTCCAGTTATCTGTGAATAAAAATATCTATGGCATTTATTGTCACACAATTAGATAATTTTTTTTCTCTTTATCGACCACTAAACTCACTCTTGCCTCTGTTGCCATATGTCTTCATTGAAGG
>NC_051412.1:16468680-16471519 GCF_015228065.2 Penaeus monodon
AACACTCCATATAAGAACACGTCCTATTTTTTTTCTTTTTGCAAGGAAAAAGGTGTATTACTGATCATATACCCACACGTGAACTCTACGACATTACGTTAAATCTTGGAATAAGATATTATTACCCAAATAATGCAGTAAACTAACAGTCTGCCATTGTTTTCAGTACATAAAACTGTATCAGCAGAAAAAGGGAGCAATGTTTACCTGTGCGTTGACGAGATTGGCGGGAAACCGTCAATGGAGTCTCGCTTACTCCCTTAAATATGGTGTTCATGAAACTAATAATACACTAACTCTTCATCCCAGTTTATGGAAAAGGATTTTCTTATAAACTACGTTGAACAAGGAAACATAATTTGTGCATAAAAGGACAATGGTAGAGTGAGAAGAATAGACTGCCATAGCAGCCAAGTTAACAACGTGACAGATGATGCTACACTACACAGAGCTCTGTCACTTACAACTTTTCTGGTTGTATTTGTGTAAACTAACTGATATTCTCTAGTGGCCAAAAGCTCATTTGGGAATAATAGCATTCAGAATAATATCTGCCTTGCCTGTATAATGACTGCATTGCATCTACGCTAAACGAGGAATACAGTGGTGGTGAACCAGAATTGCCACACAACTTTTGTTATGATTTTTATTACTATTTAAGTCTGCTTTTTGTCAGACGAAAGTCAAGTCGAAATAAAGGTAGCTGGAACAATCTTCTTAACAACTAGTGTAAAAATATTCATGTGCATAGCTAAATCTGCCTGCCAGAATCTGACGTACCATCGTTAACCAGAAAGTTAGTAATATACCTAGAAGATCATCAGAAACGAAGACTGAAATCAACGCATATACAGTAATGAAGGAAGTGCAATGTCGATGGGGGAAGGAAGGCGCAATAAAGAAATCGAACAAGTCCTAGATGAAGCTGGAGGGTGATAATGGCAGGGTGACGGATGAGTCACGATGTGGGTGACAAGGGTGAAGGGTGGAACAAAGTGGAAGCTGTTAGCAGGGTATTAATCAGTCAAAATTATTTTCTCGCGGGAGGACTGATAAGCACGACACGCCATTACACGTGATAACGAGGAAGTTCAGCACGGAACAAGTCACTCTCATTGTAAGCGGAAGCGTTTCATAAGTCAGGCAAGGGGCTCAAATGAGTCGACAGGAGTAGGCGCATTTGCGGGAGGGACAGGTGCTTGAGGTGCAATAGATATATAAGAAGAAGTAGCCGCGATGTGCATGATGAGTAAGTATGTTCATAAAGCAGGTGAATATGACGAAAACGGTGAATATTAAGGAACGGCGCAAGCAAAATGTTTGAAAGAAGTGACATACGTATTTAAGACATCGTGGGAGTGAGAGGAACGGCGTGGAAGCAACAAAGGAGTCAGACACCATAGGTTGAGAGATTTGTACTAGGTAACGTGCTAAGACTGTGTGGTCAAGGAACCGGCAAGATTTGGGAGAAAGGGACCACGAGAAGGGAGCCGAGATTAGAGGAATCAGCTAAAAAGGGGAAAGATTCTAATGATATATGTGTCGAATGAGGCGACGTTGAGTGAATATGAAGGGAAAGAGGTGAAAGGAAGGACAAGGGAGGTTAGTAAGACCAAAGAGTGAGGAGAGCAAGGTGTGTGGGAAGGGAAAAGGGGCTCGGTACAGGAAACTGAGAGACAGGTTAGAGGGGAATTCTGTATCATTATGAAAATACTTTGGTGACCGTCATGGTGAGGTGTTGGGGCGGCGAAGAGACTGGCTCAGCCTGGAAAAGAAAGATAATATATTAGCCCAACAACGGAATCTGATGTTAAATATTTGTTGTTTATTACCGACAAAAAAGGTTTAATCATGTTAATTATTCCTACGAAGATGTGATATAAATGACAATTTAATGCGTTATATATCTAATATGATTTATTTTTTTAAATAGCTGTGCTAGTCCTATTTTCTCTGACATAATTCTATTGCAGGTTACGCGCATGTAACCAAAGTGCATTTAGCAGGGAACCCAAAATAACAAAATCAGGAAGGAACCATACACACAAGCGCACATTTCGACACATATATAATGTAAAGTGGTACAATAAAGGTATCCTGTATTTACAGAGATTTCCCCTACTTGTGGGTCGCAGTATAAACTGGTAATCCAGTAGGCAGACAATCTCAAGAGAAACATTAAAGGAAGCAGATTTAAAACAGTGTCGCTGCAATTTAGGGTGAGTTTTTATCTTCACACTCAAAATATTAATTTTATAGGGGACGTTTTGTCATGATCACCAACGAAAGTGATCGAAATCTCGTGCGTTTAATGTAGAAACAACCGAGTCCAGAGACTCCTTAGGAGACAAGTCACGTGGATCAGATTTTTCTGACTTGGTGCTGGTCAGAAATCTGCGGCGTATTAGTAGCAAAAGTCCGTGGAGTATGAAATCATTTGTGGATAACAGATTCTTGAGAAGATTAATAAAAAATCATTATTATCATTATTTTCATTAGTAATCTGGGAAAGTGCGGTACAGAAAAGGGGATATTTTTGAAGAGGATGTTGAAAAGTAACTAAAGAGAAATCCATTACAGTGGAACCATGATAGGGAACAGTGTAAAAAAAAGAGTCCTATGTATGTATGAACCTTCTTTTTATTGTTAACGAAAGTTTGTCTTGAGAATAGCGGGTAAGAAAGAATTATATACTTTTCAAGACGATCAGTGGTGTTAATATTTCCAAAGTTCTCTCAGAAATCTGCTTTAAGTAATTATGAACCTGTGTGATTATGGTAAATAAAGTGGTGCTGTAGATTTTCTTGAAAGAGGTATATCTGGGCACATTCAATGATCT
>NC_051412.1:16471800-16472723 GCF_015228065.2 Penaeus monodon
ATAACACCGCAAGTACAGCATTTCATTAAAAGAGGCCCTATGGGACTCTGAAACCACCTCGCTCACCTCTAAGTCTGACGTGATGTCTTGAGAAGCTGCCGTGGCTTGACTTGCTTCAGAATTTCTTCCCAAAACACTGATCGAATCTTCTCTATTGATGCAGCTCGACATGATGCTTGAGGTACAGAACTGACTGAAAGTACATCACCCTCAGGGAAGTGCTGCATGTACACATCTGACTACGGTGATGTATTTCCTGCTTGTACACTGCTCGTCGTAGTACACTTGAACGTGCACGGGGCTGACCAAAGCACTTATTCGCACTGTAACTATCATTGTGCTGATGTACAAAGGTTGCAAGTTACTATGCAAAGGTGCGCATACAAAACCTGCCATTTTTCAGTGACGTACATACATAGCTACTTACATCACAGAGAAGCACATACAGGGCTGTGTACATTATTGGATGTATACAGCCATGTACATTGCAGTGGGATACATATGACTGGATACAAATCAGTGATACACCCATACTATGTACAGGGTACTGTACCCATACAGATAGCTACCATACAACAATATATGTGCACGGCTGGGTACATCATGGTATTGTACATAGCTGTGGACATCATGTTGGCACACGTACACAGCTTATGTACATCATGATGGTGCAAGTATACAGCTGTCTACGTCTTTGTATAGTGCATACACAACTGCTAACACCATGACTGTGCATGTACATAGCGGAGTACGTGGTGATGGTGCACAAACACATCTGGCAACACTGTAATGGTGCACAAGTGTGTCACTGGTACAGTGGTTCAGCCAATCAGCCGGAACTCATGACTATGGTTCACCAGCAAATATGAGCCACAGCCAGCTGAGAGAACTAGTGTAGAACATGTTCTGTGCAAAAAAGGCTA
>NC_051412.1:16472755-16472901 GCF_015228065.2 Penaeus monodon
TAGCTTATGCTCAGGAATGAATGTCACGGGCTTCGGCATCGCCCCTTCCTTGGTTCGTCAAAATTTCTGCTTTCAATGGCCATTTCTTCGCCATACGTTTATAAGTAGCGCTGCCGCCTCCAGTAAGATTGATTTTCGAGAGAGAG
>NC_051412.1:16472945-16473564 GCF_015228065.2 Penaeus monodon
CAGCAACTATCGTGTTGTTACCATCAAAAGTTTCTTGGTCTGATACTTTCGGTTGAATGTGCCCAATTTCACAACTTTCGTATTTTGGGGGGGTTGAATTTGCGAGAGTACTTGTGGCTGAGGATGATCTCGAGTGACGGGGTTCGGGGTGACTGGACGAGACGCCTTCGAGAGCATGGGTGGGGCCTCCTGCGGGTACGGGAGAAGACTCACTCCTCGTTTTCAGTTTCTTTCAGGTACCTGGTAGGGCAGTCTTTGATCCATGCCCTCTCCTCCCCCTGCAGGTACCTGAGAGGACTCGCCCCTCTTCTTATTAGCTCTCTTTTTTCTTTTCTTTTTTTCCTTGTTATGATAGGTGGGGTTTTAGAGAGAGATAGAGTCTGTGTCTTAGGCTTAATGCAAAGGGAGACGCGTCTGGGCTTAAGCTTCCTGGAGGTACTTCAGAGGACACACGCCTTGCTGGTTGTCACCGTTGCGGATCATGACCATTCCTTCCACTTCCTCCCCGATCTGGATGACGATCTGGGTCCGGGGAGAGAATAGCTGTTATAACATCAGGCAATAAATCATAATACAATAGCAAAACTGCAAATAACCAACTAACTATTCCTAGAGAAAG
>NC_051412.1:16473607-16473674 GCF_015228065.2 Penaeus monodon
GAGAGAGAGGGGGGTATACTGTATTCCTATGGAAAAGGATAAAGACGGGTCTGTTACATCTAACGCG
>NC_051412.1:16475716-16475864 GCF_015228065.2 Penaeus monodon
GAGGGAAGTCCTGACGAAGTGAAAGCGAAAGGAGTACTGGTTGACAATGTCCTCTTAAGGCACGTTTCCACCGGAAACGTGGTGTGGCAGAGCAGCTGTGGACAATCTGCCTCTCCAGTAACGTTCCATGGGAGTCGAAAGCAATGGA
>NC_051412.1:16477666-16477976 GCF_015228065.2 Penaeus monodon
ACGACCATCCAAAATAACATATGACCATTTTTCGACGGAGGACCCACGTTTGTCGTAGTTGTTTCCACACCGTAATTCAGTTACCGATATGAATCAGTTTAGGCGGCAATATACTGAAATTACACTTAGAGGTGAAACTTCGAGCTAATAGAATGAGCCACAAATTCCAAAAGGTGTGCATGAAGTAAAGGATTGCTAATGAGAAAAGAGTAATAACAGTAAATATACGTTATTGCTGAATTAGGATGGGGGAGATCGTTAGGAACTTTGTTGTGGATGCATTGCTATGGCGGTGAGTAGTTCGGAGGAG
>NC_051412.1:16478087-16478692 GCF_015228065.2 Penaeus monodon
CACCCCTCCTTTCCTCCTCCATCCTCACCTGGTCTCTCAGAAGCTTGATGCCATTGTCTCCGTCGGTGACCTGTAAGTTGTGTGTGACCTGAAGTGGCTTCTCCCCGCAGTTGAGGCGCGTCACGTACTTGGAGGGGAAGTACCCGGTCCTTCCCAGACACTTGCCCTGCCACCAGTCGGGGTCTGACGTGTCCGTTACAGTCACTTTGTAACCGGCTCTGTCAAAAAGGGAACAAAGTCAGTTTGCTTCGTAATAATTCTTTAGTTTCTTTGTATGTTGGTTTAGTTTGTGATTATGATAGTGGCAAGTTATGGTGTTGTCTTATAGCTAAATAAAAGTATGGTTGAAAAAAACTCTAAATATTATCAAACCAAATTTATTCTTATCGTTATGTGTCGTAACCTAAACAGCACCACCGATAATCTGCTAATGCGTGCCATTTGAGATTTACATCATATAACATGGTTGTATCACTATTTCCTTTCATCTAACAAAAGCCACGTAGAGCAAGCTCACCTTAGATCGAGCTCATCGGGATGTCTGGACGTAAAGTTGTACAGGACGACATACAGGTTAGTGGGCAGAAGACGGTGAGGTTTCTGAA
>NC_051412.1:16478892-16479054 GCF_015228065.2 Penaeus monodon
TTTCATTTAGTTTTTTCTGGCTTTTATTTTAGTCTAGTGCAAGGATTCCCAACCTGGCGCTCGCGAGGAGTGGTGCTCGCGAGGCTCATTTTTGTTAGGCTTAAGTGTTGTAGTCATAACCCCCTGTCAGACCATTAACATCAGTATCCGTTTCTTTTGTTT
>NC_051412.1:16479240-16479963 GCF_015228065.2 Penaeus monodon
GTAGGTAATCATCATGTACAGTAGGAAGAAAGAATGAAAAAATAACATAGAAACATCGTATCTTTTTTCTCGTCATTGAATATCTATGTAGACGATTCAGGATTGATAATGAGTCTTTACTGAACGAAAGTGGTTGTTTATTTTAGGTGTTCCTGCTGTAACCTATTGTAGACACCTTAATCAGGCGTAAGGAGCGAGAGCATACTCACTTTACTGACGGGAGAAGGGCACGGTGAGGTGCTGGCGGAACTTAGCGATTTTTCGTTGTCGTCCGGAAGCTCAACTGAGCTCATCCTCACATTTCGGGCGGAGAGGAGGCGGCGGTTGTGCACGGGGCTGGATGGCGCTGTTGACACGAATCACAGTTATAATGGGAAGGGTGACTCGGTCTCCAACACCGCTGGCACCTATTTCGTAATGGCACTGCTGTCCAGCTCAGGGCCAGGCACTGCAGCTCCTGGTTACACAGTGCCATGCACCGTGTTCGCAGCTACAGCAATGGTAAGCTGTGCGGTGCCTGGCAAGTGGCGAGTTTTGCAATGCTGGCTCCGCGAGCAGGATTCTGCGGTGCCATCACGCTACCTACGGTTCTGAGTATGGTGCCATGGCTACTCCCTGACGTTCAGTACTGAGCCTCAGAGGCTAATGGTATAGTGTGTGGTAAGAAACTGAAAGGCTCTTCTAGCATTAAAATATTTACAATAATATTGAATTGGTGCTTTT
>NC_051412.1:16481875-16482168 GCF_015228065.2 Penaeus monodon
TAATGGAGAAGCTTCTATTTTACAAAAGATTGAACTCTTTTATTGTAGCAATAACACGTGAATTAGCGGGCTGGAGGAACGGCGTTTTAAAAGCACAAGGGTGAGGATTGTGCTGCCACATGCTTTCGAAAACATGCAGCATGCGAGCATGAGCTGCAGAGAGTATGCGTTCATGCGGCCTCTTGCTCATCATATACAGTCATTTGGCCACATTATCTATGGCATGCACTTCAGTGGCCTTAAAAATAGCTTCATGCAATGATAACTCAGTGTTGGAAATATTTTAATATTCC
>NC_051412.1:16484072-16485226 GCF_015228065.2 Penaeus monodon
TTGGTATATGTCAATACGATAGACATGCACATCTGTATATTACGGTTTAGGAGACTGTTGTACACTAGATGCATGTGTACTCTCTATGTTCTGATAGACTGATGTATACAATGGTCTTACAGACTTGGACACACGACTTCAAAGCGAGAATCTGCAGTGTACACATTTTCTCCATCTTTCTAGGAACGAATAATGCTACAGTTCGTGTGTACATCAAAGACTGGCAGACTATTGTACACAGACCGCATGTAGTGTTCCCTCACGACCACGCACTGACGGGAAACTGATGAGCTCTTCTACATATTAATGATCCTAGCATCATGCCGTGCGGAGTCTCATCTAACCTGGATCCAGTTGACTTGACAACACTCTAGTGACACGGAATTACACGGACAAACAGTTACTTCTTCATCTTTCGTCTAACGCGACCACCTGGTCTGAGTGTCGCTACAGGAGACAAGGAAAGGTGTTAAGGTCTAAGCGCTCTGTGGATGGACATGGCTCAAACTAACATCAGTATCAGTGACTATGGTTGGATTCTGGTAAAAATTATACTGGTTATTTTTTTGGATATTGAAAACTGGGGGAGTTAATTTTAACGGGGGCAGCAATAAGAAATGGGATTGACTTGATGATTGTCTTGTCTGTATGATACTTCATACATTTGTCTTATGCTTGCTTCGTTTTTTTTTTCATGCCGGATTAATGTGGCTGTCTTGTCAAGTTTGCCACATCACTAGCAAGCTTCCGATTTGATGAAAAAAAACAAATGAGATATATTTCCCATTGTACCATTCTCCCTAGTGTGACGAACAACATCATAGTCCAGAAAAAGATCACTCTGAACACCTGAATGACATGTCCTGGACATGTAGTTTACGAGAAAGTACAGTACAACAAAACATATCTATAGTAATAAAGTCTCAGTTATAAAAAAAAATAGTCACGATGCTTAACAAAACTATGATCGTCTAGTTCTAATCATAAAAATATCTAATGACTGAGATAATGAATAGGACACCGAATAACTCTTCGTCTCTATCAGAATGTACTATTAGATCTAACATGGCGGGTCATAACACTGCCAGCCATGTGTGCACAAGGTATAGTACCAGTGTGACTCTTTAGGTGGTTGTAAAGGGGCGATTTGGGAC
>NC_051412.1:16485249-16486152 GCF_015228065.2 Penaeus monodon
AATGTGCGAGACTTTGTGGAGGCTATCACACCCAGGGAGAAGACCGAGAGCTTTGGTTCTGAAACAGACGGAAAAATGACAGCACACGATCTGCTGTAACATTGCATCATCTCAGTACCTTGGTCTTCCGGTGTCTCGCTAGGTCTTCGTACCTGTCTTGATGTACAGTAATCTTGTGCAAGCGTCATTATCCTTAGTGTGTGACACTCTGTTTAAGGGACCTTGCGTTTAAACGACAGAGTTGTACCACCCTTGTTTAAACGCTGTTTATGTACTACCTTATGTTGATATGAGGGAGATCTGCTAATTCTACCACTGTAGTCACTTTTTTTCTTAACACTCTCGACCTGTTTCCTCGAGCAGAGAGCAAAAGTATTTAAACCTTCGCTACAACGTTACCTTCGTTATGAATGATTCCTTGTAGATCTGCTCTCTTGGTCTTTGGACGTTCTACTCCGATAGTGTCACATAACTATTCCCTTTGAATTATCTTCTGTGCATTTAGTATGAGGCGGTCGCTGTTAGATCTCGAGTTCTCATACCAAAGGGAAGGCAAACAGATCTTGTCTTTTAATTATGGACCACCTTTACTCCAATTAGGATTTAAAAGAAGCGGTTTTCATCACACGCCACTAGTTCTAGATTCATACTATCTCTACCTTTATTGGTTTAACTGATCTACCTGGCCATTCGTAGAACAGATGGTAGTTGCATTTATCATGAGAGTTAACAGGAGTAGAAGTGAGGAATTCATAATCTATTTGTTAAGATAATCATAACATATGCTAACTATTTGGCTAAATTGGAACAAGAATACTATATGATAATGCTATTGTTAAAAGATATCGATTCAGGCAATATCATGGGCATAATCTCACGTGCGCTCATATTCATTAACCTGTT
>NC_051412.1:16486237-16486356 GCF_015228065.2 Penaeus monodon
TTTTGCGCGCCTTATATTCACATACGCACACAAAATGCTGAAAAAATGTAAAATGGATGAAGCCAAAATATCAGTTGAAATAACTTTCTATAGATAAATGTATATATTATTTTTTTTCT
>NC_051412.1:16486385-16486587 GCF_015228065.2 Penaeus monodon
TGACATATAAAACACAATTGAAAACTATCATAATACCAAATTTCATAAAGCACATCGACACATACACAAAAGCAATAAAATCAATATTGAACATGCAAAAATATAGAAATGTAACTGGAATGCCTGTGTAAGTATATTGGTCAGAAACTAAGGTGGTTTTGAGGAAGGCGCTGGGCAGAGAGAGAGACGGAAGCTGGTTGTT
>NC_051412.1:16487449-16487520 GCF_015228065.2 Penaeus monodon
CGAAAATATGATATGGAATTTTTTCATGTACACAAGATCATAAACGCACAGAGATTCAGTCCTTGGTAATT
>NC_051412.1:16487620-16488041 GCF_015228065.2 Penaeus monodon
CATGGTTCTACATTGGCAAGCTCACGTATAGTGACATGTTTAAGGTACACATAAATATGGTGACGTGAAAAGTATACAGAGTAAAGTGACATGTGAAAATAAACACCAAAATCAGGCAGGCGACCACGACAGGCTGCCAATATTACATTTATGATAGCCGGGAAAGTGGAGGTTACATTGAAGATCACACGGAGGCTGCAACGGTTAAAGGCCGAACGGGAACTTTAAGTCAACATTAAAGTCACTTAGGGACGGTTAAGTTAGATTTAAGGTCACAGGAAAGCCGGGAGGTTACATGTAAGGTCATATGGGGACTGTGTCATTAATGGCCTAAGCTCATGTGTGATACTTTGTCAAACAAAATGTAATAATACTCGAGTGATTTTTAACTCTTTAGCGTCACCAAATGATGTGTTTTTAT
>NC_051412.1:16488135-16489130 GCF_015228065.2 Penaeus monodon
ACCGTCCACCACATATAAAAGAGTGAAAATCGATCTATTATATTAGAAAGTAGAAGGTAAATCAGAGAGCACAGCGATGTGAGGGTGAAAAAAAGTGTGCGCATAACATAGCCGTAGTGTTAGTCCTGAGTTGTCGGTGGGTGAGACAGATGTGCTGGCCGGATCGTGCACAGGGTATGACATGGAGTGGCCGGAATGAGAAAGCTGTGCTGGTGTGTGTACGTAAATGGTGATGAGGAGAGTCCTGAGAGAGGAGTCGAGAGGCAGGTGTGGCTGTCACGTGCACGTCACTAGGCTTTACACTGGCTGTGCGACGAGGCGTGGCTGACGTGGGACGACCCGCCGTGACGCCTTCGCTGTACTTGTTCGGTTGACTCCGGGGAGTCAAGTGAGAAACTTTTCATTCGCAAGTTGAGTTTGTGTCGGCGTGGACTGATGGGTGCTGTGGCAGGTCAAGGAGTGCGGTTAGTACTGGACCTCCGACGGGGGGAGCGCCACGCAGCCTCTGGGGCTTGCGGCTCTACTACGCTACGTCACTAGCAAAGAGTACATGCTGCTCAACACTGCACTCGGGATTGCCTTTTGCTAGGGGCTCAGGGCACCACTTGCCTTCAAGATCATGTCGGTCTGAAACTACTGAAGCCAAGAGACTTTGGTACAGTTGCTATTGTTGTTTGTTGGGTTGCACCGGATTATAACCAAGAATAAAACCGACTAACATGTCCATTATGATTCTGTTAGGCACAGAGGGAAAAACAAGAGAAAGGGAGAGCAGAACATCGGTGCCAGTCATGGTGGGGCCAACGGGGTGCATTTACAGGAGGTCTCAGGGCTCCACCATCACCATGGGAAGGGAAGACTTAAATATAAACACGCTAAGGAAATGGCGCATATCTATACACAAAGCACTGAGGCATCTTTCGACATAACAAGATGCGTATTAGAAATTATTTTCTCACATTCATCGAGTATCATACATGCAATGTACACTTCAC
>NC_051412.1:16489161-16489386 GCF_015228065.2 Penaeus monodon
TGTAAGGTACGCCATTTCCTTCGGGTTAGTTTCAAAAGCAACATGACGTGGGTTAGAATGGTTCAAAGTGGCAAACAAATGCAAACCAAACCAAAAGAAAACGATAAAGTAATTTACGCAGCGATGGGGCCCGCCGAAGCTACAACTGGGACGCTCAGATCTGACTTCTACCCACTGCAAATCAGCATAATAAAAGAAGCAATTAAGATTTATTATGTATGAAAC
>NC_051412.1:16489463-16490569 GCF_015228065.2 Penaeus monodon
ACAATATTCTAAAAGTCCAAATATCTACACAACTTCTAAGGAATAGTGAGTTGAAGACCTGCAGCGAGAATTTCTTTTAGCCCGGCGGAGCAGTGGTTAGGCTTGATCACACTGCACTGCGAGGCCAGCTGCAGCAGAACAAAGCACCTTACGTGTGTCAAGTGAAATAAAGAATACTTGTAAGTGATAAGTGAAGCATAAATACATAGCACGAACATACAAAAAATAATATAAAATAAAAAACATAATAACCTGCAATTATAGTACCTTCAGGGAGGTTGGGTTAATGAAGCAGCTAGCAACTCAAGTTACTGCATACAGTTAAAATGCTTTTTGTGGTTACCCATAAATGTTTTCATGGACTATTTGGGCCATTATGCGTGTGGGAGGGAACATAACGGGTAAAATCCTTCCTCGAGAGAAGCACAGATGCCAAACCACGCAGGCGGCCCGCGAGAGCCATTAATCTACGAGGAGCTGTAAGGGAGATTGACAGTCCGATCTCACGGAAACTGCCGGGGAGAATCAGCGGCCTTTTGGAAGCTGCCCGGGGAGGAGGCGCCTACAAAGGCTTCTTGGGAGGACAGCCAACGTCTTACATGAGCTCATCTGGGGGAGCCGCCAGCGTAAAACACACGAAGGCTCGAGGAATACTCTCCTATGGGAAGCACCTGCAAGAATCTCGTGCCTACAGAACTTGCGTAATAGATGAAGTTATTCAACTGAACCTCCCCATGGGGACAACTAACCAGGCTATCTGTGAAGACGAGAGAGAGGGGCAGAAATAACAGCACTCAACCCGAACTATACTATAAAGTCCACAGTAAAGGAGAGACGGTGAATCATCCGTACTGCCGAGTTCTTTTGCTGTTCTAGCCATCGGCGTCGCGGGGGACTTCTCTCGTGTCTCTGGGTGGTGATCGGAAAGCTATGAACACGAACCGAGGATGATCTGGTGACCACAATCTGATGCAGATTTGATCGTCGTCTGACATAGATTTGCCCCATGACTGACCTAATGGCTGATTCATAACGACCCGAAGCGTAGGCAGCAGGCGGGCTGAGTAGAAGGGCGGGCGAGAGGGAGCATGGGTAAATAATACGGG
>NC_051412.1:16490985-16492316 GCF_015228065.2 Penaeus monodon
AGGGACCTCCCATTCCAGCGCCATCCGGCCGTTGTCGCGTCGGCCTATACGCTTACGGCCATCGTCAAAGCTTCTTAACCAGTTCCAGGACCCTCTGCCGCCGCCATTATAATTTTTAATCGTATTTATTATCATTATCTTATTTGGACAATCGCCCTCTTTTACTTTTATCTTCTCCTTTACTTTGTTTTCACCGATGGCCTTGTCTCAGAGGTCCTATAATCCCTGGTTATAACATTATTCTTTGACAAGTTTCCAAGCTTCCACTAACGGCAGCCCAATCCGACCTACATATCAGCAGCTTATTTAGGTCAGGCATTGTATATATCCTATTTCCTTGGAAAGCCAGGCTCAACTATTAATACCCTACTAACTTTTTTTCTTTATACAGAGCTGCTGTTATAGATCTCCTGAGAGAGAAATCTCTATGGGATGAGATATAGGTACGACAGTCCTACAAAAAATATATATAACAATCGCCATTATTTTATTCCTTATTTCAAGAAAAATCCTGTCAACTTCTGAAGAACATTTACACCCGGGCAGACAGACACACTGACACACTCTTGCATCTCTGAAGCTAACTAACAAGAATTGTCGTCGAAGCTCAAGCTAGATTCATCAATAGAGAGCCAGTTAGAATCGGTAATAGGAAGCTATTAAGAACTATTAGAGAACAAGTTAGAAATATGAGCAGAAAAGACGGTGAAATCATTAGCAAAGAACAAATCTACGAATACCAGCAAAGAACAATTGAGAAACACCATCAGAAAACGGTTCTGAAATCGTCAGCAAGAAGAACAAGATACAGAATCATCGCCAAGAATCTCACTGAAAGCATCTCCATATTTTTTTCAAGACTGATAAGACCAAGTAAAAGAGTCGATAAGAATCAGCCGAGCGGGACATGCTAGAATTATCGGACATGAACAAAGAAAAGAAAAAAGAGAGAAAAAAACGCGTTGACAATTCATGATAACCGAAGCAAGACAAGAATCAAGAATCGTGAGGAGGAAACGACTTGCAATTAAGACAAAAGGGAAGCAAAGAACAGACTAGAATCACTAATTAATAATAAGAATGATGCTAATAAAAGATGCAGAAACCACTGGCAAGAGAGCATGCCGGAGTCATCGGCATAAAACAGGCGAGATTCATAAGTGCACTGGAAAATAGTTTGTGTACACAGGACTCACTGGCGGATACAGGATAAGATTGATAAATCGGAAATAAAGTAGAATATTGTGCTGGGAACAGATGAGAACAGACATTGATATGAACAATGATAGAACTAATAATAGCGTAGGAAAATAGTAAATGCAGTCAGTTGG
>NC_051412.1:16492384-16495166 GCF_015228065.2 Penaeus monodon
CTTTTATCTGCTGTCTCATTCTCTTGACCGGTATGTATACAACATAAAACATAAAACGGTACCTATTCGAAAACTCCTTATTCACATGCACACTTTCCTATGAATATAACATAATTACGATAGGATTTATGTTTAATCTACCTATTTCTTTGTTTGATCTAAAAGTTGTTACATTAAACATGCAGTATAAACACACACACAGAGAAATCCTGGAAACTCCGTATTATATTCTTAGATAGTGAAATCTTCAACAAAAATATTTTCATTGTCTGTGTAATCATCATTGTTATGTTCCCACTCTTACAGGTGTGGGCTCGTCTTATTATTAGTGAGCGTATTGTTAATGTGGGCTATTTTGCCGTCCTTATAAGAGTCATGTATCCTAAAAAAGGATTTTCTCAAATATAGAACCGGAGTGTTTTTTTCTTTTTTTTAAGAATCCTTATATAAAGCTCAAAGGATTGATTATCTCCTTGTTTACAAAATAGGAAAGTAATGCCAAATATCTATTTTTAGTCATACGAGTCATTCAAAGGAATCTATATATGCATTCGGGGTAACACACACTCAAAGTTATTTTGTATGCTTTCTTCACCTGAAGCTTTGGATCGTAGATACTGGTCGTTTGTGTTATCTACCAGAGGAAAACAGCCTATCACTAACAGGCCTAATATATATTCCCTAGACAAACATTGACATATCCATTAGCACATGAAAAATCGCATGGCCGACTGCAACTTGGGCAAGACAGCTTTATGTATGACAGTTTCTAATCATACGTGTAATACCCTTTATCGAGAGATTTTTGTGCATGGCAATCTTGTGAAATTATTGGTTGGGGAAGTCCCATGATTGCAGGATGACTCACGTGATATATGATGGGCTATGATATCGATGGAATTTGACGCAGCCGCATATTTTCAGGGTTGTGACTGTGTTAAACAAGGGTCATTGTCCGTTCGCAGTAAAAATGACTGCATCATTTCAAAAGACTACGGGTGGAAAATACATATATTTGAACAAAATATGCATAATGGGGAACAGAAAAGAAATAAATGTGTCATGAATATGCAACTAGAAACTACTTTAAGAAAAAAGGGGGCACCGTGACGGCTTTCACTTACTTGAATGCGAGTCCGAGGCCCCAGCTTAATGAGCACGCACGCACACACACACACTATGTGGGAGCTAAGCCCTAAATCTAGGAAAATGTCTAGCAGAACTAAGTCTCGGTACTATGTTAAAAATAATTCTAAGTAAACTAAGCCCCGGAACTAGATAAAATTACCAAAAAAAGGACAAGACTAGAGTGATCATTGCACAGTGAAGCTGGACCAGGTCAGGCAGCGGAGTTCACCTGGCGGGAGGGGCCGGTGGCGGATGCTAAACTAATACATTCCAACCACCGACCCCTTCTCCTCAAGGCAATCAAAGGTCAGGGATTATCCTTCCATTGCATAAACTGATATCACAAAAAATGCATCAGTGGTTAAAAAAAGGAAGACCTGCAAATAATGTAAAAAAAATAATAAACCATCACAGCCGCATTCTCACTCGTTACAGTGATGGTTGGTTCTACTGTTTTCAAAACGCACGTACACAAAATACTCCGAAATTCGCTGTGTGAAACTTTGTCAGGGAGAGCCAAGAAACAATGAACAAAAATTATGCTCTGTCACATTTCTAAATGTATGGGCCTATTCAGAAAGGGACTTTTATGCAAGATATACAAGGTTAACTTACATATAAGCAGATGGAAATGAATGTATATTCTAGAACTTTAATGCGTAAGGGAAATAGAAAAAAGTTTAAGGTAAGGACATATGTAGCTGCTGGGTTGCTGGGTGTCTGTTGATTTAGAATATATATATAATTCTCTGATCTTATTTTTGACAAAGGTTTGTCTGTGGCAGTTGATCATCCACTGAATGCTGTTTGCATGTCTGACTGGCGCAGTTAAATATATTTTGAATGCGTGTGTGAGCCTCACTGCACTAGCACGTATGTACGATGTCGCAATTCTGTACTACTATGTATGCATGATTTTGCAACGCTGCAAAGAGTAGGGGGGTATAATACTTTAGCACTATACCAGTTGGAAATCAGCGGATGGTACTGTAGCAGTTGATAGTGTATATGCAAAACTGCACCGAGTGACAGCGCATGTGAAGCGTACTGTACTGAGTGAGAATATGGTTCGTGAGGAAAGCGGAGGTAAGTAAAGCAAGTACCGGTCGGAACACCATTGTAGTAGGGTCCAGTCTGCTCACACAGGGTCAAGTGCTCTAATACAAGTCCTCTCCCTGGAAATTAAAGCTTATATCAATACTAGACCTCATGACATACATTGGAATATTATCAGTGGTTTACATAGTACACTACCAGGTACATTATGAACATAACAACTTGAACAATAACTTACAGCATATCCCTGCTTTGTACACTGTGAGTACAGCTGCTACAGTACAAGTTATAACCACGTCAAGGAGGTTGCTACGTACACAATAATCAGTAGCAGTATATCACCATGGATACCTCAGAAAGCAGATGATTCACCATACCTGCGCAGAACCCGCACCTTGTACACTGTTCAGAATAAACAACGCAATTCCAAACTCCCTGTGTGTGATGACCTCCTGCGGGCAAGGTCGACCGGAAGTGACACAGGACAAAGAGTGGTCACGTGGTCTCGCATTGATCCGAAAACGTGAGTAAACTAAACTTAATAATGTGAGCTGGGGGGGATGATAAAGCTTCACCTCCATTATTACAGCGCCTCTAG
>NC_051412.1:16496547-16498492 GCF_015228065.2 Penaeus monodon
GTAGTAAGCACAATGACCGCGATGGTAATAATGGAGGTGAGCAGAAGAATGACAGTAACGACATCGTGAATCAGGAAGAATGATAATGGCGGCAAGTCAGCACCGAGCGTTCCGACCATCTCGTCCGAGGAGAGCTCAGCGGGGCGACGTGACGTTGGTAAGAGCGTCATCACCACGATGATGATTCTCGAGCTCGACCTACACATTTACTCAGACTTCAGAGGCGAGATATCAGTCCAGATGGCTACCTTCCTACGTCTCTATTCGACAGACGTCCTGTCTCATTCCCTTTGTGAGTCGGGCTTTTCTCTAAAAGATTTTACGTGGAGATAGTTCCCCTGACGTCTGGAAGCCGAGGTTCCTCCTCCCAAAGAGAAATGGCTTCCCAGGTGTCCCTGCCGGCTCTCCCTTGATCGCAGTCTCTCCAATAACACTTGTCTTAAGCATTCTCTTTCTCAGGGCCCTTTCTCACCTAGAATTGTTCTGCTATCATTGAACAGGGAACGTTCTCTGAGCGCAGCAATTTTCAGCTGAATTATCTATTTCTGTCCGATATCTGCAAACCATTTTTTACCGATGGTCATAACTTTGCATATGGTTTCGCTTAAAGGAATCCTCAAGACAAGAGTGAACACCTAACACAATGCTAACGAAACCTTTTCCCTATCTAAGCCTAGCGTGCGGAGCATCCACAATGTTAAAACGACAAAGCATATTGAAATTTGCTTGTTGATACAAAGTGTGAGGAGGGAGGGGAAATAGCAAAGAATGTCATGGAGGTAACTTGACAGTACATGGTAGTGCCGGGACAGTCTGAAAATTCTTATAAAAGATTGGGGACATGCGCTAAAGCCTAGCAACTAATACATGACTTGTGGGTACGATATAACCTGTAGGGACTTAATCTGATATAAAGCCTCGTTCAATAGGCGGAGGGGCGTGGTATAACCTGTGGGACGAACTGTAATTTAGAATTTGTAATATGAGTCAAGGGGGCGTGTATATATTCTATAGAGGACATATACGGCTACCAATTGCCACGCGGTGCAGTCTGAGGATACGGCGTATAACCTGAGAACACGTATAGTAATCTAAATAACGTTATATAACCACAGAAGACACACACACACACAATAACAAGTTAAAAGGAGAATAAGATCTTTTGCAAAGTCTGAGAGCTTGTAGAGTGAAACGAAACACCTGAAGGATAGCACGAAGTCTTTTGTAATACTATTATTTACAGAACCACTTTAAAAATCAAGAAGCAGTAGCTTTATAATGACTTGTGGACCTGTAGAATTCTCCGAGAACCTGTGGAATATCCAAAGTACCTTAGCATAAAACCACGTTCATTTGTCGAGTTTCTTGACAAACCCTGCCATATGCTGGAAAAGTGACAGTGCAATGTATTCAATTTTATCAATAATTTGTACAGCTGTACAGCCTAATGACATTACTCTGAATCATATTTTCTATGAATATGCTATTACTACGCACTACACCTGAAGATTTCTTTGGAACCTATGGATAAGCACAATGAAGTGCGCTGGCCTACCATTGGTGCGACTAGTGTCGAGGTGCAGGTGCCACTTTGTACAGCCAGAAACGATGAGTCAAGATGCAATATCAGAGAAAAAATCTAATGCATTCCTCTCGGTGCAGAAACTTTCAAAGTGACTGAATTATGAAATACACAAGGAAAAAAATCACTGTGAGTATGTAAAGACAATATCGGACTGAGACCCTTGTCAAATCTCATCGTCTGATCTAGTACCTACGGATTTTATCAATTATCGATCATTCATGAAAGGCAAGAATAATATAGTAGGTGAAATTACTCAAATTTAAGGCCAATCCCTAGAATATCTAGCTCTCAATACAGGAATAAAAAATCACGAAATGGAGAAACTATCTACAATTTCATAATACTTAACTGTTAACACAT
>NC_051412.1:16498530-16504959 GCF_015228065.2 Penaeus monodon
CACGTCACTGGGTTTGTTAAAGTGGTAAATCATCCACACAACATCCTGAAAGGTTGTTGAGGCGAGAACAAGAGGTTAGTGTGTTAGTACCTGAGGAGGAGGCGACGGGGGCGGGGTTCACGGTGAGAGTGGAGCCGGTGTTAGTGGGGCGAGGGTGGCGCCTGTAGAGGGACGTGGCGCTGCCGGACCCCGAGGACGCCCCTGAGCCTCCCACCTCCCGCCCAAGGTCGCGCTCCACCGAGCCGTGGGTGCTGCGCCGCCCACCCAGGTCACCCGCCTGTTTCAGCACCTGGTATATCAGGTCCACTTCCTCCGTCTTGTCTATAACAACACAATAGTGGCATGCTGTTAGTGCACACTCCTCACACCGCAGCCGCTCCTCGTCGCTCAACTCGTACCATTATTGCCATGACAAACAGAAACAACGACTGGACGCACGAGTCCTTGTCTGACAACAGAAAAGCTGTAGGTGACTTGTGTAAAGAAAATAATATTTTAATGGAGAACTCAGATTACTCAAGAATTTATAAAACAATAAATTTTGTCAAGGAAGAACTAGTAGTATGGCACTAAACCAACGCATTTCGCTGCTGTGTCCATACATATATACTTACGGTATTGAACTTACGTATTCATGACTGACCCGATCATTCCTGTATAACCTGTATTCAGTATGAACCAGAGGGAATGGAATTATGATTTTTGGAAATGTAATATGTACAGAAGAATCAATTCGCTACAGTGACAATGATGTGCAGCGAAGAAAAAGAAATGGAAAGTGTGACATCTAAGAAAAAGAGTATGTACAATAATGTACTTTATAAAATGCTCACTTTCTCATCACTCCAAAAACGTCTCCGCCACGGACACGGGACAACAGCTCTAACGGCTGCAGCAAGAACAATACTCAGCTACATTACGACAACATCGACCTGCAAGCCTCACCTGACCCGCACTGTGTCGTGCTGTACAAGCGGGCGATTTTCGGAGCTTCAACAAATAACAACAAGAAGTATACTAAGTACAATAAGGCTTACTAGTGATGTTTACCCATTGGAAATGTGTAACTGCCAAGAAGAGACAAGTTAAAATAAAGATAAGTAAATTAAATGAGTAAACACTATTTTGCCATTCCAATGGGAAGAAACCAGATCTCGTGATGAAAGTATTAGAAGTACTTTGTTGCCTTACGGGAAAAAGAGACTGAAACACTGTCATGCAACTGTTCTCCATGTCGTCAACAACCGTTATATACACATCACTACGACAAACAACACAATAAGAGCAGTAACTATACAGGATGTGTGGAAAGAGAATCAAGGAACAAAAAGGAATTTGAGTCGACATGCATCAGCCCCCCAGATCGTCTCCCTTCTCCTTCCTTCGTTCCCGGACTGGATCTCCCTCAGACAGGAGGTAGACAGGTAAGAGGGCGAGGTGGGTGAGTGAGGGTGAGGGCGCCATGCGAGGGAAAGACAGCTCGTGGGGTATCGCTCCCTCTTCTCCTGCGAGTCTAGTTTAGCAGTTGCATTTGCTCTGGATTCCTTGTGAGTAACACCTACACTGGGGTGGGAAATGCCGAAATAAAAGCCCAGTTGTGGGACTATTGGAAGTTCATACTTAACTCTTAACTTTTCTTTCATCTGTGTCAATCCGAGACTATAACTCATCGGCGTTTGAAAGTGAGGTCGCTCATATTTTTCCCCCGTTGATGCGTTATTTCGGCATTTCAAGGTGTGTATTCCACTACGAAAATGTCAACTTTTAAGAAAAAACTCGAGAAGGTTCCGCTGTTATGTAAGTGTGGGAGAAACAATCCTTTGATTTCTAATGAAAAAATAACAAACCTATTAGATTTGGATCACATAAAAGACACTTCATTCAACAAAACTGTTACGAACAATATCTCTCTTGGTCAGATCTACTACAGTTGTACAACTACACTAGGGAAATTTCCTCTCGTTTGCTAAACTAGACTCAACACGTGCGCGTAACTAGTACAAGTTAGACGTGTAAGGGTCTTGGACGCAGGACACCTCCATTCGCCCAACAAGGATCCGCAAATACCTATTTGGATCTCCGTGGCCGCACTAGAGGACGCAGGTTCCGCGCCCCGGCGGGCAGGCTGGCTGGCGATAAGCGAGCTGAAGCTGATAGTGGGCTCGTCTGTAAGAGACGGTGGAGCTGTGTTATATCTGACAGTGCCATGGGACAGACGCGGTGTCACGGGGTCACAGGCGGTGGAGCTGTGTTGCAACAGAGTGCCTACGGGCTTGGCTGGAGCTGTGTTTTGGACAATGAAATCCCCAAAGTTTAGAACTGCTGCCGGGCAACATAATACCCTGTTTAAGAGTAAATAATGGAGAGTGAAATTATGAAGAGTCAGTGCCATGGAGTCCTTGTCTTGTGAGGCGAACGTCACCGCACTCCACCCGGGCCGGGCGAGACAGTCACCAGAGTGCAGCTTAAACACAGAGCACATTTACCACTGGATATTGCTGGCTGTATTGGGCAGTTAAGCCTACCTTGACCGTTGTAAGTGGCAGTTTCTTACAAATACACTTTCCTGACTGTGAAGTAGCCGTTATGATATAAACCCAGTCAGGATGAAAAATATCTGAATTAAATCTGAAGACAATTTGTGTTATGTTAGATGTAGTTTGGCGTGTATAAATGAAACCTTACCATATTGTTTGGAGTGAATCTTGAAGCTCGGGCGGTTGCTGCACATATCACATAAGCATTGAAGCTTGGATTAGCATCAGTGGCCATTCCCCTCCATTCATTACCAGCGCTAAATTCCGGCTGACGCATATCATCTCGAGAATGTCATTCACGTTGTCATTTCACAACGCCCATAGAACCGTAAATGGGCGTACACACACGCTATTGTAAATTGCAATAGAAATTCCTAAGATTTTTCAGCCACTTTGTTAAACATACAGATAATCTACTATATAAAGTCTCGTATAGAAAGAATCCTCAAGTACAATAAAAAAGAAAAACATCCCTCCCGACCATCTGAGTCACCACCAAAACAAAAGAATGAATGCCTGTTATCAACCATTAGCAGGAGCGGTTGGCACGTGTACCACCTTTGTCACTGACTCAAATGATGAGTGCCATTGCAGATATTTAAGGCTGTAATTACCATGTGTTGTACCCGACTATTGGCACAATTGTGCCTAGCTTTGGATGGAATAACCGAGTGTAATTGCTTATTGTCATGATTGACTGTTAAGAACTTGAAATTACTATTTTAAAGTGATGTATAAATGACATATTTTTAATGTAAGTTACTGGACGATGATTGATTTGAAATGGTGTTCCTTAATTTTTATCGTTATCGCTGCTGTTTCTCGTGACTATGATACCGAGTCGATATTTGTGATATCACATTCAGCCAGCAGTCGGGGAGGACGACAGGCGTGTGTACCTAACTGTTCCGCCTCGTGTAAGATAACATCTCGGCATATGGTCACAGGAGCAGCTTAAAGTTGGCAGTCCGAGTCATGCACAGAGCGCCCGGGGCAACGGAGACCTCGACTGGTGAGGAAGTCATGCACGGCGATACGTGGGCCACTGAATGTCTCCTTTCTCATTTTGCTGGGCCGGCGCAAAGAGCAGTGCATGGTGCAAAGGGATCCAGCTGTGCATTAACTCCGGGCCGGAAAAGAAATGAGGCTGGGGTGCAAGTTATATTCATCATTCTGGAATGAAAACACATGACGCGCCGTGTTTTTCCCGGCAAATTGCAAATTAAAGCATGGAAGTGAAAATAATGTTATATGCTACTCTGCGTTAGAAGATACAGGTGGCTTTTCTAAGTGACCAGGCTGCCGTGCAATTATCTGTCGCTCGCCGGCCTGACATCGAGCCCGCGGGAGCCGTAAAATGAATCAAGGAGGCGTGTAAAAGATAGTAAAAACGTGAGTGATACCAAGTAATCTGCTGATATCATTCATGCTTCTAAATACAGTTAATGCTACCACGCGATTTAATGTACGCTTTTGGTCATGGACGCGACTGGGAGGCAATTCCATAAACTCGACCAGCAAGCATTACGTGTCAGGATCGATATGACTAAAGAAAATGCATTTTAAGGCCGGGGGGCAATAGAAAAGTGACTGCATGAGTGACACAAAGTAACCCGAAGGTAAATAGGCGTGAAGGGAACGATAAGTGACAAAATAAGTTATGTGCATGTCACTATTATTTCACGCTGAGGAATCGTGTGGCGAGCGATGCAGGCGGAGGAACACTATATCTCACGTGACTCGGGAAAAATAGACCTCAAACCAACCACGTTCTTTGTTTTGATCTTTGAAGTTGGCCGGTTGAGTTAGTGTCGGCAACCGGGAATAATAACTCCAACCTTGTAACAGAATGCCTCCCGATCACGAGAAGCGAAGCGTGACATTAAGATGATTCCACAATGCAACTTGATGACAAGAGTTCACTCAGGAAATATCACCATAGTGGAGCATCGAGGGATATTACCGAGTGGCACAATGGATTGTCAAAGTAGAAGGTGAATTAAGGAATCCTGTGGGAGTCTGGTGGCATTTCTTTTCTGTAACAGGACAGAACCATCAAGGTTATCCGCGTTGTGCCATTTAAACATTGTGTTAGAATAAACAGATCTTCCGAGCGACCAAAGCGTAATAAATTTCACCCCCAAACCATAGTCACATCGTTATTGCAAAGGTTAAAAACTAAACTGTCAAAAGATAGCGACACAGACACTGGGGGATCAAGGCGGCACCAGTGATTGCCACCTGTAAAAAGTGCGGTCCATTGCGAAATTGCACGGCTGTCATGTGGCTAACAGGTTGCGTGTCGATAGGGATTGTGGTCCAAGTGCTGCTTCAATCAATATTCCGGAGCAGGTATAAAAGCCACTGTTGACTAGCTCTTGCTCAGCGGATTTCGCCAGGTAAGTGAAATCTTAAAAGCTGAATAAAAAGAGTAATTTACGAATATTGCCATTCATATTTTTGTTTATATTTTACCCTATCGGAGATATTCTTTCAGATCATTCAATGAACGAACATATTTTCACAGCAAATCACGAGTTGGCACCTTGTAACCTAAGGAAAATAGGAATAAATACATTTCCAATATATTTGTGGTAAGAACTAAAAATGTGAATTTGAAAGCAAGGGGGACAAATTATAGTTTTAACTAATGTAAATAAACCTATAAAAATAAACGACGTTATCTGACAGAGGGCGCGACACCAAACCTACTGTGATGTATCATAGCGACAGTACATTCATCCCTGTGATATACATATTTTTATTCTTGAACATTTTTTTTTTTTTTTGCAGTTACTCAATTTTGTTGATTAAACAAAAGTCTTGCATGATAAATTACCTTAAATGACAAAGAGCCTTGCATGACATACAGCCTTGCATTACATACAGCCTTTGCATGACACACAGCCTTGCATTACATACAGCTTTGCTTGACATACAGCCTTGCATGGTAATCACACTACCACACTATGTACCGGAAACGTTCTTCCACAGCGCGAGGGAAGCCAGCGCCTCCTCACTCGCGTCCTCACGCCCTGTACATGGAACATTCCTCTCGACTCGCCAGCGGGGAATCTGGCGCTCGACTAGGCAGCTCCTCGCTCTAAACGCGTCTCTCTTTACGCCATACACGAAGCCTGTCTCGGATTGGCCAACCTCGCCAGGCAGGACAAGCTTAGCTAACCCTTTCCTACTCCTGGACAAATCTACGGAGGACATGACACACGGGAACAAAATATACGAAAATGTTCAGTAAGTGGCAGCAGCTCATAAACAGCCAAAAAGAACAAAAAATATGACTTGAAAAAATCAGACCTTTGAAATGGGATCTTCATATTCTGAAATCGAAAAGTAATTGCCAATTAGAAATGAAAACAAACAAAATATGGAAAGTTCATTTTCATGTTGAGTAGTAATACTGTTCGGATCATAGAATGTGTAATGTGTAGCATGAGAAGAATAAAAAAAAGGAAGTGAACTGCTACCATAACTCGTATAATCTGAACGTGTTATAATTCCAAGAGCTGACGAGTTATGTGTAAAATCTCAATGAAGGCTTTGTTTCCAAAACCAGGAATTGAATACGCCGTGCACACACACTCTTTGCCAGGGACGGAATCACTCCGTCCCGTTTCCGAAGCGAGTGCGTGCGCGCGCGTGCGCGAAGCCGCATGGCGACCCTAAAACACCACAAGACCGTCTACACTCACTGTCTTCTTCTCCGGCGTCCATCTGTTTGCTTTCGATCTCGGAGGTGGAGCGCTGACGTCGCAGCAGGCGGGACTTGGGTTGACACTTCCCCACCTGGTCCTGACACTCGGCGTGGACGTTCATTTTGCACATCCTGCATTTCAAGCCTTGGCGGGAGTGTCCTGCGGGGGAGGACAAGCAC
>NC_051412.1:16505630-16506176 GCF_015228065.2 Penaeus monodon
TAATTGCTTCTATAGTGAAAAGGATTTTCGTTCAGCAAAAACTCAGAGGCTTAAGTATTTAACTGAATCATGTATAAAAAATACTACACATGGAATTCATGGAATACAGAATACTAATATGAAACAATTATTGGGGAGAAAATACGATATATTTACGTAGACACCAAGAGACAAGTTAAAATAAAGATGGCTATTAGAATACTTTTAAGTACTAGTGATCACGTGACGGAATACTAATATAAAATGATAAAGTGATCAGAAAATATGATGCATATACCCAAACACCAAGGGCCAACTTCGACTAAAGAAAACTATAATTTATTTTTTTCTATTTATTTTTATCTTCAAGTTATTGGACCTTCCTACGTACTATCCAGAGTGCAGCATTGGAACACCATGCTGCAGGCATTTGTGTTGCTCTCTGGTACATTACGATACTGCGTCCATTTCGCTTGGCTCGAAGTGTTTACGACGGGGTAAAGGCAGCACATATTTGAAGTCTCCAATCAGAGGAGACGCAGTTGCACTCTTTTTTCCTTCTCTCAT
>NC_051412.1:16506249-16506456 GCF_015228065.2 Penaeus monodon
GTCTTGTGAATCAGGCGTTTGGAAATATATCGAGCATGCGAAACATTATACAGCTTTTTTCACGCCCAAATCCGAATTTTGCGTCCCGCATTTCGTTGGTTGCACCACCGTAAAGAAATCTATTCTGTATAATCATTCCGTGATTACCAGCCGAATGGATATTTCAGAAACACAAAAATGATAGCGTTTGGTGATCAACTTTACCAA
>NC_051412.1:16506715-16509148 GCF_015228065.2 Penaeus monodon
CCAAGGGGCTTTCTAAGTGTTCTTTCGGGAATTATCCAGGGCTTCCGTTTAGAGCGAAGGAGGAACCACTAGCCTAGGGAATCGACCCTTGGCCCAAGATTAAGGGCTCCCCTAATGGTTGAATTTATCAACGGCGCCCACTCCAAAGTGTTCTCCGGGTCGCGTCTGCCGCCACCCCTTCACCTGGAGATAGATTCCCTGTTTCCGGGCGCCTCCCCAACAATAGTAAGGGTGGATTTGTGCAGCACAAGTAGTGAACATCATGTTAAGCATAGTAACAGAGTAGACAATGCAGCAAACAAAATATACTTAGAATTTTGACATGCTGACATTCGATGCTATGCTAAATTGTAACTAAAAAGACGTGGACTAAGATGGTCATGTGTAAACATATGAAGAAACATTTTAATACTCAAGATGTTGCCGAAGCGCCCAATATCGATGTCGAATCGGTCAGATGAACTAAACTCATGACGCGAAAAAAAGAATGAAAACATTTTCGCAACCTCTACCGCTTCAAAAGAAAGGTCTTAATTCCTTTCACCAAAAACCAAGTAAAGTAATACGCTGCACAAGTCAACCCTGTGCCCGAAGACTCGGTTATTGTCCTTCGAAACAGAGGTAATTTAATGATGGAAACGCCCATCAAGCAATAAACAACTCCATACTGTTTGGCAATTTGAGAGTATTGTCGTGGCATTTGTCGGCGTGGAATTTTTTTTAGGTCTGAGGGTCAGTTATGTCTCCGAAATCTAGTCTCCTTTAGATCCCTCCCAATAACGCAACCTCCCCCCCCCCCCACAGACACATTCTGCTGCTGTATTAATCGTTCCTTTTTTCTTCTGAACTTCCCGTAGCATCTTCACAATCTCTACCAGACCCGATCTCCAACCCACGCCCCTTCCCCTGGTAAACTGAGGAAGGATCTTTATACAGCCATCCCTTCTATCCCTCCCGTGGAGCCCTAAATAAACACTGAAATAACTTAGGCTAGCCCACTAACACACAGCACGTGATGTCGCTAACCATGCAACTTTCCCCATGTCATAAAGCCATGGACCAGGGTGCTACAATTCCGTTTGATGTCCTATAGCACCGCTGCAAAGCAAAATACGTGATCCTGTTGACCCAAGGAAGTTATGCATTCCTCCTCCATCTTTCCTAATTCATGGCCCCTCCTCATTAGCAACAGAGAAGTAGAACGATAAAGAAACACAGATACGCCCAGTCGAAATAGGAAGAGGAGGAACAAGGTGGTAAACGAAAGGGGAAATAAGTATCGCCTTCCTCAAACCATCTACACCAAATCGCCCATGGAATGATGTAAAATGTCGGCACGAATCCTGTGTTCCCATCCTTGTCAGTGGCATATGGCGCCTGTTGTGATAATGCAGACCAAGACAAGAAACTTTTGAACCTAACAGTGTAGATAATGAAGAAGAACATGAGCATACTGCAGTCGAACCAAAAAAGAAAAAGGAGCAAAGCTTCAATGGTCATTGGGTACAAGGGTCACCCAAACTAAAAGTTTTATACACCTAATTAGCATAGTGCCCGGAAATCATTAAGGAGGTCATTGAGGTTTTCCCAAGGTGAGTGACTTAAATGCATTCGAAACTAAGATAAGTCACACATAATATTTTAACTTTACCGTGCTAATGGACTTCAAGACATTTTTGAAATCAGATAACTTTCCTAACCCAGTGAAAGTATCCTTAAACGGACACAAATATAAAACATCATAGTCTTTCGAGCACGATGCTCGGTGAAAATAACCAATCAACATAAGCGGTCATGAAGACAAGGCGCAACAGAATTCTTCCAAGCATTAATTTTGCAAATACTTGTTGCCTCAGAAATAAAGAAGACGAATGGAGCATAAGCACATAAGCAAACGAAATATTACCATATTACCGGTATTGCAGTTCCTACAGAAATGGTTTCATAACGACATTCTAGGTCACTGAACCTTATAAAGAAAAGGCACGCGAGCACAAAATAAACGCACCTTCAAAGACTAAATCCTGTGCAACACTGCAAATGCATCAGTCCACCCGCCGACGACCTTGAAGCTTTATGGCTCGCAGCTCGGCCCAGATGTCCGCCCCGGGAAATCAGCGTACTGCTCTTGGATATACTTTGCACTCAGAATACTTATCTAAGAAGCCTTTTCTCCCTTCCCCCTTCATACGCACTCTGGGACAATGATAACCATCTATAGTCGCTCTGAGTATCAGAAGGATACCAGCCGTCTACGCAATCAAATGGAACAAAATTCGGATAAAGATTCACTTATTAAGGAGTACGTGAGTTTTGCTCATGGGTGTAACATCGTGACTGGGCTTAGATTCTCGAAGTTCCTGACTCGAATACAAAATGCCTTCAATAGTATACATAAGTCTGAGATCATGTTGACTTTTCAAATCTATTTAG
>NC_051412.1:16509192-16509501 GCF_015228065.2 Penaeus monodon
AAAGAAATTCGCCCACCAACAGGGCCAACCATAGATCACAAACAAGATCAAAAGTTTATTCTGGCAAGAGAAAAAAAATAATAGATGAAAACATGAGTAATATGAGGTACATCAAAGTTTGGAAAAAAGAAGACATCCCAGACACCTCATTAATTATTTAAACGCAGAAAGGCAGAAGGCACTTATCAACCGCATCATCCTTATTAATGAAAATTTAATTCCCTGGGATAAATGTATCCTCTTTCATAGACTTCCATAGAATTCAGGTAAACAGACAAATATCTAAAAAAATGAATTCATGACAGAAAT
>NC_051412.1:16509616-16510311 GCF_015228065.2 Penaeus monodon
ACCCTTAATCACGCATCGGGAAAAGTGCATGGGAGTAAAATTCCACCGCGGTACAAGAATTGGGTCACTGGCACAAGAGCGGGATGTAGTTTTATGTTCTGTCGTGATTGAAACATCTGCATTGTACTCCGCATATGGACAACTTTCATGCGACAATGAATGTGCAGCCCTGCTCTGGTATTCATCTGTGAGTAATGAGTGATGAGTGATCGGGAAGAGTTGTCGGCAGGAAAGTTTACTAATATGATAGTTCACAAGACAATCAGCGTTATCGTTTTTCTATGAAAATAACCGCAAAGATGTAATGTTAAATCCGTGAGTTAAAATGTGATAAAGGTATACTTTAGGTGTGGCTCAGTGTACTAGTTATATAACGAGTAATGTTACTCGGTGACAATCTATATGTGTAAAAACGTTTTTTTGTGTGAAATAAACCTATTATTATGATGATTATCACACACACATACACAAGTGTAGGTGTACATGTTCCTTAAGAAGCAGCAATTATCATCTGTATCATATTCAGACCATGATAATCTCACAAGCGTCATTAGTCCATTCAATCATTTTAAAGTTATAACAACTTAAACTGTCAATGATAATGATAATCTGGAAATTAATTTCAAATCCCAACAAACTCCACACAGTATTTTGCTATTCATTCCGTCGTCTCAGTCACAAAATGTGGCATGTTT
>NC_051412.1:16510398-16510628 GCF_015228065.2 Penaeus monodon
CAGAATGCTAACAATCTGCCGAGCGTTAAGATAAGACCCCGTCAAAGGTCAGCGCTGGAGAGCCTCGAAGCGACTCCTTCTCCCCGATCGCCTGTTTGGTGACGGGGAAGGAGGTAAACATTTCGGGAACCAATTTGGCGGCGGAGGAGACGTTCGAGATAAAATAAATTAGATTTTGAATGTCTCAGCGGTCGGCAACTGACGAGTCTTTTCAGCTTTGGAAATGTTCT
>NC_051412.1:16511707-16511984 GCF_015228065.2 Penaeus monodon
TAAGATTAGACTACTATTATAAACGAATTCTGTTAAGCTTAATTAGTATTATGATTTATCTAAATGCGAAACACAGTCTTTTATATGTAAAAAATAGAGTCATGAAATGATAAAGGAACTTTTTAATTTGCCACAACTTATGAACATATATTAATGTTCACTTCCATTACCCAGAGTTGTTCTGTGAAAAGACAACACGTTTTATGAGCACATTTTGGTCTCACCATTTCTAGATATTATTTCAAAGATCGTTTTCTCTTGTAGTCGAGCAGATATC
>NC_051412.1:16512532-16513117 GCF_015228065.2 Penaeus monodon
TGGCACTCCAGAATAACTTTGCCATGATCCTTGAAAGTAATGAATTCTTCAACTGCTCTCTACATTTTGTCAAGGATATTTCAATATGGTGCAAAGTTTGACATCCGCTCAGGGACCAAGTACTCCTTAATCGAAAGCATATGAATTTTAATCGCGTGATTTTATATGCTAGCTTCGAGTGCCATCTCCTTGGTGTGGTATCCAACGGTGTCCGAAGAGGTTGACACTTGTTTCGATGTTTAGAGTATAGCTGTCAAATATAATTTCATCTTGGGTTGACAGAGGCTTTGCCGGGATCGGGAGATACGCGTTTCGTTGATGCAAATCTAATTTCTACCGTTTTCCTCGAGCTGTTCTGATGCAGGGGAAACCTATTTACTTTACTGATTGCTGTTGCTCTGTATGTTCTGCCCAAAGTGTACCTCAGCGTGTGGTTATCTGCATATGCAAATGAGGCAGTGAGTTCTTGCTGGACAGTCGCTTCCAAACTTTTTATTCACACGTGTCAATTTTCGCTTCAGCCAGTACGCCTACTCCATTTTTTCTTTTTCATGCCAAAAAGAACAGAAATTTGGTTAAAACACA
>NC_051412.1:16514150-16514414 GCF_015228065.2 Penaeus monodon
ATCTGCCCATTGAAATCTTGAAATCATTTCCTAGAGGCAAATTTACTTCAGCGTGGGAAATGCTGGAGTAAGAGATCGCATATGTAGAAAAAGCTGCAAGGGATGTTATTGATGTATTTCGATTGATTGTTTAGCTAATTACGTCTAGTGTGTTGTGAAGGTGTGTTTTATTTACAACTTTTTTTCTCTGTATATGTTACAGTGAAAATCAAAATGAAGGAAATACGTTTGTATTTCTGACTGAGATTACCAAATTCTGCATTA
>NC_051412.1:16514527-16516007 GCF_015228065.2 Penaeus monodon
GTAAACACGTGTGTGAAATACCGTGCCAATAATCAAAGAACCCAAATAAAATCTTGCAACGCAGAATTATAAGCGGGTAATTGCGCCGAGGAAGTTTTCCTAGACGCGAATTTCCCTTGGCCCCAAAGCACCTAACTAATATAACTTAGAAGTCTTTGAACTCCAAACTTGACGGCGAAGCAAAAGGAGGCTGAAGGAACTCATATCTTGTAAGACCTTTCGCTCACAGGTCATGAGAGTATTATGCTGAAATCATATACCACATCGGTATTTCTCCCTCAGTAAACACTATGCTTCTGTGGATCCCGCTCGACTTCAGACCTATGTTTCTTGCCTATAGTTATACATGTCAACTATTATATCAAATTAGCAGTATATATTGATTTAAAATATTCGTTCAAAGGTGTTTCCTCAATTGACTGGAAGCGGATATGGCTTGAAAATAGTTACATCAGGGAAATAGGATGTTGTTTTCTACTACTTACATCCTTGGATATCAGGATTTTTTCATGAATTATAAAAGATCGGCATGAAATCGCTAGCCCTTTACACTTGTGTGAGAAAACAGAAATCGTAAACCAGTAACACTAAAAAGCCCCTATTCCGGCTGAAAGGTCCAGCATTAAGTACAGTGCCAGGATCAGGCTAAGGGAAAGACCGGGTTCCGTAATGGGTTCCTTAACCTGTGAGCCAAGGGTACTACAGGTCTGTATCTTTAGTAGTGTAGGCCCATACTTGGTCCTCCTGAGACTTTTCTATTTTCGAAGTTAGTGATTCATTTTAATTTCTGACAATAGTTTCGTATATATACACCCAGTGAATTGTTTACATTGCTTTGAGGACAGTTTTCTAGGTAACATCTTATGGCTAGAAGCAGTGCCATTATCCAACCAGTCTCAGTACGATATTAGTATCCAGGGTATCTGCGTTCCCAAAAACACCTTAAGATCGCCTTCTGTTGCAGCACAGATTGCCTTTTTTTGTGGCACTCCTGCTCAGTTTGGAGTAAAAGAGAGCAAAAATCAAACAAAAATGTTTTCAAGCCCTGAGAGTAAAATGATGAGGGCACTGAGTAGAATTGCACCGTGTTTACATAGGTAACTGGTTCGTTAATCCTAGTTGATCAGTTATCTGTCTTGAGGATATTGCTTACGGTGGGGATCGATGCGATGACGACTGTGACAATGGACTGTCATTACTGGCATGCAGTGAGGAGAATGGTGATTTTCAAGGCTTTCCTTTTACACGAATTCGTTGATTTTTTTTCTTTCTCTCTTTTTTTACTCTCATTCAGGAGTTTGTTTCTGGTGCAGTTTGTTTGAGGCTGGCCAACATTTTTGAGAAAAGTGCTTGAGATATATATAGTGGACTTTATTTTTAAAAGTCGTAACTATTTTTCGGCATTACACAGTCAGTCACGCGGGTGATACTTTTAAACTGAATGCAACCTATTTTCATGAACATATTCTGCATATAATCT
>NC_051412.1:16516111-16516397 GCF_015228065.2 Penaeus monodon
TCGACAGCGGATAAGTGAGCATTATATCTCATAAGTCATGACAATATTACATTTCCGTCGACACGGGGAAAAAGGTCACATCAGCAATCCCTTACGTAAAATGCACACGTGAAAGTAATTAGTGACTCAGTCGTCAGTCTCGTATTTTTTCGATGTGATAAATAAAACTTCTATTTTCATTGAGCAGTTGTTTCCCAGTTGTTCGTGAACTCATGGCTTGAATATTATAGCGATTCTGTTTGTCTTTACTTTAATATACTGAGAAGTATAACTCGCGTTCGAGTGC
>NC_051412.1:16519201-16519859 GCF_015228065.2 Penaeus monodon
CACATACATGTGCGTGCATACGTGCTTACAAGTATGCATGCAGGTATATAGTCTGTATCAGTTATTACTAATCACAACTTCGATCCAGCATGGCATTCTGCACCGTTAGACCTTTCCACATATTTATCTTTAAACATTTGAAAGGAATCTACACTCGACGAAACCAAAGGAAACTTTCCATATGAAGTCTTTGCTCTGAATCCGCGAACGAAGGGCGAGAGAAACCGGCGAAATTTCCTTCTGAAACTTTTCATCACTTTAATTGCAGAGAGAGACTGTGACACGCTGCCCAATTAAGTCCGGAAGTTCGGGGGTAACGTGGCCATTGTCTTCGGCTTAAAAATACTAAATGAATAAACACACTTGATCTTCGGCATGTTATACTCTTCTTACACTTATGAAAAAGTCAACAAATAACCAGAAAAAATGGGAAAACAAAATCGAAGTAAATGCACAAACATTAAGAATTAAAATAATAACGACAAGTGAATCAAAAACAAATCAAAAGTCATTGTCCCACAGGCTATTCTCTATCAGTCAGTCATGGGTCTGAGAGAAAGTGTGGGCCCGAAAAGGGAAGAAAATTCTACTGGTCATTATGTGATTCTTTCCGAGAAGAAACATGGCTCGATTTGGGAATTGCCACCCACAAAAAAGG
>NC_051412.1:16521117-16522696 GCF_015228065.2 Penaeus monodon
GTTCTCGATAATCCGAAAAATTCCCTTAAGGATGAGATACACAGCACAACTTCTTACTGTTTTAACCTTCAAGAAATAGTGGAGGAATGCCATTAGGAGTCAGACTGCTTGAAGGCAAATGCGCGACGTATAGACACTCCACTTGCAATTTGAGAATTCTAAGGAAAATAAGAAATAACAAATCTTTGTGATTTATATGTTTCCTTGACGGTTGAAGTCACTACAATGATGGAACCTTTTATCGTTGTTTTTCATTCTTTATTCTGAGTTTTCGTGTGTTTTGTAATTGTTTACTGTATACTTTCGCATAGGCGTTGTTACTGGAAAGACTTTCAGGTGTTTTCTCTTGAGATTAATGAATGGGGAGTTTTCTTAAGCCCTGGGTTTATATAATGACTCCAGTCGATACAGTGGGAATTTATAGTCCGTTTTGGAAATGGTACGGTACACCGCATGCCGTGATTTTTTGCAGGTGGTGTCATACAATACGTGATTTCGAATCTTAAATTCATAGTTTGTATGGGATTTCTGTCCCAGTAAGATTGAATAATGTTTATTTGAAATACTGAAAGCACTTGGATTTGACTTACAGAGAAGAAAAGTGATGATGGTAGTGTCATAACATGTGATATTACCATTAATATGTTGATACTACGATGAAATAATGATCCTTAAAATCAGCGTGTGATTTTGATACTGTTGATGTATAACTGTAAAAAAATACTAACTAATGTGACGTTATACGCTAATAATCCACTCGCTGAAAATTAATGAGGGTGCCCCTTGCTTTGATTGGGAATCGCTTCAATAACAGCTTAATCAACAGCAGCGAAAAATCTAACGTCCGGCAACAGATTAATGATTCATCCTCCCAAACACGTTCAATTAAAAAAAGGAGAAAGAGAAAAAAGGAGATTGAAATATTCGCAAAACGAATTATCCAAAACAATTTGACCTCGTCCCAACTCTGCAAATTAAGGGAAATTTTTCGAGGAATCGCGGAGATCTGCGCCCCGATAGCGAAATGTCTTAAGAGAAACTAATTTTGGGATGAATGACCTGCAGTCTGCCGTGCCATCTCCCCTCTCCGCTGCCTGACGGAAAACGTTGCCTTTTTGTCATTGCAGGCGGCGCTATGTGTCCTGCGGCACTTGGGAATTTCGTGTTATAATTCATATACCTTATATACTGTATACTATGCTCAAGGACATACTGCATCCTGGCTAGGATGAGGTATATCTATTTTTAAAGTATATTCAAGAACAAGTATATCTAGCTTTTATACTTTGCTACAGAGCATATTAGGAAAAGTAAATACACTTCACTACAGCACCCTTGACTGTACAGTTTAGTCCAGTATACAGAGCACATAATTTGTACACATTTGTTCCACGTCACTGTTCATTGCCATTTAATCTTTCATGAACAATGGATTACAAATAAGACACTTCAGACATTTTTGTATTATTAGTGTCGATTTATACTGCAGTAGCATAATTTTAGCAGTATAATAACACTATTTGAAAAAAAAAGCACGTTAGACATACTGTAGTCGTAAATTTTTAATATCACTCTTAAT
>NC_051412.1:16522883-16523040 GCF_015228065.2 Penaeus monodon
TGCACTGAGACAGCCCTTCACACCTCCTTAAAGACTACGCGTTTCTTGGGCTAGAAAATCGAGTCTTATACGTGGAAGTTTACCACAAAGAACAGGCGGAATATGATATTCCGCCACACACTGCTCTGTATTTCAGGCTGGTAATATCAGTCTTTTC
>NC_051412.1:16524626-16525825 GCF_015228065.2 Penaeus monodon
GTCTGATTTTAAAGATTATTTTTTCCTGATCTTTAAACTCAAATTGGTATTTGAATTGTTTGATCAAATAATTATCACTTAGATAATGATAATGAATCTGATCTCTTATAAGGTATGAGTAGGGTGCGAAATGTGCATACTGTCGACCAGCTAGGTCGTGGCTGTAGGACGGTGCAGGATCCGAGATGGTTATTGAAATCTCTGTGCAGGTCGGGGAAGGACTGCCTCTCTGGGTATGTGTGCCAGACGTTATAATGACTGCGTTAACAAAGACACAGAAGATAAATGAACTTTCTGCGAGTAGCTTTACTGCACCTGTTTCGGTGTGACAAAATCAGATGTGTACATCCGTGATACGTATAAATCGAGGTTTTTACATTCTTATTCTAAGAGAAAAGAGTTGCATCATAAGATATTTGCAGCTATATTTTGTAAATGATTTCTTGCCACCTTAAAACACGAAACATTTATAAGCATCTAAACAATAACTGTTTTTTAATGCGTTTATAAACTTCAAAATAATATCACCACCGATTTAAATACACTAGACTCATGAACCTCAGCAACAAGTCATCGCCAGATTAAAACTAAAAGCATTTTGAACGCCAGTTTAATGTATCATGAATAGGACTAGAACACAATACTCTCTCATTTAGAAACCAGTATTCCTCCCATGCTGCGCCATCCCTAGAGTGAAGGGCCTCCAGCATTTAATGCTTATTATGCGACCACGTATTAATTATTGCAAATGCTATATCTGCTGAGCGTTTTCCAGCCATTTAAAGTTTCAGTGGAATTATAGAATATATTTTCTCTTGATTACACTAATTGTGTTTTATATACTAAGCAGATATTTCAGCGTAAAGGAATTCCCCGTATCAGTTGACAGCGACCAAATATTGAAACAGTCTGCAGTGTTTAATATTTGCGGTTGACATCAGAGAGTGAGGCTGTTTGGCGTGTAATGAACTTTATCTGTTTATTATTTTCCCAGTAATTAACATATTCCTTGACTTTTTTTTCCTTTTTTTTACTTTTCAAATTAGTGGAGGGTATAGCAGAGAATGTGCTACAGACTGCTGGTATCGCTTAAGTAATGAAAATTAACATATTTCTTAGCAAGAGCTTTGGGCTGGTTTTGCTTTGCATTGCCGATGGTAATTTTCATTCAACTGCATTTTAAGGAGGATACAAAGAAG
>NC_051412.1:16526886-16528534 GCF_015228065.2 Penaeus monodon
AGTTGAGATCCCTGTAAAGATCTTACTAGTATTTTCTGCTTATGGAACTGCTATGTGCCGTGATGTTCTCCAGGTCTCTTTAAGGCTTAAGAGTCAGATACTGATCTCAATGGCTATATCTCGTACTCCTCTATAGTTCCCCAAAGTTCTAATTATATAACAAAAATTCTCACGAACATATTTAAGTCCTTTAACCTTTATCTTCCTATCGCGATATTCCATTCATCACTCTGATATTAAAACGATATTTCCCCATGCACCGTTTTATTACCTTCTGTTCCCTCACTCTCTCCGTGACTATCAGTAAAAATGTACAAGCGTCCATTGTCACTTCCCTCTCAACCACACTGTACATACTCGCTGGAGCTCTCGGTTGGCGCATCCTGAGTGGCTGGACTGTTTGCCTCGTGCTGGAAACCTGTTCTTGTGCTTGCGTGTTTCCATGTCCATGTTTTAGTGTCCGAGGAAGTAAGAGAAATGAGATGTTCAATTTCATTCGGGAGTGAATACGGGCTGCAGGCTTCAAGATGCATTTTTTGTGCTTGTGTGGTGGTCTGGTTTTGTATTATGTGAAAAGTGAATACTGAGGGTGATTTTGAAACTTAGTTATTTATTGAAAAATAGGGGTGAAATCGGATCAGTGTGGATTGCAAATGATATGGAAGTTCAATATAGTAAGCATTAAGCATCGGGAAGATGATTTATTGACTGTCCTTAATACCAATTAACAAGTGAATATTCTAGTGATAACCTATTTTTACGTTTATGAACGCTTGTGAGAAGGCATTGTTTAATCTTGAAGGTGATAAATGTTCAAAGAACATGAATACATAGCTCTTAAAATGCTGATCCGACTTCTGTAGTATTAGAGTAATGAATAAAAAACTATGCATATATTTTTTTTCCTTTTTAAACAAGGACCAACAAACTAAATTACAATTATGAGTCGATAAATCCTCCATTCTTTTATAAATGACCGAGTTCTTATTGCTACCATTAAAATCTGCCAGCGCTCTCCCGGGGACACAAGAAGTAATAACAGAATCACATACGTTTTACGAGGTGAATGAACTCCACCTTTATACGCTTTCCATTGAGTCCCAAAGGCCGGATGAAATACCACGATAAATCTAAGTAATTGCCGAAGCAAACTGTGCAGTAACACCGCTCCCCAATGCTGTGGACTCGCGTGAGATTAGTCCATGAAACTGTTCACACCTTCCTGGATTAGAGAAATGTCACGGTGGAAGGGAACTTCTCTTGCTTGTCCCACTGCATGGAAATCGAAAATCCAGAAAAAAGGCACAGCAGTAAGACGAAAAATCGAGTCGAAAAATAGCCCCAAAAATCGAGATGCTAGGGAGACAGCAAAGTGATAGGCCGGAGAATCGAGAATGTAGAAAGATGGCATAGTAACAAGCCGAAAAATCAAGAGTCTAGAAGAAAGCCAAATCGAAGAATTAATAATATAGAAGGACGAAATAATAGCAAGCCAAATTATCTAGATCTTGGAAGGAAAATTCGGCGGAAGGCCCAAAAAAAGAATATCTAGAAGGGAGGAAAAGTAAAAGGCTGTAGAATCGACGCTCCAAATGAGGCCGAAAAAATCCTTATTTTCGACCCTCAAAGAAGCGGGAAAGCTGTAGCA
>NC_051412.1:16528558-16528637 GCF_015228065.2 Penaeus monodon
TGCTGAATTTGTAAGAACGTGGATGTCCTGAACATCGGGAGATCTAGAAAGACAGTAAGTGTCAGACCGAAGAATTGAG
>NC_051412.1:16528682-16529017 GCF_015228065.2 Penaeus monodon
GACCAGGCCGAATCCTCCAGAATCTAGACGGAAAATATAGTGTGAAGCCGCAGAATCGAAAATCTAAAAGATTAGCACTGAAGGCCTGAAATGGAAACTTTAGAAAGGCGACATAGTGGAGGCGAATAATTGAGAAACTGGAAGGAAAATCCAGTGGAAGGCCGAGAAATAGAGAATCGAAGGAAGTGCAGCGATAGCCCATAGAATCGAGAATCAAGACTCCAGAAAGAAGTTTTAGTGGTAATCTCAAAGAAAAGAAAAATTGAATTATGAAGCTCACATAAAACTTTATATGAAAAACTTGCTTAGCGATTAATAACAAGGACTGATATTAC
>NC_051412.1:16529059-16529213 GCF_015228065.2 Penaeus monodon
CGAAATATATATTCAATATCCGAGAGAGTAATCTCCCTACTGGCAACTTTTATTACTAAGGAATATTTTAGAGTACTCGAGCTGCCACATTCTGGAAAGTTCTTGAATTAGGAGCGCCCATCCTGCTGCGTTTTACATTTATTTAAATGGCGGA
>NC_051412.1:16530594-16530731 GCF_015228065.2 Penaeus monodon
CAGATTTACAGTAGGATCCATTATACATAAAAAAAAACAAAAAAAACATGGAAACAAATGGGGTAAAATCTCAGGCAAAAGATGCCTATCCTACCTCAAAATGAAGATATTTGGAATTCACAACTACATAGAATACA
>NC_051412.1:16531219-16532286 GCF_015228065.2 Penaeus monodon
CCCTTACGTTAAGTGTGCGATATATTGGTCTCCATGTGCACTCCGTTTAGAAATTGTGTCTCGCGTTGGAACTGTCGGATGCGCTGAATTGTTTAGAAATTGTAAGTTTTTATAAGCACAGGCTGAAGAATCCAACAAAGCTAATGGGTACAAGCTCTTGTATAATATTCATCTGCATCGTTTTTTATGACAGAATATAAGAAGGAGTTGTTAAAAATACGCTTGTTAAAAAAAATACATTTCCATTTACACTGGAGCCTTTTGAAATTCATTGAAAGATATATCCGACTTTAAACCTTGTTTCTGTAAACACCGTCGCAAATATTCCTGAATTGAAGTTTTTTTTCCCTCCCTTTCTTTTTTGTCAAATAAAATTGTTTCTGCACGGGTGACTTGCCTAATTTCCGGGGAAATAATGACAGTTCTCTTTTTGTTTTTATCCTTCTATCTTTCGGAGCAATTATCGTTGGCGAAAGGACCTAATAATCTATTACAGCGTGCTCAGTTTTTTACCACACAAACTGCACTCTAAACAGCATTAGTTATCTTATCGTTATACAAATATTTACAATTCCACTCATGCTTTGCGCAACCCACAGCACAACTCGCCAGGAAACCGACCGTAAGCTAACGGAATCATTAAATACTAATAATAACGATCGCAATTTAATAACACCATTAACCACAATCTTCATATGGGTTTCCGCCTGCGCAGCTTACGCTAGAATAATTCATTCGCTGTTATACCTCTTGGAATTGGCATTCGGGAACACGGAAGTAATATCACGTAACAGCAACACAATATAAGCGCTGGTTTCCGGTCTCTGCCTCCGTCCTCGGTGCTCCGAGACGAGGCCAGGCGCGATGCCTCGTTCCAACTCCTACGTTATTTAGGAATTGTTGTATTTCCTTTGCGCTTCCATATCCCTCCTCATCTTTAAGGCAAAACTAGCGAGTGGCTTATGCTCATCAGAGTGTATCAAATTAAAACCACAGTGATAAGTAGAGGGATCTGTGCAATGTGGTGAACCTTAAATACAGTGCAGCCCAGGAAGAATTAAATTTTC
>NC_051412.1:16533698-16533965 GCF_015228065.2 Penaeus monodon
AATTTGCACATCAGTTCATCATTAAAAGAAGTGGTTCGTTGCATTCATTATTCGCACCTCATCGATTATACAGGCTTCGTAATGAAGATTAAACCCTTGAAATAGCCTTATAGCCTCGGATATTCGTATGTGATTACGTGTATATCCTGAACATACAATAAGCGAGTAAAACATTGGGCCTTGGTAAACGACTCTCGAATAATTATACTAAGTGATTCTGAGACCATGAGGAGGAATGCAATCTGGGAGACTCTAAGGTCATGTTCT
>NC_051412.1:16534677-16534808 GCF_015228065.2 Penaeus monodon
TAATCATCTTTGTCATATTGTAACACAGGTATGAGGTAAAAAAGAAAAAAAGAATACACACTAATTGTTTCATATATGACTTATCTGATTAACTTTCCATAAGGGTTACCAAAGAAGAATCTATCGATCAG
>NC_051412.1:16534981-16535560 GCF_015228065.2 Penaeus monodon
ACCAATGAACTGGTTTAACTTGCATTGTTTTTTCTTCGAGTGTTAAAATATTGGTGTGACAGACGCTCTTCTCGACGGGGAATGTCAGGAAACAATACACGCATTTTATATTCTCGCATCGGCAAAGAATTGTTAAAAAGTCACTGATACCCTAATAAATGCCCTAATAAGAACAAGCGCAAAGAATAGGTAAAGAGGTCTTCGGCGCTGACAATGGCCACAAAGGAAAGAAACAACGAAATCGATAAAGGTTGGGAGTTCGGACCAACGCAAACCTGACGAGCGAGCGGGGCCGTCGATGCGTGTTCTTCAAAATGTCTTGCAACATTATTATTTTGTGATATTGCATGATCATGGCACGGAATTAGTGGCATCGCCAGCAATTCTTAATAATTACCTGTCATTGTGGCAAATCATTTAGCGTAATGCAATCTATGCGTGGCTGGTGCCAATAATCCAAGGATAATATCTTAAACCCTGGCTTTCGCTTTACGTGTAATAGCACAGCTATTGACACAGTGCGTTGCTAGTCGTGGGCTGGAAACAGGGTCATTCACATGCAAAATTTATAAAAAATGT
>NC_051412.1:16535977-16536373 GCF_015228065.2 Penaeus monodon
TACCGCAGAGGCACAACACTTGCCAAGGAGTCATCCGACCGCGCCGACGAGCAGTTAGCTGTCAGGGCGAGCGACCGAGCCAGGGATAAGGACCAGTCGGTGCCATAAGTGTCATAAGAGAATCTACGATCACTTGGACACACGAGGCGAGAGAATTGGCACCGAGGCCAAAGGAGCACAGGTCAGCAAAGTGCAGTAAGTTGCGCCACTTGTTTTAAAATCTCGTCGCGGCAAGTGGACCGCCCGTAGCCGCCCCTCCTCTGGGAAGCGGCCAAGTGTGTATCCAAAGTCTGGCTCTGGAGTTCCGTCTTTGGCAGCGAGTCTGAGTGTATTCCAGGCCGTGGAGGTTTTATGGTTTAATTACTGTTTGCGCTTCAAGCGCTCACGGTGTGTGCC
>NC_051412.1:16538564-16538798 GCF_015228065.2 Penaeus monodon
AGCGGCTTCCCGGCGGGCGAGGCAGCCCGGAGAGCGGGGCGGCGGCGCTGACGGCGACGGGCGTGATGTTGACGGCCAGGAAATTGAATGTCAGTTTTGGGTAGATTACAAATGCCCAGAATGAAGGCTTGATTAAGATGGTGATGGCTTTAAAACTATTTCTCTCTTGATGACCTACACCTTTCCACTTGCTACGCACACCTGCTCACATATATATGAAAATGTACACACATG
>NC_051412.1:16538899-16539416 GCF_015228065.2 Penaeus monodon
GGTCACCACAGCCATACCACACCCATTTCCCATACCCACACACTACACCATCAGTCACCCACCACACTCATATTCCATAGCAACTCACCCACACCCATACCCTCATTCACCCACCCACCACACCCATACCACCCACACCCACCACACCCATACCGCCCACACCCACCACACCCATACCACCCACACCCACCACACCCATACCACCCCCACACCCACCACACCCATACCACCCACACCCACCACACCCATACCGCCCACACCCACCCACCTACAAACAACTAAACCCAAAGGCCAACAGGACACAGGTACTCACCCCTAAGTATCTGCTGACAGACGTCGCAGGCGGTGATTTTCTTATAGGTGTATTCCTGCAGGATGTGAGTACTTTCAAACATGACAGCTGCTGCATCCTTGTCTCGCCCGTTCTTTCTGATGTGGGTATAACAAGCAGGAGATTAGAACACAGCGAGGAGGGAAGGGGAGGCGACTATATCAACACCTTGTCAAGTGATGTGTG
>NC_051412.1:16539441-16539525 GCF_015228065.2 Penaeus monodon
TGCCAAGTGATCTCTAGGGTCTGCTCTTGTGGATAACAGAAAGTTCTATGGGGGAGAGATACTGATTCTGGGAATTTCCAAGAT
>NC_051412.1:16542155-16543029 GCF_015228065.2 Penaeus monodon
TGTGTATATAATGCAATAGTTCGGTTGTAGACAAACGTAATTACAAATAAAAGAAGTCTGTATACCTGACTACATCAAATTGTTTCAGTAAAAATAGTCGGGGAGTTCTTCCATAAATGTAGATATACGAAAATGTATTGAATATCTCATATTGGAATAAAAAGATCTAAGTAATTAACTAAAATGCTTTATCGCTTTACCAAGTATAGCCAGCTATTTAAAAGATCCCGCCCGGGTTTCAGGTGCATAATTGTTATCATGGGAATAATGGTTGAATGCAAAACGCTGTTTTAAATTGCTGGCAACACTTTTTAGTTTAGGATGCTGGAGGGGCACAGGGGCCGGGGGGAAGGGGAGAGGGACCTAGTCGTCATTATTCTCACAACTAAAAAGTTATTTCTTTTAAAGATATGTTCTCACAGTATACAAAGAATGCTTTGGGGGTACACAAAGGGCAGTCATCTAGGTCTATCGAGTGCGCAAAATATGGTGCACAGGAACAGAGGGAGTTTTGAGAGATCATGCTAAAATGCATAGCAGCTAAAACACTTTATATACACGAACAACATTCACAAATATCTGAAAAGAAAATCAAATAAAATTAATACCAAAAAAGAAAAAATATTCTGCTTAATAGCATCTTCAATTTACCTATTGAACATCCTGAGAGCTAGAAACGTCGGTGCAAAATGGTGAACATGATTTATGTTGCTGGAAACTAAAGATGGATATAGTTTCACCGACAAGACTCTGTCTAGACTAGGCACCGCTGGGCTAACATGTTAAATACCTGACAAGTGGGGGTGAGGGCGGCTCGGCATCGGCGGGTCCGCTTGAAATTTAAAAATGCTCACTTATGTACAACTCTGACATA
>NC_051412.1:16543083-16543362 GCF_015228065.2 Penaeus monodon
TACATGAGTCATCATATAAATAAACCAGTTGATTATCAGGTTGGCATAAGTGTAACCATGGAGGCGGTGAGACCATGATTTCTCCGTGGGATGCTTGGTCGTGGCTTTACACAAACTTGGGAATTGCGGGCCTTCGGGGTGGGGATTCCTCTCTCCAAGGAGCGTCGCCTCTGAGCGGGACCGTGTTTGTGAGCGTAGGTTTGGGGGAATGCATCGATCGATGTATATAGGTGTGTACGGGTAAGAGCCTGTGCCTGTATACGGGTATGTATGCACGGC
>NC_051412.1:16544244-16544663 GCF_015228065.2 Penaeus monodon
CATACAAGCACATACCGGGCTCTGTTCTTCGATGTTTTTAATAATATTTCGTCTCCTTTCCACATCGCCAGTCTCCGTACCTATACCCTGTGTATTCCCTTTACACCGAACACCGCTGCTTTAAAGAGAACGCCTTCTGTGTGCTTTCCGGATATTGCCTGTATGTGTGTCTCTCAGAATCAGTAAAAGAGCATATATCTCACTTGATTATCATCTCTGTGTATTCATATTAGCTTCATTTATGTGCCATTCATGGTTTGTTTAATCTAGCCTTAATGTCACGTAATTATGCCTGAAGTACTTTTCGTGAGAGCGAAATTCTGATTCTTGTTGCGTTAAACATCAATGCTATGAAGGTAGAAAGAGGGTTGTACGCTTCGTGTGTTTACGTACAGATACACAATCCTCTCACTGTGGGT
>NC_051412.1:16545434-16548166 GCF_015228065.2 Penaeus monodon
GCTAGCGCATGTGTCCACTCTTTACACCCAAACACAGAACCCCCTTCCCCTCCCCCTCCGCGTGTAGCTCCATCCGGATCCCCTCCCCCCCTCAAATCCCTGACCTCGGTGCTGACTGCAGGACACGGCTGTCAGATGCAATTCCCCAGACAGCCAAGACGTCGAGGGAAGGCTGTGCACGAGAGGCTACGTCCACACGGCCTTAAAGCTGTCGTGACAGATAACTTTCTTTCCAAATGCAATTCTGTCCCACACGCGATCCCCCCCCCCCTCCCACATACACGCATTCGCTATAGGAAACAGGTATTTTTTCTGTGAGGTGATTGTGTATGCAATTATGTATTATTAGTTGATATATTGATGCACGGTTAATTTTTTGTTGTTGTAATTTGCTGATAAGTGAGAGACATTATCATCCAGGAATAACATAAAAAAGCACGCAGACCTTCTTACTGTGATTTTAGAAAAACAAGAAAATTACCATTGGCCAATTTGTTTCATAAAAATTCACATGAAATACTGCAGAAATGTGCATACTTTTCTTTTTTTGCATATCACTTGTTTTTCCCCCTGGGAACAAGTGTCGGGAAGCAGGAAACATGACCAGAACTCGGTCTAAGCAAGTGGGCTTATTTACCCAAACGCGCCGGGGTCTGTGCGGTCTGTAACATATCTCACGGCCAACTCGCACCCACGGAAAACAACAGGACCGAACGATTTTTGGATCCTTTTTTGTTTCTGAAAATGCTTATTACTTTTGCGACTATTGTGTGGGCGCAAGAACAAGATTTCATTCTCAGCTTTACCAGAAACGCAAGCGTTTTTTTTTCTCTCTCTCCTTCGCGAATATCAGTTTTGCGTAAAAACAAATATAGGAAAGACGGGAGGGAACTATATGCATTTCTGAAAATATCCGGAAATTCATTTGCAATGAGTCTACTCGAGTGACTAGAATTTCCCGATCCGACCGCAACCCCTTTCTTTGTTAGACATTTCTGAAGAGGAGGAAGTAGTCTGCTACTGTTTAGACTAAGCTGTTTAGAGGTACTTTGTTGAGGGGGAAAGACAGAGAGTGAAATTTAGTAGCATAGTAAATCTGCGGTCATATTAAGAGAGAAATGGTTGGGGGAATTTATGGGACAGCGGACTAAACCATATTGTTGGCGGAGGATGAGAGTGAAGGAACTGTGCACTGAAGACGCGGGACAGTGTGGTGTGAAGGCTGTAGGTGTGGCGGCTGTTGGTACCACTACTGAGACAACAGGCCCTTGCGAGGCCCGGTAGACGGTGTGGTCACGAGACAGCACAGCAGCAGCAAAGGGTCTAACAGTACGAGGGGGTTTAACTGATACAGTGACTTGTGCTTTAGGGTTCTCTTTTAACAAGTGTTCCTGCAGGAGTGGTCGAGACGGCATTACCTGTGGGCCATGACGGAGAGCACAGTGCTCGAGAATGTGTAGCGCTTCCCCGGCTGGGCGAGGGGCAAGCTGGGGTAGGGGGGAGAGAGACGGGAGAGCATGAGTCATACCACAGGAACTCACACCTCATTAACACCTGGGGTCGCCTTTGCATGTAAACTTAGAAACCTGAGCCATTGCACCGGGAAGTAGTACAGATGAGTGTTTGGTTAGTAAATCTGTGTGCAGTATGAGTAATATGTTCATGAGTCTCACTAGATGGCGCTGCACACCCTGGGGAGGGCGCGCTGCTTTCACACAATCCCATGATCTACTACATCAAATTGTTATTTTTTTCTTCTCTTATTAGAAATACATAAGTGCAAAAGTCAGTGAACAAACATGCGGTACATCCATTTGATGCAGACAAGCATGAGTAAATAGAAAAAATGGACACAGTTGCTTTGTATCACTGAAAACTCAAATTGAGAAACAAATCGTTTTTGCTAACAGTAAGAAAGGCAATGATGCCAATAAAATGTGTGAGGCAGAGCAATGGTATGGGAGCAATCTCGATGGGGAAAAAATATGCAAAAAATATCATCTGAACACTGTAATAAAACATAGATAAAATGACCTAGAAATGATACTTACGCTGGCGAGAGAAAGAAAAAAAAAGTATATATATATTAATAAAATGGCAAATAAACACAGATAAATGCACAAATAAAAGGAGATCCGAGCAGAAGGTAATAATGAAGGAGACAGTCGCCCTGGAGGAACATGCATGGCAGCACAGCGGGACGCTCACTCCCAATTGACCCTCGCTAACAACACCTATTCGACACCTGCCCGTGTGGCGCCTCAGGTCATGGGGCGCTTTTGTATGCGTGGAGGAAAATGTCCTGTGAAAGTATGCGTCTCTAGCAAAATAACCAATGTTGGAGACCTATGTAATATTCTGCGTCTGAGCTTTGTGACCAGAATGTTGCAAGCACAAACCTGTGGACAAGCAACCTGAAGCCAAAAAAGGTCGTGATTGAATGCTGAAAGAAGGTTGTACTCAGCTAGGCCTAGGGTCCTAATCAGAGAGAGTTCCTTCGCTAATAGAGAAGCACTCGCGACATACTCATCATTGATTTATTTTACCCTGAACTCCTTTACAAACACAGTGAACTATGATGGTATTTTTTTCTCGATAATGACATTTTTTTCTCGATGTAAAACCTACTATTTGGACATTACCATAAAGGCCTAATAGCTATGAGGTGTCGCCAGTCTGATTAGATAAGCTCATAGAATCTTGTAACTGCAAATGTAATTACATTCTAGTGC
>NC_051412.1:16549757-16552651 GCF_015228065.2 Penaeus monodon
AAATGTCAGCAAAGTGCTCCATTTTCTTCCCCTTCTGCGCCCTACTCCGCTGCTGTACCCTCTCAGCTCCCCTGATCTGTGTCGCAGCATCACCAGCGCGAATCCGAGAGCGTTCGTGCCAGCATCACCCCCTAGGCAGAACCTCTGTGTTAGCATCACCTCGCCCCTCTATGCACGCGACCTCTGGGCAGCATCGTCACCATATACCCATGTATTCTATGGGATCTAGGCATCACCTCGCCACCACTAAGGTACCTAAACAAAATAGACACTGGGTTTCTTTTGTCACTACTTGTGGGTTCTATCTAAGTTGCAACATAACTGTATCAAAATATCTCTTGCATATTGCACTAGAAAAACACAGATCCGTTCCCAGGAGCTAGATGGCAGGTAGTCTGTGGCATAAATCAATCACTGATGAGAAAGTGGAGTAACATATTTTTTTTCTCTCCAAGTAGCTCACCTACATAAACATCTTGATTGTGCCTTAATACTGCTCAGTCATAAGAAACTTGTCAAGGAGCGACAGAGAATACCAGGCGAACACGGGAGAGAAGGGGACAGGTACACTACACGGGCAACTACTTCACCTGTATTACCTGAATGTCACCTGAGCAGCCGCCCTGGGTAAAGAGTCCTTACTTTAGAAACACATAATGACTGCAAGGTAATCATCGAATTGCTAACAAAGGTGACCAGAGAAACACTATGAAAAATACATTTAGATTTTCGTCTGTGATTATTGAAGCAAATAAGCAAGAGTCATTGATATTTCACGTGCAGTTTAGGGTATCAGATAATCCCCATAAAGATTAAGTCACAGATTTTCCTATTCTTACCGTTATATAATATAAAATGCATATCTGTAAAACGTAATAACTACTGCTGGGTCTCGTGTACTTAGATATTCCAAAGATATTTGAAAAATCCAAATACCATGTATATATTTCTATATTTTCCCTTTTGTTACATTAGAATAGTATAGATTATACACCAAGCCCATTTACTTATATCTTACAAACCTCAAAAACTGTCCAAGCTAGTCTTAAGAATGGGTAACCTTGTCTAGCAACACGTGCATATCATTTACTGGTAAATCTTTTAATCATTCACTGCTGGCAAATGCAACTGAACATTAATTATATCACGAATCAACACTCTGTGGTTTAGGAAGCAGTCCATGTGGTGGTTTATCAACAAAATTCCCCTCTGCAATGCTATCAAATGATGCGTCTTATATGCAAAATATTTGTTCGAAACAGTGCCAGAAAATTGTAGCAAAAATCTAATATAACCAGAAAAATAATTCTAGGTAAGTCCATGAATAATATGTCTTGGGAAAAATGCCACGTTTTAAAAGTGACCAACAAAACAAAAACATGGAGCAGTAACCTACACCTGTCCTGAAGCCTAGCCTGAAGATACATTGTTATGCACCACTAATCTATTTTGAAACAATATGTTACGTTAGCATATATATTCTTGAGTGTTAATCTTGAGTCATAACGTTCGGAAACAACGGCAAATAGCACAGATTAAGTGGTCTATAAACCGTTCAGAAAGAGAGATGAATGTGCATCCGGCAAGTTAACAGACACCACAGAGGATTAGACTGTTTAATGACAATACTATTCAGGTCTTGATCTGTTATTCTACATGACTTTGATATCTACTAGAACGCAATTTCACTTACAATGTGAATATAATGCTATATGAGACTACTTTGTATAAATGTCATCTAGAATAATCTCGTAGTCACCTTGAGTTAGGTATTTACTTGAAATTACCTTATAGTCACCATGATTAGCAAATTTACTATATTACCATCTGCTAAATATCCTATTAGGTTACCATGATCGCTTGCCACCATGAATCACAATCATGTGTCATAGTCACCAATAGTCATTAACACTATGAATTAATTACTATCAACGTAATCCAGGTTCATTCTGATTCAAAATACAAAAACGCAGCCATAATATCTGTTAACATTCATTAATTCAAAAGTAAATCACAGTGATCAAGAATCATGACTGGCAAGTGGCATGGTAACCACAGGAGAAAGTCACTCTCAATCATAGTTGACATGAGCCAAAGTTACCAAGAAGCAGAATTACCACGAGCTTATAATTACGAGTTATAGACGAGTTATAGTTACCATGAGCTATAATTAAGACGAGTTACCAAAATCATAGTCACAAATATTTACAGTTACCATAAGTCATAGTTGCTATAAATCATAGCTACCATAACCGCCAGTATGTATGTACATCACAGGCTTCATGTACCATAGTTAGTATGAGTCAGAACTACTGCGAGACATAGTTACTATGGGACATCGTTCCTATGACTCTTAATCCCAAAAAGGCAAAGTTACTTTACATGATCATTTCCGTATGTCACAGTCACCATAATACGACTACAGACCATTACAGCAATGTTAGCGTGATCCAACATAACGTCAACAGCAAGGTCATGAAGATTGCATTATACGTTAGCTGACAAGAGGTGATAGCTAGAAGGCAGGTCAACAGCAAGCGACGCCGAAGGAATACTCACTTCCCACTAGTGGGCTCTGATGTCTTTAAAGACTTAAAGGCTTTCATCCACTTGGTCTTCATACTTCCTCCGCTTGAGTTAGACATCTTCCTCTCTCGGCCCTCAGCCCCTCCCCCGTCTTTTGACGCGAATAACTCTTTCTGCAAAAGAAGACAAAGGAAAACAACACGTCAGTTATATAGTGTGTGGCTACCTTCTGGTAAGTAGATCATTCTAGAATATATTCTGTAAAAACAAGGTGAGATTGTTTTCAAAACACTAAACTTTATCACAGATTCTCCTTACTTATTCCTAATATCCACACTATACATTATGGATACAAATGTGAAATGCGT
>NC_051412.1:16552677-16552909 GCF_015228065.2 Penaeus monodon
TAATTGCGTAGTTAATTATATATGCAGGGACTATTTATGGTACATACTTAAATTCATTTGTTCATATCAGTTTCAAGGATTCATCGAATACGCGATTTTTGTTCATAACAGAAATAGCTCTAAGACTTCACCCTAAACCTCCCTTCCTAGTCTCTCTCTTCTTTGCTTTTGCTTTTAACTGCGCCTTTAGAGTTACCTCCGTCCTTCCTCTGATCTTGCCTATTATTCAACT
>NC_051412.1:16552943-16553212 GCF_015228065.2 Penaeus monodon
TCTAATTTGCCCGCTACTAGCTCCATCATTAGCCACACTACCTCTGACCTTCCTCTCCCATTTAGTGCAACATTGAAGTAATGTGTAGCTTGAAATAACACACCAAAGCACCTCGAGTGACGCGTCCCGGATGGTACCATGAAAGGGAGACTCACACCTTGATCTCACCAACACGAGAGAGGCACCACACAAAGGAAAAGTTAAGTGCTACGTTGTGTCGACCACATATTCTTAATTTTCACAGCTGTGTTGGAGTCACCCCTCTCCAA
>NC_051412.1:16553583-16553841 GCF_015228065.2 Penaeus monodon
AGTTCATCGAGGTAACTCCACTGCTTATGTTGATGAGCTGCATGTATATGTATTTGAGGAGGGGCATGTATGTTAGCATACGTGTGTGATTTTGTATGTTAGATTCCCACATGCGCTTGTAGGTGTCACAGTCAAATGGCATTTATGCTTAATTTGTGTTCACTCTTCTTTTTTATGGAAAACTTTCGTAGTTAAAGATCATGATTACCTAAACTCACCGTTAAATATTGCACAGGAAATACGTTCAGATCCATAAAG
>NC_051412.1:16554850-16555268 GCF_015228065.2 Penaeus monodon
TGGTTAGAGATAGCAAAATATCTAATTATAAAGGTGCAGCAGAGATGTAAACATTGGAAAAAATCGACATCAGGTTAAAGTCGCACTGTCATCATGGAAATCAGAATTCTACATGATCACGTCACGCGAAGTAGCTATGTTGTAGCTGTGATGCACATGCAGATGGCTATGTTGTTATGAGGCTTGTGATGGCGGTTGTTATTCTGAATGCAGAACGTTTTCACCGGGCACAGCTGTCAGACAAAAACAATATGCTCACGACTGCGTTCTAATTTTAGAGCTTTATGTATTTAAATGGCTTTCACTATAACAGGCGGAATGTAATGGATTGGCTCTCATCATGGCCATCTGGACCAATACTATATTAATAATGCGAATCAATACTAAGTACAGTGTTTGCAGGGAGGATGGACAACAA
>NC_051412.1:16555901-16556062 GCF_015228065.2 Penaeus monodon
ATGTACCCTCCCCTAAGTGAGATATATGTCTTTCCCTAGCAACCCTCTATTTGTATTGTTGGAGTTATACTTGGTAGTCGCTTATCCAGGCTGGTTATGTTTTTCAGGGTTCCTAAAAATTGTATAGAATTTAACTTCAAAATAATTTTGCAAATTTTGCT
>NC_051412.1:16557270-16557549 GCF_015228065.2 Penaeus monodon
CTACAATAGAATCATTGTAAAGCGAAGGCGCAGTATCGAGAAATATCAACTCGGTTCGGGCCACAATGAAGACAGCCATGTCCCAGTTACTAAAGGCATCTCGGTGGGAAAATTCTACGCGTAATGAAACCCACATTTCACTACCTCAAAATTTCAATTGGTAATGGTGATTAGTAGATCCGCATATCATTACTCCATATTTCATATATTTATCAATAATCTAATTCTCCTTTAAGTGAAAATTATTTTGAGGATGTAAGGTATACCAGCATAAAGAAC
>NC_051412.1:16557582-16557718 GCF_015228065.2 Penaeus monodon
TACAGTAAGGATGTATGTACATAAAGTGACAATTTTAAAACCAATGTAGTATCGAAAATGGCCAAAATATTATTCACGCCGCTATGAAGACAATCAGGTCTAAATCGCTGGGGAGTACCACGTGTGAAAATTTTAA
>NC_051412.1:16557791-16558006 GCF_015228065.2 Penaeus monodon
GATGATAAATAGCTAGATCCGCATACTGTTTTTGTAGAGTATCAATCTAATATCCCTTCTTTGGTGTAAATAATAATAGTGAAAAGGCTCTCTGGTAGCCGTAGGGAAATTTCCCCTTTGTATTCACGTGTAATAGACCGCTATCCCTCCCTAAGAAAGTGTATCCTTTCTATCATCAATTTAGAAATTCTTGGGATTTGAGCCATACCAACATA
>NC_051412.1:16558297-16558805 GCF_015228065.2 Penaeus monodon
GATGATACGAAGCGACACGGTATCAAAAAGGTTCCGTTCATTGCTCACGATGCTATGAAAAAATCCTTGTGTAAACAACCGAGGATCGCTATTTTGGAAAACTCTTGAAAACGCTTGTTGCACATTTCACAATCTCAGTACTTTTGTTTCTTATTAATCTATCGTAATTATTATTTATTGCTGCTTATATGTAGCTGGCTACACAGAATCTGAGGTGATTCAATTAGAAACGGTGCCGTGTATGATAATATCGATGCCTTTCTAACACTAAATATCAGTGTGAGGATACATTCTATATTACGGCCTATATGAGAATCCTAAACCATTAAACCGGACAGTAAAATTGCTTTCGTCTGTATCTTTTTCGAAATAACGGCAAGGAAGTGGGATCTACTCAGAATAACTTTTTAGTTCCCAAAAGCATTCCAGAACTATTCTTGGTTCTATTTCCACTAGTAGGACACTTTATTTGTGGTACGAGGATAAGTGCCATTTGTTACTATAGTGT
>NC_051412.1:16558898-16560142 GCF_015228065.2 Penaeus monodon
CTTGAATATTCTTGGAGCCCAACTAAATTATATCTTTGTCCTTTGGTGGATTTTATACTATTCCCTACAATATAACCAATATTACAGAAGCCATTATTGAACTCTGTTGTACACCACATCATCTTGACTGTCCAGATTCCCGGTTTTCTGCTTACTGCAGCTGTACTCGCAACGACAGCCGCCCATTTTGAGATTATTTGCACTCCTCTGCTCTTTTATTGCCGAAGGAAACGAGTGAACACAGACATCCAAGGCATAGCTATTGAGTGCCTGAGCGAAAAGCATATGATCATGGCTATCCTATACTTACTTCATTGACAAAAATAATAAATAGATGGGTAACGAGATGGACAATGAAATGATAATCATAAACAAATAATCCCATACCTACTGTACTTTGTATGGATTCAAAACTTTATTGATTGTTTTCTAAGTCCTTTAATTCAAGCCAAATCCTTCTTTTAAGTACTATCCACTGAAGAGATTAACAAACAGCACACGTTCTTTGTCGTACAACTGAGAATCTTTCTCTGATACTATCGGAATAGTCTTCGGTAAGTAAATTATATAGTTTCAGCACCTGAAAAGTCTCCAAATAATCAAATATATAGTTTCAGCAGCAATCAGGATCCCTGTCCACATGTAATGACTTCAGACGTAATACACACTGCAAAATTTGAAAATCTAGTCCCGCCTTTCTAATAACGGATATATATATACCTGAATATCATGAAAAAAGAACTGGGGATAGGCATCCAGACACACAAAAAAGGCAAATTTATTGCACTGCAATTCCAAAACAAAACATATGGCAGCGCAAAAGATAATTCTTGGCCAGCCTTATTGAACTGCAGCAAACACAGCTACGCTCTTCCCACAGATCTCAACTGAATTTTAAGTGCATCACTGACAAAACTGACGGCTTAGTTGTTGTTTTGAAAACCACTGACATCATTTGTCAGCTTAGAAATTGTTATTAAACCACATATATTACATGATGGCTTTGGCATTACTGCAAGACCCACGGATATTGTATGATGGTTTAGATATTGTTGTTATGAAACCCAGACGACTTAGAGACTGTTTTGAGACTTTGCATGAGACTCGGAAAGAAAAATTGTCATAAAGAGGCGACTTTTCGGATTATGTTTGGCGATGAGCTATATGAAGCCAAAAGACAAAAAGAAAAAATATTTAAAGGTTAATCTTCCCTCATATTTTATAAACAAACCTCATTAAGTTTC
>NC_051412.1:16560172-16560623 GCF_015228065.2 Penaeus monodon
AATCATATACCTTTATAAAGGGGGCCATATCATTTCACTTTATTTTATTCATTTATTTTTTCCTCAGTCAACCTCATAATAATTATGCTACAGCTTCTCATCTTTTTTCTGTCAACTTATTTCCTTTTTTATGCTTGTGTCATGTTTAATCTTTTTGCTTCATAAATGAAGCAAAAAGAAAGAAAACATTCATCATATATTTTCATTTTTGTTTTTAGTTTAGTTTTCCCACTGAGTTCCTGTTCGATTCCCCCCTTTTCTTTCAATATCCTTTGGTCTTGTTGGGAGCTATTTTGGTTTGGTGTAATTCCGTTTCATCCATACATGGTTTTCATTTGTTATTTCGTTTTTTCTTTTTTTTATTTTGGTCTACCCTTTGTATATTTTGATCACGATGGCTGTCTCTAAATACATTCTCGTTTTAGTTCTCTTCTACTTCCAATAGTTTACG
>NC_051412.1:16562175-16564049 GCF_015228065.2 Penaeus monodon
AAATAAGTGATAATTCAGCACCATCTTGCATGTAGCAATTTTGTTTGAGTTGCAAGAAACTCGGGTGAAATTGCGTCTGAGACTAAGGTGATTTAGTCGGGACAGAAATCATTCGTATGGTATGTTTTTTGGGCTATAGGTGTAGTTTAGAATCTGGATGCACAAAGCTATTTTCTTGTGTTGTGGTTGCGGTTATCTTGTAAGAAGCGGCTTTGTTGGTATAATGACCGCTGTTATTACAGGCTTAATTCACGATTTAGGACGCCAGTCATTTTTAGCATTTGGTAATGGCAAAAGATTGAGATAATAGGTGCTTTTGTGTTCATTATTATGGTAATGAGACTGTACTAATTATGCTTTAATTATTCACGAGGTTTTATGTATCGGTGTTTGGTTTGTTTGCTTTCATATCGCTTAGAAAAGCTTGTTATTTTTCTCTACAAATCATTCACAAAAAGCAAACAAACAGCAGAGAATGGAAGCAAAAATGACGAACCTTTTACCAATGGAAATCCAAAATGCCTGGGATTTAGCTTTTAGTATTTTGATATTTTGCGAACTATTCTCCTAGACGTCATTGAGATAAAGGCGATAGTTTGCAAATCTGCCGCCAACAGCATCCGCTTCTGTGGAATGGCCCAGTGACCTGCGGATATTGCTTGTTTAATACTCCGCCGTCAATACGCATCCACTATTTGATAGGAATTCCAAATCTTCCTGATGAATTGCATGCAAATCAATAAACACTGACTTCATGTGAAACCCCATAATCCTATCAACGGACGGGCCAACATGTGCTTCCCACGCTGACTACATGCCAGCCATACAAAGGCAATATCCTATACACGAATCACGCTGAATAAAACAACCATATCCACGTAGGCCATAGATGAAGACGCCTAACAGGTGGCGGCATACAACAGGTAGCAGCCTATAATAACAGGTGTTGGGAATCTCGTGGCATATAGCATTTCCGATCTCCACGTACTCAATCAGAGTGATGATAATGTTCTAATATATACAGAGACGTGTCAGAAACTTATCGAAATAAGGTTTTGCGATTCGTTAGTCAGCAGAGAGAACAGCAGCATCGTCCCTCCCACACTGACACTCGGCGGTCCGAAAAGTGACGTCGTTGAGAGGCGCACAGACATTCAGCACGAGCGGCCGCGCAGTGGTGGTAGGTCCTCTTTAGTAAGGGCCTCCCCTTCTCTCCCGCCTCCTCCCCGTCACCCAATTCCTGCCTTACCTCTCTTATGCTTTGTTACTTATTCCTCCCTCCCTTGCCCATCCCTCATTCCCTTTTTCTTTAGTCGGGCGTCTCTCCTTTTTACTTCTGGCCCTGTTGATGATTCATCCTTCGTGATGTTGATAGCCTTTATCACTCTTCCTTTGTTATTTCCAGTTTCTCTCTTTTTTACCCGCTATTCTCGTTTTTCCCTCTCTTACTTTTGGTTTTCCTTCCTTCCCTTTCCTCCTCCCACTTTTATTCACTACCCTGTAAGTTCTTCTCCTTCGACGTCACCGTAACATCTTTCAGCTCGGGACTTCCTTTGTCTGGAAACTATCGAGAAAATATCCGCTTTGGTTTATGAGCCTTGCGTATCGCGTCGGGATATCTAACGCCTGTAAGAAAAAAAATCAACCGGAGCATTCTTTAAAAAAAAATCTTATAAAAATAGTTATCTCCCGCATATGTTACCATGTATAAATACGCAAACGCACGACAGGAGATGCGTTGGGGACAGATACTTTATGGAAGAAACGCGCCAACAGAAGGACGAGGTGCGGGGGAGGAAGGTGACCGAGAGGCAGCGCACGGGTGGAGTGCACGAAGAGTCGTTACTGCGACGCTGCTAGACAACCGAAGTAGG
>NC_051412.1:16564263-16564386 GCF_015228065.2 Penaeus monodon
TTTTCAGCGCGAACCACGTCAAGGCAGAACATTTGCAACTTCGATTTTCACTTGTCTGTGATTATCAAACAGTTGCCATGCATGCACACGCACACAAAAATAAACATTGCACTTCTATATGCA
>NC_051412.1:16564642-16565365 GCF_015228065.2 Penaeus monodon
ACTACGAAAAGTAATATACAGCAGCACACATGGCTCTAATTGGCATTTACACATCTTGAAGTAAGAGAGAGAGTCTCCATCCAAAGAGACTCAGTTCCCCCAAAATATATTGTCTCTTGGCCGACACTCCGTATATCATTAGGAACATGGAATTAGGAATTTAATGAATTCCTTCCGCAGTCTCTTCCTCAGTCGTCCAATTCCGAGCAGTTTATATGGATTTCTCCTCTGTTGAAAATTCAGCGAGATTTTATTCTTCCATGTCCTCGCTCTCTCGTCTAATTTCTCTATCACACCCCCGCCCTCCCACCACACACTGTAAACCTCTTTCGAATCAGATAAAAAGACCTCAAGACCATATTTTGAAAACCATGTTTGCCTCACGCCGTAGAAAAGCAGATAATAAATCACAGAAATTGTTACTCGAACCGGGCAAATCGTGTCTGGTGTCCCTGAAGCCAAAGGGAGCTGCACTCTTTGATATTTCTCCAGAGGGAAGCTGGTTCTTCTCTCGCGAGTCTTCTCGTGATGGAGCCAAGTCTTCTCAAGACCGGGATTAACCAGGCTTGTCCACCAGGGAAAGAACGACTCCTGTGATTGGCCAAAACTGATGTAACGATCCTAGTGATTGGTCAGATAGGTTTGGTTCGCCTTGTTGCGAAAAAAAACTATCGAATTTCCCGAAAATATTTACTTGCTCTATTTATCTGAGTATATCTTTGA
>NC_051412.1:16566280-16566468 GCF_015228065.2 Penaeus monodon
TGGAGTCGATTGCCAATATGATGCAATATTCTGAAAGTCTGGGAATCATAATAAATAAAAGTGCATTTCCTTGTCTACTGCACAGTAAATAATCAGTAGGCCTATTTACAAGTTCGGTCAAGAAATATGCAAAACCTAGGAAATGGAAATATAACTTCTCACTGTGTACCTCAAGAATACCGCACGTT
>NC_051412.1:16566506-16566853 GCF_015228065.2 Penaeus monodon
AGGACAGTAACAGCAACCAAAAAGGGTTTATGTTAGGGAAACCTTTACCTTCTTCTCATGCACTGCCATAAACAAAGAAATCACTCACGTCCTCTTTGCCTCACCGTACGAGTAACACACGCATCGTAACATGAATAACGAGCAAGTAAAAGGCCATAAACGTCAGAGTAGAACCCTTTTCCCTTCTCTCGCGTCGGCCAAGTGAGCAGCGCACGGGAGAAGGAGGCTGTGGGACGGTTGTGTGAAGTACTCGACAAAAGGCCTGCAAATATCGGCGGCGTGTGAGCCATGGAAACAAACAGCCGTAAAACCAAAAGGGAGTTCTTGAGACTAGATACATTTACGTC
>NC_051412.1:16566882-16568173 GCF_015228065.2 Penaeus monodon
AAAATGTGTGCTTTTTCTATTTTAACTTTTTAGTTGTCCTTTATCTTTTGGGTGTGTGCCGGTGAGAATTTTGTGGGCTATGGGAGGGCGTCATGTGTTCATGGCTTTGTAATATAATGATATTCTTGACAGATTCGTTAAGTTTCCAGACCCAATACTTGCACCGCTGGAAGGTTATCAAAGGCCACAAAGCTTATCCGAAAACTTGGGGATCCTTCGAAAATCTTCCAGACATTACCACAAAAGAACTCTCCACCGCTTCCCCTTCCTTTCCCCCTCCTCAGATCTCACAACAAACAACCAAGAGCAACACCACGAGCCACACCCAGTGAATACTTCCCCTTAATCACCCCTTAATTAATGACATCTCCGGGTCCCCTAGCCACTGGCCAGCGACACCACGAGCTTACTCAGCACCCTACGCTCTCTCCTCGGACTCTCTTCCCCGGACGGCTTTCCCTGGATGCGGTTCACAGGATTAATCAATAAGACATTCCCGCGTCCCTAGTGACCAACACCGTCGGAAACCACCGATAGTGGCCACGGCCCTCCTCACCTGGCACGGGAAAGGGAAAGAACGGGAAGAGCGTAGATGGATGAGGCGAATTCGTGTGGTGTTTTGCTTGCGCAGTGAGCTTGTGGTGTGAAGGGCAATACAAGCGGGTTGGAAAACAATGGTAATGCTGTTCTTAACAGTGTTTATCATCCTCGTACAATGAGGAATTATTAGGTCGTGAGGAAATAATGCAGTAAAGTATCCATGGCGAAAAGGAATGAAAAAATATATAACAGTTTTGATAATGTAAGATCGAAATGCAGAAAATATTATACAACATATCTAATTCCTTACATACAAGAAAAAGGGATGAAATAAAAATATGCAAAACGACTTTGTACAAAACTATCTAAATATCACACTCAACTACAAACATAGAAAATGATAAGTGTGATAGATGAAAAAAAAAATCCCAAGTGTTCATTATAATAACTTTGATAGCCATAACTACGACGTCGATTAAGAAAATATGAATAATAACGAAAACAGAGGTATCAGTGGGGTGATCAAAATAAAATTGATAAGGGTGCACTATTGTTGTCATGATATTAGTAAAAATGAAAAACCAGATAATTAGGTAATAATCATAGTGCCATTCACAACAAGTCAAAACACTGACAACAAAGAAAACTATAAACTAAAACAATAATTGATTATCAATTAATAAAAACACTATGTGTATAACTATAATTCAAATGTAATTATATCTTACAATCATGATAATTACTATTTTGA
>NC_051412.1:16569285-16569595 GCF_015228065.2 Penaeus monodon
CGACGCTATTAACCCTAACGAAACAGTAATAGTGCAACAGCAATAACCCCAAGAACCCACCACAACAACGGCAATGACACCAAGGAATGACAAAAGCATAATAACAAGGAGAAAACGTCACGAATCCCTGTACATCTAACGAGAAAGGGGATGGGAGAACGACCAATGACCAGCGCAGCCAAGAACAGCAGGGCCTTAATAATGGCATCGCACGGGCCAGGGTGATAGGTCCCAAGATTGAAGGTCTGGCCTACGTCACTCTCTGTAACATATCACTGCTGACTCGGCTCTTGTCCCGGCCACACGCGGA
>NC_051412.1:16569786-16569898 GCF_015228065.2 Penaeus monodon
AAAGACATATAGCAAACAAAGGAAGCGGGTTGGATCGGCTCTGATTGGGCAAGATTGTACTTGATTCGCCCTTCATCTCGGTCTTAGTGCGGAGGATTTAAGTTGTGTAATG
>NC_051412.1:16570583-16570796 GCF_015228065.2 Penaeus monodon
CTCTGTGAGAGGAATGTTACTATTAATGCTGAAGAGGCAGAGACGCAGTAATTGGCTTAGTAAGACGGATGTATGTCGATTAATATCCATAAACTAACATAACTAACTATATACATTTCAATTTTGCGTGCTAATACATAGGCATATACATACTGCTTAGTACTCTCTAATATCTATGCTATGAATCTTTTTATTATTTATTATGATTTTTGT
>NC_051412.1:16573595-16574522 GCF_015228065.2 Penaeus monodon
AGCATCCAGACAGAGGGAGAGGATTGGCTGAAAGAAAAGCAAAAAGGGGTTGTCATACACACTTAGGAAATGATTGACACTTATAAAAGACGGAGACATAATATAAAGACAGAAAAAACGGATATGCTTTTTCTGTTATGAATAATATATAGTAAAAGTGTCATGATTAAAATTGAAAAAAGTAAAAACATACATGTGAAATATGAAAGATTTAAAAAGTATTTTGGAAAAAAATCTAAAATTTGGAAAAAACTTACCAATTTGTACAGATTATGTAATCCCATCTTGGACAAAATGACGTCGACTTTTTTAGACTACAGAGTAAAATTCTTGATTGGGTTTTGGTGGGTGTTATGTGCCTGGTCAGTATCCAGCACAATTTTGTTTAGAAATTACAAAAATATCTCTAATCTAAACGCTGAAGGGGAATGCAAGCTAATGAATAACTAGAGGTAAATAGGTATTGCTATGCTAATATTACCAAAGTCTGTACAGGTTAGATAACATACTACGGACAAATACTGGTATAAAACGTTTGCTAGTATTGCTATTGTCGATATACAAGGACGCGGGTCAATCCGTGCTTGTGTATTACGGGTTACAGGAAGTACTGCACGCTATTGTACGGGTTTTCCGTGCCTGTTGAACTACGGGAAGAACTCCACACTATGTACAGGTTATCTGGGGACTACGTGGATGGTCTAGTGACAGAGCTTTACCTCGTGCAGAACCCACTACCTTCTTGGGCCTCTGATCTTTTCCACAGAGCTTGACAAAGTCCAGTTTCAGAGGGAGACGGAATTATATTTTTCACAGGGGGAAAGAGCGCGGGATTGAGCTGCTGAGGCGTCAAGAACACTCGCTAGACGTCGGGCGCGCCACAAGGAACGTAAGAGAGAGGAGAACGACGGACGAGGGAACTGCGAC
>NC_051412.1:16574549-16575377 GCF_015228065.2 Penaeus monodon
TGGTTGGAACGGTGCGAGGGGCGGCGGAAGGTGCGAGGCCGGGCGTCTTCTGCCTGCCAGGGGACGAGCGTGACTGACGCTCCGTATGTGGGAGCCTCTAGACTCCCTCCGTTCCCTGCTCCGCCCCCTCGACCCCTGCCCCGCCCCCTTGCCCCCCTCCGTTCTCCGCCTTGCCCCCTCGAATCCTTGCCCTGCTTCTTGCCTCACAGCTTCGACACCTGCCGTCCTCCAAGCATCAGGTTCCATCTTGTGCCGCGCTCTCTCAAAGCTTCGTGACCCGTCTGGAACTTCCTCCCGCGTCCTGCCTGAGCTCCTCGACCCTTGCTGGCTTCACCTTCTCCTCCCCCCTCCCACCCCTATGCTTTCCTCGACTAAAATAATTATAGTATTGATCTTCTTTGGCCGTGATTCAACCGTATACAACCTTGAGCTGCCTCGCACGGACCCAGTATATCCGACAAAGAGTTTGGGTGACCTACCTGTGACCTGACGGCAGAAAGATGGACCTGAGCGACGCGGAGGTCAAAGCGCTTCATGCTGATGTCTTCCTGCAGTTCGTTGGCCTTGTTGAAGACCGATGACTCGAGGCTCCTGTTGGTATGAACCATCATCCTGTTAGTCCCTCTGAAGCTTCGACTCTTTGCCGATCGAACCATTAATGATCATTACAGGAAACTAAACTGTGGCCCTTGAAGCGGCAATGTGGATCAGCATTTAACACCGAAATTCGTACTGTGGACTTCCTATAAATGCTATGCAGAATATGTACATATAGATATGCCGATTAGGATCACAAGATTAAAGTGGCAAGATTAACAACGCTAAAAC
>NC_051412.1:16575617-16575916 GCF_015228065.2 Penaeus monodon
ACAACAAAGGATATTCTAACGAAATCAATAGAAAACAAAATAGCAGCTGGCTCCTACAGTATCAAATTTAAATCGCTTAAACAAAACAATGAATACGCCTTTGAGAGAAACGGCGCAACAGCTTTGAAACTCTGGAAACAAAAGCACAAGAAACAACAACATAAAGGAGGGAAAAGTCTATCAACCTTTTCGGAATATGGCGGGTCTGCTAACTGTTCCAGCCAAAAGTTTATTTAACATAATGGGTCCGTTTGCTCAGTGGAATGAGCTAGGCTTTTTGGTCAACTACACTAGCTTAT
>NC_051412.1:16575979-16576066 GCF_015228065.2 Penaeus monodon
TAATAAAATGCGCAGGAGAGAGGGTTCGAGAGGTAGAACACATGCACACACGCGTGCATGTACACACTGCATCCAGAAAGCGCGAGA
>NC_051412.1:16576335-16576838 GCF_015228065.2 Penaeus monodon
TTATGAGAAAACTAAATTGTACTTGCTTTACGAAAGAGGTACAATTCAGTCCTTTAATCTAACACAGACCAGCACGACTATCATATGAACTGAGTAAAGATGCATGTTTCGGGACCATCCCCGTGATCGCCAACTTAGGAAAGAAGTGAAAGTTTGCCATCACTATATTTTCTTAATCAATGTCTTCCACAACGTAATTTGGGGTTTATGCAGAGACCTTATGTCGTAAACCCAGGCCCTGGGCTCTCCAATTTAATACCTCTGACCTAATACGTCGGCGGGGGATAGAAAATCCATCTTTTAAAATATCAACGATGCTTAATATTCTCATAAAGATCGATAATTAATTCAAGTCGTTTGCATAGAATAGCGTTCGTATATTCGGTGAGGTACTCGGTGCGCCATGCGAGAGAAAGATAAGATTGTCATGTGACGTTATATTTAAGTCATATGATGTTTCATATATTATGCTTGACGGAGATCTAGACACTGCTTATACTGTC
>NC_051412.1:16577446-16577671 GCF_015228065.2 Penaeus monodon
GCCACAAGCGTAAAGGCAGATAATCACACCCCAAAGTATCTCAAACCCAGATAATCTCATCACAGATTTTGACTAGTCTGAGTGCAACGTTTCTTCCCCCCCCCCTTCCTCCCGCCCCCCCTCACAAAGGAATCGGACGAGGCCTCACAAGACGCTAGAAGGACCTCCAGCCTTGCCTCCTCTCCTTGAGGATCCTTACGTGTCGCTCCTGGTCGCTCCTGGTCT
>NC_051412.1:16577699-16577811 GCF_015228065.2 Penaeus monodon
GTCCGATTTCTGCGCGATTCTGTTTTGTTTTGTCACTTTTACTGCTGTTTTTTTCGTGTGTCCGTTTCCGTGCACGATCCTGTATTGTTATTTTTTTCTGTCACATTTGTCG
>NC_051412.1:16577910-16578138 GCF_015228065.2 Penaeus monodon
CTGCTTGGTGTCAGTCGCTTCAGTTCTCTTCTACGTTTGCATCTACTTCCCTGCTTGTTTTTGCTCCCCGTCTTGCTTCCTCTTCCCTGCTTACACCCGCTTTCCTGCTTGCTTGCGTCTGCTCCCCTGTTTGCTTCCGATCTCCTGATTGCTTCCGCTCTCCTGCTTGCGTCCACTTTCCTGCTTACGTCTGTTCCCTTGTTTGCGTCCATTTCCATGTTTTCGCTC
>NC_051412.1:16579117-16579189 GCF_015228065.2 Penaeus monodon
CGAATCCTCATCCTATCTAATCTGTGTCCACCATCAAGACTGATTCCTTCCTCGCAACCTTCGTATCGTTAC
>NC_051412.1:16581478-16581650 GCF_015228065.2 Penaeus monodon
GAAAACAAAAACGTAAAAACAAAGTGAAACTGAAATCTATTGGCATATGAGTTTATGTGCAGAGTCTCATGAAAGGCTCGTCTAATCCAGGCATTCAAACGGATGAGACATTCTGAACAATTAGAAAGGTGGCCAGGTTTTATCTCTGTAAGACTTGATCTGCAATTTGCCT
>NC_051412.1:16582197-16583696 GCF_015228065.2 Penaeus monodon
CCAATATAAGTATATACAAGTACCTTTGTGTGTGTGCAGGAACGCATCTCCACCCCCAACCCCACCACCGCCCAGCCCCGATTGCGGCCTCGACCCACCGCACTCCGTGTCCCGCCCCTGCGCACCTGCAGCGACGACGCCTTCTGCAGGAGCCGTGAGCTCGAGGGGGTCGGGAACGCGGCCGCCAGGTAACGAAGTCCCGCGCGGGATAACTACAAACGGCTCCCTCTTGCCCAATGAGCCGAGGGCTGGAACTCCCTCGGGCAAAAGTTACTGCCAGATTTATATCGGATTTTGCCGATTCGAGAGCGGCCGAATTCGGTTTCGGGATCTCCACGCTCAGCCCGGGAGAAATTACAGCTAATGGCGCGGGGTAAGAAGTTTCATATTTTGCGGAGAAAGATTTGAATGGGACCGATTTCGAATTTGCTTGTCGTTCGGAAGGCCGTTTAATCCGAAGACAAAGGATGGGAGTGAAGGCTAGGGAATGAATGAGTGGGGTGAGAGGAATAAAATATCGGAGAGAAGCAATGGAAACGAATACGTTAATATGTGATAACAAAAATTCGCTTTCGGCCAAACGCAATTAATTTAGGATCATTAGCTTTTAATCAATAGTCATCCTCTAAACATTCGTTACCGATTTTTTACTAATTGTCATCGAAAATAATCTTATAAATGATTTTTTATTCAAAAAGACATGATTCCCCCATTCTATAGTCATTCCTACGGAAGACACAGCGTAAAACGACGGGAATACATCACGAAATTTCATGGAGAATAATTCTCCTCTTGTTCATTTTCAGTCCTAGGCTTTTAAACACAGTTATTCTCACTCCAATCGAGTGTCCTTTGGGAGAGTGGCAGCGCAAATTATACCTTTTGCTCTCCATTCAGTTGTGCTATCTGTCTGTCATCCTGCGTGAAAATGACTCATATAATCCTAATTATCATTCTATCAAAAGAAATATCGTTCGAAAAGATATAGTGCATATTCCGATTCTTCTCACGCGTTGTCTACAAACGACTTGGATGTCCAGCGAAGTCGCTTCACTTGTCTGATGTGCGCCACGATTTTTTTTCTTTCTTTTTCTTTCGAGTCATTACCATTTTCAACAAAGGTGGTCGACGTAAAACGCCGTCCTTGCCAAAATATCGATGGGCAGATGCTGACTCCTTTCCTCTATGTTCCTTCCCCTTCTTCCTCTCCCACTGTTCTTTCACACCTTCCTTCTTCCATCTCCTCGTCTCCTACTCTTCCTTTTCTTCTCTCTTGGATTCATTATGTACCACCATCATTATCCATCGCGTTTTATTTCCGTACCTTTATCTCCTCTTGTATGGCTTTCTCTGTTCAACCATTTTCAAAGTATACTATTAAAAGTAACATTCTGCACGATATACTAAAAAGTTGTACTGTAAGAAGTGATGGAATGGAAACATAATTCTCACGCCTGCGTAGATACAGTGACATCACACAGTATACTCAAAACACTGGT
>NC_051412.1:16584217-16585259 GCF_015228065.2 Penaeus monodon
TCGCTAAATTCCGTGCTCGATACAGTCAATACATTACTCAAGATGAGCGTGTACATTGCAAAACTTTTAATGCAGTGTATGATATGTAACCGAACCGCAAGAGAAAACAACAGCACAGACCAGCCCGGAAGATAACACAGCAGGTGAAAAAGCATTACAGGATACACAGCGTGGGAGCGGAATCTAGTAATCAAAGCCTTTTATACGAACACTCACCTCTGCTGTATCCTTTGGAGAGTATCCTGCGCCTCCTGCAGCTGGGCCACCTGACGCTCGAGGTCGGCCTCCTCCTTCCGCAGTGCCTCGTAGCGGTTTTTGGAGGAGAGGGCGGCCAGGCGGTCGAGCACGAGTTCGTCCTTGAGATGTGGAGGAGGAGCTTCCTAAGCCACGGGAGAAAAAGAGAGAGAGAGAAGTAATTTCACGTTCTTTGATTCCGGTTTCGATCTTAATGCTACTTTTTTTATGTCCTTGAGCCTCTGTGGCAGCCATAGTGATCTTTCACGCTGTATTGATTACTTGTCATTTTCATAGCTCCGGAAGAGGGATAGGTTGGGCTAGGTCGGGGTGCCTCCGGGCCGGGCGGGACGGATATGGATCGGCCTCCATGAATCTAGATAGGTCGGCATGGATCTGGAAAGGCCAGGATGGATTTGGATAAGTCGAAATAGGTCGGGGTGAGTCTAAATGCGTCGGAGCGGGTATGAATAGGTTGGGATAACATTTTATGAGTTGCTATGGGTCTGGATAGGTCGAGTTGGGTCGACTTAAGTCTAGGTAGGTCGGGATAAGTTAGCTAAACCCACTTGCATCGAAATCACGCAAATCTATGATAATTTAGGATTGTTTGCCTTGGGGCAGCTTACGAGTTATTCTGATCTCATCCGTGTTGCTCGGTTTTGGCAAGTTTAAAATAAGTTGGATTATGCTTGGGCTGCGCTGGCTTAGGGTACCTCGAGGCTGGAAAGAGTTGGGATAAGTTCGTTTAAGTTCGGAAATAACCTACAGAAGAGAATAACCCACCAACCTGGCTGGCGGAAAATGT
>NC_051412.1:16585283-16585643 GCF_015228065.2 Penaeus monodon
TGTTTCGGGAGGTTTATGCGACGGGAGGATAAGTGCGAGAGTAAAAGGAAAGGACTATAAAGCGGCATCAGGACTTGAGATGAAACATGGATCGGAAACTTGGCCAATCAGGAAATCTCAAAGAAGCGGAAGGGATGTGGCGGAGATTAGAAAGCTGGAGATGAATGCAAGGAGAGACTGAGAACGAAAAGAAATCAGTGAATGAGAGGATAAGAGCGATAGCGAGCGATAGGAATGGTAGTGAACGAGAAAATCAGGAGGTAAGGTTACTGTGGTTTTCACACTAAGAAAGGTAACAACTATGCGGGTGATGGAGCTGGAAGTAGAGGGAGGGCCAGGCGGAGGCGGAAAAGACCGTTT
>NC_051412.1:16586623-16586819 GCF_015228065.2 Penaeus monodon
CGAGTATGCATGTCTGTCCACATCGCCTCCTTCCATACCGAGCGGCATCTGCGTAAACATTTCACCGAGCAAAACGAAGGGCAAACCGCGACAAAAGAACGCATTCACTTTTACCAATCCGATGAAACTAATCAACGGTGAATATTAATGATAATGGAAAAATCCTGTCATGACATTTAAGGATCTTTCGCTCCTG
>NC_051412.1:16586841-16587136 GCF_015228065.2 Penaeus monodon
TCTGAGCGAGACGCAGAAAAATGCTTTTGCCTGCTTGTTTATATTTCATTTCTGATGACATTTCCTCATTCCTGGTGGAAAGGAATAAATCTTCTGAATTTGCGGGAGTCGAAAGGGACATTTTAGGAAGATTTTGATTTTTGCTGTTTACAGCTGAGTCGTTTCCTTGTTTGTCTTATGATGGTTGTGTGATAAAGCCACGGTGATAATTAAAGTTGTCTTATCAATAGAATTACAGCAACGAAAATAAGCGGTCGTTAAAGGTTATCATTATGAATACTTTCGCTGAATTGCT
>NC_051412.1:16587243-16587330 GCF_015228065.2 Penaeus monodon
AAAAGTGTCATATGATTATATACAATTATTACGACCATATACATTATTACACATAATTTCACTCGTGTTTATAAAAAAAATACTTAC
>NC_051412.1:16587409-16587662 GCF_015228065.2 Penaeus monodon
TAAACCTCCCCCCCCCCCCGCAGAGATCAAAAGTAGCTCGATAGGTGAGTTTGTCCGCGCTGCGCAGGACGCCCTCGCGAGGTTTAAATATGTCTCGCGGACGCCCGGGGGGAGACCAGCCCTTTCCGAGACCATTTCGGGAGAGTTGTGTCGGCCAAGTTTTTCCCGAGGCTTTTATTAAGTTTTTAAGTTTATTGTAGACGATACAAAGAGACCTGGCGGCACCACTTGGAACGCGGAGTCCGGCCTCGCA
>NC_051412.1:16588566-16589009 GCF_015228065.2 Penaeus monodon
CCTTTCAATCAGTCAAACACGTTGACACCCATGTTATGACCCGCCCACTTGCATGACCCACAACATCAGGAGAGAGGCAACAGACTTCATTACAGCCAGGAGTATGGACGCCTAACCCAACGTTAGTGACAATCAGCTGACTGATCCCCTAATATAATATCTTTTATTCATTTCGTCCCCGAGCCAAGCAGACTCTCGACTACTGTAGTTAGCCGTGACACGCTTGGAGGTACGCCAAGGAAGGGGCTGAGAGAGGCGGAGGAAGGCGGAGGGAAAAATGAAGTGGAGGGGGGGTGGGTAGGTTTCCTAGAGTCCTGGTTTTAACCGATACATCCTGCACGGTTATAGTTTGTTGTTAGGTACATGCAAAGGGATTAAAAGAATATTGAAAGCTCTCAAGGCAATGATAAGTGAAGAGTCAGGGAATTATAAGACGTATATCG
>NC_051412.1:16589257-16589812 GCF_015228065.2 Penaeus monodon
CCGCGGAGCATAAGACGTAGGTCAAAAGGTCTACAAGAATAACAAGAAAAGGGTCGGAACACAAGAGCTACACAGCAGGGAACACAGCAGAAAAGTAACAGAATACACCGCGCTGAATATATCACAAGAAGTGGATTGTGGTGGACACAATACAGGGGATAAAGATCAATGCTTAGCAGGGGAAGCAGCATAAGTCGAAGGAGGGACACAGGTCTTATGATACATAGGGTTGTAGAGAGAAAAAAAAGTCACAACTAAAATGTATTATCAGAGAGATATGAGACACAGGTGGAGGGAGAAACGACGGAGAGGCAAAGCACACACTAGTGAGGCGGGGGAAGGGGGGGGGGTGCAGCCTGTAGGATCAGCAGGACACGTGATCCAGTAGGACACTTAGGACAACACATGCTTAGGAGGACACAGGTGCAGGAAGGACACGGGTATGGATGGACACGCAAGGACGCAAAGTGACAGGTGTTATGTGTAGTTGAGCGTGAGAAGTTAACTCAGCTTTACGGCCCTCTCGCCTTCTATTGATCTCGGGAGTGTAATGAT
>NC_051412.1:16589879-16590463 GCF_015228065.2 Penaeus monodon
TAGATGTCATCACTCCCTTAAAAACGCTTGTTCATCACGCCCACAGATGTCATCACTCCCGCACCCATCTCCGTCTACTACGCCCATCGATGCCAGTCCACCACGCCCACAGGTGTTACCACAGTCACGCCCGTCCACCACACCCACTTTTAACAATAAACTCGCGCCCGTCCACCACGCCCACAGATGCCGTTATTTGTCTTCCCGTTCATCGCGCCCGCATAAGTTATCACATCCATACCCACGCCCGTCCACCACGCCCACAGATGTCACCACGACCATAACTGTCCTTATACTCACAACTACACCGCTTCACATACTTATACTTATCTACGACGCCCGCAACTATCGCCTTGCCCCCCCCCCCCAGTCCTCCACTGAACCATCCACTCTCGTCCACCACAGCCACCGCTGTCTACCACACCCACGTTCACTACGCCCATGGGGGTCATCACACTCACGCCCATACCAGTCTACAGCCTGGCACCACACCCACGCTTGTACGTCCTCATCATTGGTGTTACCATACCCGTCACCGTTCTGCACTCCCACGTTGTTACCACACTCGCTTCCGTTCTCCATGA
>NC_051412.1:16590689-16591700 GCF_015228065.2 Penaeus monodon
ACCCCAGTACGGTTCACCACACGCCCACACCATCACCCACGACCGTGCCACCGCCTACCATGAACCCCAGCAACCCACCTCCGGCCAGTCAGCACGCTAACACTGTCACGTCGAACCCTGCCACCTATGCCAACTCTGCCACCTTGCCGCCGAAACCTGCTGCTCCGCCCTTGACAACGAATAAGTTGCAATGTTGCATGTCCTGCTCGCTAGCGCTCTGTCACCGTGTGTTTATGCATCCAGATTTATTGCTTGCAGTCAACGTTGCATACGGTAACGCGCTGGGAGTGTGCTGCACGTGTAACACGCTTATAGCACAGCACAAGCAACTGCGAAGCGCGTGAAGGAGTGAAGGAACAGTTAGTGTCACGGTGTTCCAACGTTGTTCCATCCCCTTTACCGTGAGCATGAGGCGGGGTGTGTGCTGTCAGTGCATGTTGTTCATAACAAGCTACTCACAGTATGTTCTTCACAACATAGAGCTCGCGAGACAAAGACTATGAGGCAACATATTTCACTTCCAACTTCATGTTCTCCTCGGGTCGCCCCCTTGATGCGTGACGCTCAAATGTAGTTCGCTTATTCTTCAAAGCCAGCTAATTACAACATGCTCACAATAAGAGTATTTTCCTGTCAGTTCCTTGCGCTGCAGTCATACGTCTAGAATATAAATACTTCCCTTTTGCGTCGGAGCCATTAGGCGCGGCTATAACCCCGACTCCAGCTTTGTCTCGGCCTGACACACGTAAGGCAGTCTCTGCTATTAACATGTCTTCTTATTTATGCCTTCTCTGGCTCCCTTTGCATCTCCGCTGTTTCTCCTTTTGTACGAGGACTCGTTTCAGACTCTTTTCAGCGCTATGAAAGACTCACCGACAATACGTCATGTATTATTTCGCATCCCCTGCCTGAGTTTAGCGAAAGTGTCCCTGCAAAATAGAGAGCTTGCCTTTCTTTGTGCAGAACGATTAATTAAGCTCACCTGGGGATAGAGTTCGCCGTTGGGCGCCT
>NC_051412.1:16591756-16592394 GCF_015228065.2 Penaeus monodon
TGGCCAGGGGACACGTCCAGCCCGCGCACCAGGCTCACCAAGTCCAGCCGCCCGTCCACGCCTCGGCACATCCCGCTGAGAGAGTCGTACCTCTTGCTCTGCTCCAAAGCCTGCGGGGACAACAGCAGTTTGCTTCAGAAAGGGACAAAAGAAGCAGCCTTTTATAATGGGATAAGACACACAGACCTTGATATGGGGATGCAAGACACAGCTCTTTATAGAGGGACGGCTGACACAGCTCTTTGCAGGAGGGTAGCCATTGTAGTCCTTCAGAAAGGGAGGGATACATGGGACTCTCTACGAAGGGCGTAAAAATTAATCTCATTAGAAAAGATAATCGATACAACCTTTATAGTGAAAATCATAAGCACAACTTCTAAAATGAGAAGATACATATATATTGATAAAACTCCCTTATAAAGGAGCCAAAAGATACATCCCTGTACAGGGAAAACCAAAGGACTGTGATTGTCTTACAGGTTGATAGCAGAAACAGTAACACAAAAAAAAAACGAAAGAGGAGAAACGTAACAATGCTAAATACAAGGTGATGGTTATATGATCAATTTAATGAATAACAAAACACTGTTGATTAAATGGAAGTTTCATTAGCAACGGCGATTAAACCTGAACTTGTC
>NC_051412.1:16592416-16592686 GCF_015228065.2 Penaeus monodon
CAGTGCTGATACTGTATTTGTGGTAATAATTTCGGTATTGCTTGTGGAGGTTTCCAGGAAAATATTAGTGTATATGAAAATATTGCATATTGGAATGTGTCTTTTTCTATTTGTTTGCATAGATATAATTTTATCTCACAGTTTAAGCTCCTTCGTAGTTTTTGTTTTTATTGTGTACAGAGAAATGATGCTTACATAATTCAAACAACCTATATGTATTACCGAGATTACCTGTGTGGACCTATTTGTATTAGAAAAAATTGTTCGCTC
>NC_051412.1:16594576-16595770 GCF_015228065.2 Penaeus monodon
ATTTATTGTATAAATTTGTGAATGTGTGTGTATGTGCCTCTCTGTATTACATGTTCCTCTGCGATCGCGACTATAAAGGCTGTTTGAAGATCAAGAGCTAGCGATAACCTGCCTCGTTTGCCATAGAACTGCATTTTACAGGTCGTTTTGGTCCCACACGGACCCCGTCACGCACGACCCGATGAACATCCGAAAATATTTGATATCTAAGGGCATAAACACGTTTGTTTCGTATTTCTTTACAGTACAAAAACAAGCAAATACTGCTGACATGTAGCAGTGAACTGAATCTTGAATATATGTGAAAAAAATCTTCGAATTCTCTTCTTATTGTAGCCTACAGTAACATTACATGAGGTACATATCATTTTCGGAAAATCGGGTCCAGCAAAATCGCTAGTCAATACTGCTAGAGAAAATGGGTTAACATAGAAAACCAGGCCATGAGAAGGGATACCATTCTATTGTCAAATGGCTCTCGTCACGGCATAATATTTTGGTGAAATAATTTGGTTAGTATCAATAAAATGTGAATTGAAATGGAAAAATTAGAGTGATATTTTAACAGATATACATTTATATAACCGATGTACAGAATAAGTTATTGATTAATAAAAATGGAAGAGTGAGTCTCGAAAAAAAAACACCGTGAAGACAAGACGCTAACTAATCATATCATGCCACACTGCAAAACAAGTACACTCACCTTGACAGCTACGATATTAGCCCCATGAAGTATGCAGTCCGCCACCACTGCACTCACGTCAAGGTAAACATCCTCCAACTCCTGCAAAATAGAATTCAAAATGATGTATAAATAGATAGTTTACTGTAACATTTTATTTTCGGAACTTCTGTTTTTACATAATTTTTGCTATAGTCTGCTTGTCACGAACACACTCACATTGTGATATCGTGCTGTCATATATATCATGAGCTTGTTGTTATGTATTGACTGGTATATTAATCGGTGATTCATACGTTGTATGTTAAAATGATTATGGTTATTGCATCTTTGATATCATACTGTCATATGTAATGCTAGGTACTATTGATAATAGATTTGTGGCACATATAGCTCCTGTCATATGGCACATAATTCCTGTAATATGCATCGGGTGACTGCTGCACAAGACCTCCATTAACAGGTCAGGATAAATAATTTAAGATTTGATAAATATTATATTTAGTATA
>NC_051412.1:16596287-16596662 GCF_015228065.2 Penaeus monodon
TACCCTGTGTGGCATCTCGCAAGAAAATGTAGCTACTTTAAGACTTCCATAAGAATCTCGCAGACTTTTCCTCCACTAAAGACTAATATCTCACAAGCACGTTCTACTTTTTGGCAAGTGAGTTGTGTGTTGCGTGTTTCAGCGAAAAAGAATCTCTCGTCTTATTATAAAGAATCGTCTGTCTTATTGCCAATCTGTTGTGGCATAATGGCTAAACTATACCTGGAAAAATATGCTCTCACTTTCCCAGGGGACTTTGTACGTGATTTTCATTGTGGAAAATCTCCTTCGGTGAACCACACACACAAAATACTCCTTCAGTATGGAGTTGAAAGAAGATTATACACTCTTGGTTATGTTCATGTGTTTTCATCT
>NC_051412.1:16599153-16599244 GCF_015228065.2 Penaeus monodon
GCATGCGAGTTACCGAAATGAGAACAAATTCATCACGTATTCTCACGTATTTGATAAAAATAAATTTGTAGGATTATTTGCATCGTGAAGT
>NC_051412.1:16599409-16600161 GCF_015228065.2 Penaeus monodon
CGCACATCAGACAGACAAAGATCCACAACCTGACAAAGGCAAACACTCACCTCTAGTAACGCCGGCAGAGTGGTATGATGGTACTCCTGCAACATGCCGTTGGTCGCGTGCAATTGCTGTACGTAGGCGTTGTGAGCGTCGAAATAGGAGGCAAGTGAGGCGTTGCTCTGGGTACGGCAGTGGAGTTGATAGGCCTCGTTGTATTCCCTTCGACACTGCAGGACGGAAGAACATTTAAGTACGGTGCTCGTGTGAACATTTTTCCTAGTGTAAATGTATATAATGGTGGTACAAGTGTTGTTTTACTGCCAAGTGTCTCTTTGGTGAAACTGGAAGCCTTGTATCATTTCCTCTGACACTACAGGGCGAGAGAAGACTTAAGTATGTTGCTCATGTGAATATTTGTCATAGTGTAAATGTATGTAATAGTGGTACAGGTGTTGTTTTACTGTCGGTGCCTCTTTGGTGAAATTGGAAGGCCTCATTGTATTCCCTCCGACACTGAAGGGCATGAGGACACTTGAATATGGAGCTTGTGGGCTTACTTGTATTAGTGTAAAAAGATGCATTGGTGGTACACGTGTTGTTTTATTGTCTTGTGCCTCTCTGGTGAAACCTGGAAATGCTACTCTTCATACGAGAGCGTACGAGTGATGTGAAACAATGGTAAACTATATTAAGATAATTAGTAATGAGGGGTTTTGTTTTAGTTTGTCTTTTCCTATATCTTTGGATCCTTTGATAATTGAAGG
>NC_051412.1:16600281-16600417 GCF_015228065.2 Penaeus monodon
CCATGTTGCTTTTGCTTCCTTTTTTACGGCAATATCACCAATAATGATGCAAGGTACTAATAACATAATGGCTAACGACATTAACATCGCCGAGGGTAATTATTTTAATGGATATGGTAACAAAACAATGTATTTC
>NC_051412.1:16601035-16601353 GCF_015228065.2 Penaeus monodon
CAGTAAGTGTCCTGTGGCATCTGGAATTAGATTTCAGTACACACAGAGCACCAGCGTGGCAGTCGACCGATAAATTCTTGCTCCTGTTTACAATATGGGAGAGTGCGCAGCTTCATATGCATTTTACATACCATGCGTTTGCCTTATTTCCTCCCCTTATTCTCTTTCTTGTTATTTTTGTTTTATTTATTTCTTCTTATTCCTATTTTCTCCCTTGTTTTCTCTCCCTCTTCTTCTTTTTCTTCCTCTCCCACCCCCGTCATTCTTCTTCTCCTCTCGTTCTCCTTCTTCTTCTACTTCTACTTCTACATCTATTCA
>NC_051412.1:16601417-16601958 GCF_015228065.2 Penaeus monodon
ATTCCATCCCTTTCTCATTTTCCTCCTCCTATTCCATCCCTTTCTCGTTTTCCTCTTCCTATTCCATCCCTTTCCCGTTTTCCTCCTCCTCTTCCTCCTCCGTTTTCTACGTTTTCATCGTCATCGTTATCAAAAGCAGCTTCTTTTCTTCTTCTTTTCGATATGTATTATAGTTATTATTCATTTTTTTTTAGATGAGAGTAGGGAGTAACTTGCTGGCCAATGACGCTCAAGACAATAATTATTACTTTGAATGTTATCATGAAACATCTTCGAAATATAAGTCACACTGGTCGACGCGGTTCACCGTAGTAGGTGACACAAATGGACACGCTCGGCCCACGGTGAAATGCCTTGTGAATTCATGGGGATCTGTGCCTCATGTCCCGAGGATTTATGGCCCTTCCCTCATGGCCTATTGAGGCTGTGCTTCGTGGCCATGTGCCCGTTGAAGTATTAGTGTCGTTGTATTACTGGGTTCGTGCTGCACAGGCTGGTTGCAGAAATATTTACGAGCGCGCAGATACTCGTACTGGGGGTA
>NC_051412.1:16602001-16602168 GCF_015228065.2 Penaeus monodon
ATGATCTTAGTTCTCCGGAAAACTTCTAGTGGAGAGATACAGCTCCTTCTGATACAGTAACTGGAGGTCATTATGCTTATTTATGAGTCGATGTAAGAGGAATTGCAGTATTTATGGACGTTTTGGTATTACCTCTATCCTTTATTTTTCAAATTATCTGTGTATTC
>NC_051412.1:16602374-16602940 GCF_015228065.2 Penaeus monodon
GAATTATACTCCGATCACAGAATCAGAAGAAAGGGGCTAATTCTCATTAGCCCTACAGTGCATATAAAGAAAGGAGCAATTAGATTAACAAATAAGGCAAAAAAACAACAACTTTACATGGCTTTCTTCCCCGGACATTCTTTATACGTAGTTTCTGTATTTCTACATTTGCCTCTGTAAATGTATCAGTCAAAAGTACTGACAGCGTAGTCCAAAGGCGAGAACATATTCAACCGAAGCAGCCAATATATAGCAAAGGAGAATGAAAAGAAATGATAAGGAAACTATCTCGTGCCAGAGCCTAACCGACTAGACAACACCAGTCACTCGGTAACCACCAAGCAACACCAACCACTCGGGAATCCATTAAGACGAGGGTCCAAACTCGCAGCTATTGAGAAGTTCATAAGCACCTGAATTAAACCACACTACGAATAGTATTTCAGGGACGGGGAAGAAGCTGACGTCGACAGTGACCCTGCGATTCACTGCAGAATCCGAGGTCGAAACAGAGAATCTCATCGTGACAGTACAGGATCAGGTGCTTAAGAGACGGTACCACCAGA
>NC_051412.1:16602984-16603831 GCF_015228065.2 Penaeus monodon
AGAGCACTAACCGATGTGGTAGTTTAACAGAAAAAAAAATCACTCTAAAGAGAAGAAAAGAAAACTGAAACAATAGAAAACTAAAAATCAATTGTTCTCGGGAGTTCCCTTGTAGAGTGCGTCCTGTCCGATATAGAAGATCGCCTTGCGTGATACAGCCTGCTCTCTTTTCTTTCTGACTTTGTTTGGCTACCTCTGACCATTTGACTAAAATCAAAAGAATCTTACATCTCTGAGTTGATAATAGTAAAAGAGGTAAATTAAGTACTTTCCAGAAATATAATGTGTATGCATTTAACTATCAAGGAAACTTGATAGTTATTTCCGATAAGAGATATCTATGATATTCACGTTAGATATCCAAGATATTCATTGTAACCACTATCGATAACGATAACATCCGCTAACGAACCCGACAACAGGTATAAGAAATCCAAGAACACCTCACCTTCTTCAGCATCTCCTCCGTCTTCGTGAGGATGGTGTCGAAGCTCTCTCGGTGCGTGAACATCTTCCGTGACTGGATCTTCCTGTAGAAGGTCTTCTCCATGAGCGGCCTGGACACCTGTCGGTTAAGGGTGCCCGAGATGTCTGCGTGCGTCTGCGAGTCCACCTCCACCTCCTGCAGGTAGCTCTCCCACGCCTGAACCATTAGGCTGCTTGTTCCGGGTCTGTAGATATACGCAGAACAGGGCTTCGATAGTATACAAATAGCAAGGGAATAGTAATGGTATTCAGTGGATTATAGGCAAGAGGATGGATATATGCCAGAACAAAATGGGGGCAGAACTGATAAAGAATTCAGAGGATGAGAAACAATGTGTTTATGCTTGTGTGTATTAAGGTC
>NC_051412.1:16603858-16603958 GCF_015228065.2 Penaeus monodon
AGCTGGGTACTCATACAAAAGTTAAAGACAATGCTAATTTCTGATTTCTGATAAAGCTCATATACTGACTATATATCACATAGTGAAATAAAAGGTGGAG
>NC_051412.1:16604428-16604859 GCF_015228065.2 Penaeus monodon
TCAAATGGCTCATCTGAGGCCCAACCTAAATGTGATTGGAGCACCCTGATATGAATACAGGAGACGCAGTCAAATATCCTGCATCCTGGCATTTCATTTCCGAATCAATCTGGAGCCCGGGAACGGATCACGTGATACATTCAGCGAACCAGGAACTAATTTATCATATTTGAGAAATGGAGTAAATAAAACAGTGAGAATGGGTCCACTCAGGTGTTATATGAATTGGTCAAAAGCTGTGCAAAACGTCGAGTAGAATATGATAATTACATTTCTGGTCTCACTATTGCTGTAAGTATCTGTTAACCACAGAATAATACCAAACGTGCATGCAAGCAAGCATGTCGAGTGCCTGACTACAGGAGAAAATGAAATTCAAATTTGCATGAATTGTCTCTATAACCTAGATGAATTTAAATGGATCATAAACA
>NC_051412.1:16605147-16605431 GCF_015228065.2 Penaeus monodon
GACAATCCCCCAAAAAATATACTCTCATGTATATATCTTTCATATACCTTGGCCTCGAGAGTCGTAAATGCTGAGAGCCCCGACATGCATGGCTTTCTCTCCATAGAAAGCTTGGTGGTTCCTGGCAACCCCCTCCATTCCTGAAGGAGGAGGACGTAACTCGCTCTTCCATTCCCACACTTTATTCCCATTCCTTCCTACTTCCGTGTGCGCCCCTCTTTCCACGCTCCTTCTTTTACTCTCTGTCTCTTGCTCTGTATGTCTGGTTGGCTGGTAGTCTGGTG
>NC_051412.1:16605533-16605607 GCF_015228065.2 Penaeus monodon
TTCTTTCTGGGTCTGTTTGTCTCTCCCTCTATCTCCATCTATATATCTGTTGTCTTTTAGGCACTCCCACACAA
>NC_051412.1:16606070-16606255 GCF_015228065.2 Penaeus monodon
CCCAGGCCTTCCCCCCCCCCCCAGGGACCTACCTCTCATTGCGCAGCTCGGAATTCTTTTTTCTGAAATTCTCCACGAGTCTCTGGAGGTCCTCGGCGTGTTGCTCGTGGATTCGGGAGAGCTGCGCCGTGAAGTCTGAAACTGAACCCGAAAACACGTTTTAGTGGCTTGACTTTGCTATTGTA
>NC_051412.1:16609137-16609287 GCF_015228065.2 Penaeus monodon
ATGATGATAACGTTGATCATGATGGTATTAAAAGAACAAGATGGACATAAAAAAAAAAACTAAAGCATGAAGACTATGATTTTCACAATTCACCAAATCAAATCATCATCTCTGAGCCTTTGTGATGATCTATAGCCTTTCTTTTCTTCG
>NC_051412.1:16609521-16610290 GCF_015228065.2 Penaeus monodon
GCCCTTTTCATTGTAATTGGAAGCGGTGTTCTACTGATATTATCTTTATAACTGTTTTTACTCCTGTATTGTTTTTACTTTTATAACTGTACTTATTTTAAGACTATTGTTTTCTGTTCCTTATACTTTCATTACTATTATAACTGTTGTTACTTTGTATTTGATTTTACTTTTTCTTTACTGTTGTACTGTTATCTACATCGCGTTTCTATTCAAAACACGGTCTATTTAACTAACATACATAAACTGCTTTTGTTTAGATGGACGCAATAAAAACCTCTTCCCACAAATGTACCTTCACGTAACAATTATCTTCATGTAATGAGTGTGAAAATTAACTGTTCCTTCACGTCGACTCCCTGTATGGAATTCATTGTTCTCAAAATACTTGCTTGATTGTTCCGTAAATAAGCCATCGAAGGAACGTGGGGATTACGTGAAATTATCTTTGTTAGATATTGTAAATATTTAATTTTTGATAAAGGTAATAGATACTTTCTTTCATCGTAATAAAACTTTTGTTAATGACTTTATGAGTTCGCACCTAGTGGTAGTTCCGCTGTTAACATTATTTTCGTTATTTTCATTTGCGATTATAGAAATAGTTATTAAGATAGATAGGTTTTAGAATATATTGCAACATGTGTCTAACTTAAGCCCTATACAGTGAAGTACTATCTTTGGCGCAGATATCAGGAACTAATATTTATAACTCTGTATAATGAATAGTATCCCATAATCGCCCTTTTATACCGACTTCTCTTGGAGC
>NC_051412.1:16610350-16610527 GCF_015228065.2 Penaeus monodon
CGCTCTGTGTATAATGCTATCGAATACCAGACAAGTGAAATCCAAAATCTTCTCTCTTAGATCACAAGGCAAAAGAGAATGGAGAGAAGTTCATAGAAAGAAGGAAAGAAAAACGATGTTCAGCCAACCATACAGTTTAACTAAGATTCTTAAACGCAAACAACTACCATCGGAAAT
>NC_051412.1:16610901-16611111 GCF_015228065.2 Penaeus monodon
CTCTCGCCATCGCGCCCTTCCCCCGACGGCGCGCCTCCTCGCCCGCGCTCCCCTTCTCGGGCAAAATGTACGCCCACCTGCCGGATTCCATCCTTTTATTCTTATATTTATCCTGATTTTTTTCTCTCTCTCTCTAGTTTGCCCGTTTTGGGACATTTCCTTTGGTTTGCGTTTAACATTGGTTTGCTTCCTTTTTACTTTTTAAATGCA
>NC_051412.1:16611228-16611678 GCF_015228065.2 Penaeus monodon
CATCTATTATTTTACTCAGGTCCATTATTTTGATGGTTTTAGGTTTTTTCTCCATTTTAACAACATTACCTAGTGCTTATCACTTTGGGCAGATTTTTCTTTCATTCGTTTGTAAATCTGCATATAGTGACGTCACCCTCACCCTCACCCCCAGAAAAAATAAACGGTTCGGCAGAGACGCAGCAGAGATATGGTGTTTTTTTTATCTGAGTGAAACCTGCTCGACGCCCCCGGAAGCGACAAAAGATAGGTAAGTCTGAGGTGTCTTTTGCATATAGGAGGTGGGTGTGATCATACTCTTATATAATAATCATTATTTTTACTTACGAGTGTTTTCTTCGGGTTTTATTATTTCGTTTTGCTTTAATTTTATACTGCATGTCTTTTTCTTAATATTGTTTTTTTTTTCAAGTAAGTTTTCATTTTACTGTTGTCTTTGCTCGTTTTGGT
>NC_051412.1:16612601-16612715 GCF_015228065.2 Penaeus monodon
GGAACCACCGTGGACATTACAACGACGCTTTATTTTATTTTTTAAATAATATGAATATCAATAAGAATAATATGATATTTTGAATTTATTATATTATAAAGCCAAGCACTTAAC
>NC_051412.1:16613167-16613408 GCF_015228065.2 Penaeus monodon
CCACATAGGGAGTGTTAAGTTTTAGACTTTCGCAGTACAGTTTTGAAACCCCATTGTGCATATATAACTTAATAATAAGGAACCAAACGAGTTCGACATATGTTTGTATAATGATGAGTGCTACCAAAGATACACTGATGCACAGTATTTAAATTTCATCAACAATATTTGTCCCAAACCCACCATACCGCTCGACCCGCTTCGGTATGAGTCTAGAGAGTAAGATGAATGCTACTAGTAA
>NC_051412.1:16614534-16614817 GCF_015228065.2 Penaeus monodon
CACCGGCGATAAAACTACTCTGAACATGCTAAAATTATAACAAGCATATAAAAAGTAAGAAAAAAAAGAAAAAGAATTGAAAACAGAAAGACAGAAACTGATAAAAATCGTATTAAAAAATACAAACGAAGCCTCAGTAAGTCTGGTATCGGAAATACGTTGCGTTTCTCAGTACCGAGTTAACGAGGTTTGGGAGAGGAAGGGTTGCCAAGTTGAATTTCCTTCATGTTATTTTTTCTCAATACATTTTAGGTGAGATGAATGAGCCTTACCAAATAAAGCG
>NC_051412.1:16617340-16617644 GCF_015228065.2 Penaeus monodon
CCTTTTTTCCAGTGATGTGGTAAGAATTAAAAGCGTCTGGCATTTCTGAGAGAAAAAAAAACAACAACCACAGAACTTATTTCAACAAACAAGCTTGTGTGCAACAAAGCCCTGGGTTGCAAGTGCATCTCGTGCGTTTCAAGAGATGAGAAGGAAGGAGAGGTGCGTGCCTCATAATTAAAGAGAGGGCAGAGAAAAACTGTGAAGTGTTTGTTGCTTTCCTTGTTTACAGAGGTGAAGTGGATCTATGATGGACTGCTGTATTTTCCGTCGATTGCATTACGTTCGGAAAAACAAATAAGTT
>NC_051412.1:16619450-16619789 GCF_015228065.2 Penaeus monodon
ATTGACAGATCGAAAGTTAATTTCCTCTCTGTGCTTGTCAATAAGATCTCTCCAGTCATTTAACTCACAAAAAACCGCAGCATTATTTCCTGCAGCGACAAGCATAACAAGAATTCGGCAATTGGCAAAGGCCTCGATTCGCGGGAGCGTTCCCTGTCGCCCCGCGTGCCGACGGCTCAGCGCGCGGCGCAAAATGGGGCGTGAACCCTTCGAAAAAAATACTTGCGGGGCTGAGGGATCAAGGGAGTCCTGAAGCGATGGGGTCACGCGTCCCCCGGGGCCGATGCCTTGGGAAGCGGTCGTGGACGCCCCTCTCGCCCTGCTTTTTTGTGTTTGGAG
>NC_051412.1:16620854-16620919 GCF_015228065.2 Penaeus monodon
TTTTGGGAAAATGAAATGATAATAATAATTTTATGGTAATTTTAGTATCACTAAATTTTAATTTT
>NC_051412.1:16626217-16626490 GCF_015228065.2 Penaeus monodon
ATTACTGAAATATGAAAAGTATAATCCGTAGACTTTATATGCACAGATTAATAATTCATATCAGGAACGTCAGTTTGTTTACACTGTCCATATGTCAATGCTAACGTACATGCAGGTCTTAAACATTCGAATGATCTTATTACATGATAAAACTTTTTTGTCAGATACTACATGAACTTTGTAAATCTACAATTATAATCAACCTCGAATAACAAAACTGGGAAGCTTCCTTTAAAGTAGAAATAGTGAAGTATCTGAGCGCTATCCAATGAA
>NC_051412.1:16626965-16627294 GCF_015228065.2 Penaeus monodon
CTACCTTCACAAGAACAACACAATGTGCGCTCTCCTGGATGATAACAGCTCTAGCAATGGGAATAAAACTAATCAAAAGTACTATCAAAACAACCAGTATTGCTACGACATCAGAACCTCATTGCTTTATGAGACGTTCGGTTTCAGCGAGTGAGTAGCCGAGCTAGGAATGCCCACTACACAGGCATTTGAAGCTGTAGTCCTGTAACTGAATGGAGGCAGAATAACCCTTCCTTTCCAAGTAGTAGGCGGGAGAGGGACGAGTGAGAGGCCAGCGAATCGGACAGGATGGAGTCGAAGCCAGACGCAATCAGGAGGAAAGGTTGTCC
>NC_051412.1:16627524-16627826 GCF_015228065.2 Penaeus monodon
ATTTATCTTTCTACCTCACTCGCTGAATGCGTGTGACTGTTGCTATAATTTTCTTATTGTTATCTTATTGACATTGTTCTCATTTACAAAGCTAAACTCCTTTTGATTTCTAAAGTATGCTATCAAACCACGAATCAACCAAAAAAGCTACGTAAAAAATATATATCTAGCAACTGTCACAGCTAAACGACTGGCTGACTCACATACGATCACAAATTTATCTCCAACCTAAACATTGACGGAGCATAAGGGGTATTAGTGTTACTTTTCTCTCCCCCAACCCTCCTCTTCTTTCCTGAGTG
>NC_051412.1:16627846-16628428 GCF_015228065.2 Penaeus monodon
GTGCGGTTTCCCTTTAAGCTATTTTCGATGATATCTCCCCGTCATCTGTCTTGTAGTCAGGCCAAACCGGCTCTCAAAACTTCTTGCTCTTACAGAAATAGCAATTTACTTTACTGAAAGATGATCTCCCGCCAAAGAGGATAATCAGTCAGAAATTGCGTAAAAGAATGCTCAGGTATCACGATGGTTTTCATCACGGTCTATTTGCATCATCATCTTGTGTTGTTTTAGATCCGGGTATCTTGTTAGCTAATGATGGCATTATGTTTTTACCATGGCTATTTTTTTATGTTTTTTTCATTCTCCTAATACACAGTATTCTGAATATGCATTGAATTGAACAAATAAATTAAGCTTCTCATATACATCCAACTCTGCTACTCACTACCTCAAATAACTATCAATTCGTATCACTAGCTTCACTACTTGTAGTTATTTAGGGACTTGTAATCGCGTGGTGCTTTCTGTCACTTCCCCCAACACCCTCTTCTTGACGAATGGGTTCCTGCTGTTCACGATTTTTATCTAGACGAATGGATTCCTGCCGTCTCTCGTGCTTAATTTTTACTTAGAGGCACATTG
>NC_051412.1:16628524-16628860 GCF_015228065.2 Penaeus monodon
CCTCTTTACTTCCTTTGCTGTTCTGTGGCGGATAGCCTTTCTCAAGGCTGTTCATATTGCTGTTGCTGTTATATAGTGCTGCTTCTGAACGTTTCTTTCCTAATGCTGACCCTAATTGTGTTAATGATTATGACCTGATGAGTGTTATTGGGTTTTACTACCTGCTACAGATCCGCTCCTTATTCGCCCAGTCTGCTGTACGTAAATCAGTTATCTGAAGACACGGTCGAGTTAACTGCTAGTTTGTAGTAAACAGGGCTAACCTCTGGTGAAAAGGAAATTCAAAGGCAATTCCATGGATAACAGGTAAAATCTTGTTTTCAGATTCTGTGAGAA
>NC_051412.1:16628976-16629839 GCF_015228065.2 Penaeus monodon
TAGACCTGACTGATCCCTCCTTGGAACTCAAAACATGTTGAAAGTAAAACTCTTGATTCTTCCTTGCTCATCGGAATAGCATAACACTTCTTCCCCCTCTATTATCAGCAAAAAAAACATCACCCGAGACTACTGATCCAGTGTTATGCACTTTTTTTATATTTAAAAGACAATCAGTTCAATTCCATATTCAAATTTTGATGTATAAAAAGTTCTCGAAACCGGCAAATTTCCCAACGTGTTCGAAACAGGTTGGGAACACGTTTGGTCATCCTGCCTCGCCGTGGGAGAAATGGAAATGCTATAAACCACTTAATTACGACTTGAGTAACTGTCCTGTTATTGCCTCGAGCTCACGTCCTCTCGCAATACAAACTTATTTTATCGTTGCAAGTTCCTTTCTTTTCTTTTTTTCTTCGTATTCTTCTAACTTTTCTTCGCGTTCGATTCATTTTTGCTCTGTTTCTTCTTTTTTCTTGTTCTTGTTCTCATCGCTGTTCGTTTTGATGTTCGGTTCTTCATTTGCTTCATCTACTCCCTTTTTTCCTTTTTCTCTTTCATCTTATTCCTCATCGTCTAGATGTTCTTCCCTTTTCATTTATCCTTCTCTTTGTTCTTGGGTTTCATCTCATTCCTCTTTCTGTGCTTTGAATCCACACATGCCCACTTGTTTGACTGTTTCTCTTGCTATTCACTTATACATCTACCACTTAACAATCAATACTAACATTCCATAAGTAAGCCTCGTCCAGGGTTTCGCATCGCAACAGATGGGGGGCTCATACTATAACAGTGATTATACCGTATTATCCCGTAGCGAATACACCATTACATTACGGAATACAGGACTGCCTTGTAATCCG
>NC_051412.1:16633886-16634804 GCF_015228065.2 Penaeus monodon
AATACTAATGAAAGTAAAAATCATAACAATGATAATGTATCAAAAACATGATATGATACATATGATTTAGATGTTGCCACTATTCATAATTTGACAGGTGTAGCTACATGTATCATAGTTGCATCTGTAATGATGTACATACCGGTATTTTTATATTTTTCCCCTTAGAAATAGATTTTTTTTCTTTTTTTTAGCCAAATACCTTTTTTCCAGTCTCCGAGGCCAGTAACTTTCAAAAGCTCTCTTGCATGTAATAGCATTACTAGCCTACCTTTGCTCTTTCATGCATATACTTATCGGGGCAAAGAGTCTGTATATTTAGACTTTTTCGGATAGCAAAATGTTAATGATGAAGACGATTTACATGGTAATTTCACGCCATATGCTCACTCTTTCTGTTGTGATAATGGTGTTATTAATATATATTACACTTCTCAAAATCACGAATAAACTCATCGGTGTTTCTTGAGTCTGGTGTTACAATCTTCCCTTTTTATTATTATTCAGTCTTTGTTCTTCTTCTCTTTCCTTTTTTTCACATCAAAAGGTTGTTTTTTATTATAATGACTCGAAAGCATTACACATATTTTCAGGGTTTATAGGTCAGTGATCTTCAGCAAATAGATGACTGCTTACATTTCTCCTCTGACGTAAGAGGGACTGCACTGATGACGAATTGATAACGAATGGTTAAATTCCAGATGCTAGAGTGATATAGCCTTTTTTATTCATATATATACAATCTTTTTTGCCTATCTGTCCATAGTGTATTTTTCTCTTTCAATTCCTTCCTCCATTGTCTTCATGGCTCGGTGAACACTGATTAAACAAAAAATACCATTAAGGACATTTTCACGTCCGCGCAAATTTTAGGAAAATTAGCTATTCTCCTTCCTGAGCAAGTAAAAGCTTCCATAG
>NC_051412.1:16634892-16635114 GCF_015228065.2 Penaeus monodon
ATAATGGCATACACATATACCCATAATGCCGGTGTGTGTGCGGCCGTGTGAGTAAATATGTGTCCATTTCGTCAAATTATCTTTAGCAGAGTGTTTCTCAACCAAGCACCTTTTCTCCTTTAGGGCAGTTCTTCCTTTTCAGAATATATCTCTCCAGAGACCCTCTTCCGTAAGGTTGAGTCTCTTGTTTCGATTTCACTCCTAAAAATTATCTCCAGAGCA
>NC_051412.1:16636825-16637077 GCF_015228065.2 Penaeus monodon
ATAAGCCACTCTTCCTTCCCTAACAACCAGACAAATTTCAGGCAACCTCGACTTTCACCGTGAAAGGAAGTACTGTTCCCTGACTCAAGGAAAGCCCCTGGTTATACACGTGTCAGCGCGGTGTTCCCCCTTCCCTTGGCGTAGTCTCAGGGAGCTTACACAGAGCAGTAGGCGAGTTTGTTTACCAAGAAGCTCACGTATTCTGAATAACTGGGTGACTCCGTTATGTAATGCTGACTCGGCTCTGCCAGC
>NC_051412.1:16637116-16637703 GCF_015228065.2 Penaeus monodon
AAGAGGGGTAATCATTTTATGCATTTTATTTGATGGGAGTGTTGCTACATTTGAAAGATTCATAAACCATTTTGTCCAGTGCATTATAAGATGTTGTAAGGCATGGCAGCATAAATCTGAAGTTAAATCACTTACTGAACTACAACAGGCAGATTATACAACAATATATTCAATCAAAGTGTAGTTAATCTCCCAAAGTATCATCACAGGGAGATTAACGGCATTGGTACATCCAGGAAACGGCTCTTAGGAAAGAAGACGAAAAAGATGTTAGAGGATGATATATAAACCATTATATGTTATATAATGTGGTGTACGTCACAGTGTTCATTCCGCTATACATAACTTTTGGTAATATCGTGAGGATTTTCCCAAACGGAAATAAGTTCAAAACCAACATAGTATTGGAATTTTTCGCTCCGTCCATTTCATATTTCAGAGCTGCCTATCACAAGAAAAAAAATCAGTACACACTTTCTTTTCCAGAACGTATCCTTAGGCCGAGATATAAGTTACCTCTGCAGTTGAGAAAATTACCCGAGGAACAATACGACTTGAAGGCCACTATTTGAAAACCCTTACGAGCA
>NC_051412.1:16637732-16638139 GCF_015228065.2 Penaeus monodon
CCACCTTTTTTTAGTTCTTAAAATTCCTTGTTTTCACCGGCATATATTCCTTGACCCTCAGCCTCGTATGTGACTGTTGTAGCGATCAACTTGTTTACTTATTATCGCTCCCGATTTTTTTGGGTTGCTCTTCCCGATTCATTAGGCTGAGTGCCAGTTTCTCTCGTGTTTCCTATTACTTCTTTATTTTCCTGTTTTCTTTCATTTCTCTTTCTTTCTTGGTCGCTTTTTCTTGTTTATTATATATATATTTTTAAAGATTTTGTTATTTTTATCTTATCTATTTATTTATTTTTTGTACCATTGTATATTTTTACATTTTTCTCTTTCTTGGTCATTTCATGCTTTTCACGATTTTTTTCTTACTTTTTATATATCTCTATGCTTTATATAAACTAGATCTTGTT
>NC_051412.1:16639789-16639953 GCF_015228065.2 Penaeus monodon
AGATAAGAACGGTAGCCTGCATGTTAAGCAGGGACTCACAAATATTTCCCAGACAGATGTTGGATGACAATATACACGGAAGAAAGATGAAAGGCCTACCGTCATTTTCGGGCCAAGTACAGCATAACTTGCATCTACCTGTAAGAAAAGGAGAGACTGTTAGG
>NC_051412.1:16639990-16640054 GCF_015228065.2 Penaeus monodon
GACAAACATTTCCATTGCATTACCCTCTCTGCCAGCCTAAATGTGTATAAAGCTTTGCGGTCTT
>NC_051412.1:16640263-16640453 GCF_015228065.2 Penaeus monodon
ATTTTTGCTTCCTAAGTGCGTCCTGTAGAATGGGTTTGCGGTGCTTTGGCAGATTTTGAAAGGATAAAGTCGAGATTCAGTCTTATAAGTTCTTGTCATAGAGGTTTGCTCGCTGTTTTATCGAGGGAAGAGGGCGGGGGTGGTGAGAGGAAAGCAAAAGAAGAGAAATTATGCTTGATTCCTTTGCATC
>NC_051412.1:16640780-16640916 GCF_015228065.2 Penaeus monodon
TCGCCTTTGCTTGCGTTGCCGTTGCTGTTGCCTGCAGGGAAATGAGGTCAGAGAGTGCCTGTTTTTCGTTCTTTTCCATTTCGAAATGTGGAGGGTTAGTTAGGGTTTTGAATGGTCAGCGTGCAATACTATTCGC
>NC_051412.1:16641628-16641883 GCF_015228065.2 Penaeus monodon
TGACGTAAAACCTGCCGTGCTGGGAACACGAGTCTCGGCGTTCCTTTCGCAGGCTTTTCCGAGTCATTATGAAACGGGGAACTAACGAGCACGAACATCAATGGCACGGAACGATTAACGAAAAAATAAATGCAATGAATCTCGCGGCAACAACATCCTTTGTCACTCGCATCTTGGGTCCTCGTTAGCGAAAGATGATTCTTCGATACTTTGATGCAAGTAAAAAGAAAGTAAAATAAAAACAATGAACAAGTC
>NC_051412.1:16642000-16642203 GCF_015228065.2 Penaeus monodon
GCCTTCTAATCTTTCAAAGTCAGAAATCAAAGACAAATCTTGTTAACACTTTTAACTCATGTCTGTCTAGTATTTCGCATCTTCCTTTTCAAGCCAAAGCAGTTTCGCCCTTATGCATTCCAAGAGAAAGGAACCAAATTAGTTGCGACTATGATCCCGAGAGCTCTATGTTCCGGCTTTACCTCGGGCTTGTGTTTCTCGAC
>NC_051412.1:16642237-16642509 GCF_015228065.2 Penaeus monodon
TTTATTGTTGTTTTTGTTTTTTGTTTTCCCCCTAGTGGATTGTGACACGAGGAACTTCTGCGGAAGAATACCAAGATCTCTGTCTGCCTTCCTTTGCTTCTTGGACCAACTTAGCGTTGGATGTTTTTACGGTTTAAAAGTTAAAATCTAGGCCTTTAATATCCTCATGATTTGGGTGTAATATTTTTTCTTGTTATTAATCGCATTGTTCTCTCTTTCTTCTTGTTATTGTGTGTTCGTTAAAATTAAGTTGTTATTAATTATTTTTCTTT
>NC_051412.1:16642545-16643167 GCF_015228065.2 Penaeus monodon
AACGTTTTTTTTTTTTTGCGTCTATTTCTTCTTGCCCACTTAAAAATATTCATAATAAAAGCTTTTATCACACGTAAACATTCCATGGTATTAGATAATACATTTCATTGTTTCTTTCCTCGAAGTAAAGTGAGCGAGAGGGTAGCTAGAAAGCCATAAAGGAACTTAACTAGTTACCTGAAATAAGGAGAGGCGGTCTTAGTAATTAAAGTTTAAGTGGCGCAACCCCTTTCTATTCTATACTGTGTTTCTCGTTTTGATTTCATTTAAGTTTTCTTCAGGACTGTCAAGTTGTTGCGAAGCTATTAGACTCGTCGCCCCGACTTTAGGAAAGGTAAATATCCAGTGACATTCACAGTTAAAAGTTCCTCCATAAAATTAACACACACTAGTCCCCCAAACCCTGTTTACAAACTAGCACGCATTCAGACTTGGTCATTGTTCAGACAGGAGGCACAAACAACATCACCACCTAATCAGTATAATTAGTGGGCTTATCTGGAGGCTATCTCTAACTATGAAATCTACTTTGAACGGTTGGATACACGATGAGGTGGAAACACACCCGAGGCAGTTCCGCTACAGCTGGGGGGAGGGGTTGTACTGGTGTTGTGGCTGATGC
>NC_051412.1:16643739-16644621 GCF_015228065.2 Penaeus monodon
CATATAACCGATAAATCTATAAATCTATTATATCCGTATTTGAGACATACCTAGCGAACATAGCATAAGTGATTTTTCGCCGATTGCCTCAACCGGATGTACAGAATACTCCCAATACTGTTCCACTCCGGCTTAATGCAAGTATATTTTGCTCTGGATTCCGGATTTGTTGATTCTGAAGGTACACCAGTAGACTCCCTCTAATCTCTTCTTTGGTATCATGTTACCCATATTAACTTCACGGGGAAATGTACAGAAAAATGTACAGATGGTATACGGCAAAAGTGACGTTTCCAAGCTGGTTATTCTTTAGTTTCGTCAGAGAATTTCAGAATTACATTCGGTTATTTGCCTTTTCCGTTTTTCTGCGTATTTCTTGTTCTTCTGTGATTCCTCTGGTGTAAGTCTTGCATTTTGGACTTTAACCTTGTGTCAGGTTTACGTTTTTTCCTTCAGACTCTTGTCACTGTATATTGGGTGGATTTGTGCCTTTTGCTTTAGGTGTCAAATTACTAATAAGCAGTTTACCTGTTCATGTACAAATTGCAAAGATATGGCATTTATTCCCAAATTCAGTTGTTAATGTTCTTGATTAGATATTTGTCCTCCGTTAAAATTGTCATTCGCTGTCACTAATTGTTTGAAGATGGAGGCAAGAAGTCGAAGCCTCTACCAATGTGTTACAATTTCACATAATATACTAATGAACATTTTATACGATACTAGGTAATCAGCTTCATAGTAAGTGAAATATGGCAGTACAATCCGTAGAGTTTAAACGGTTAAAAATAAATCATAGAATTAATAATCCTTCTCATTAAACAACTGTTTAAGGCCTCATTAAAGCGTTGTTTAATTTTATTTTTATTTCATATACTAGAA
>NC_051412.1:16645906-16646689 GCF_015228065.2 Penaeus monodon
CAACGTAGCATCTTCTTGAATCTACAAACTAGATTATTTGATTCCTGATCCAGAAATATGTATGTAGTTAGCGAAGTGCCAGGGAAACATGATGTCCGAGCACGATGATATTTTTACCTGAAAATCATACGTAAATATTCATTTCATGAAGTATGTAAAACTGTTGTCTATAATTCACCGTTACTATTGGAATCCGAATTACAGGTCATGATATTTGCAATCCTGTGTTGTTAATGGCTCGGAAATCCATCGCTGATATATTTGTGTCAACCAGGCTATGGGTCCCCTAATTTGTTGCCTCATTAATTGCGCCGTGCTTTAATGGCAGCGGCTATTTGAAAGCGATTATGTAAACTATGAGTAATTACATTCTCCTTTCCTCATCATTTAGCAGGATTTGTTTGTACTCAATGTCAGTGAAGTGAAGTGAGGTGAAAGCGTACGGATCTAAACCTCTGCTGTCGAGAAAAAACAGCGTGAAATGAGGTGAAAAACCGCACTGATCCAAACCCTTAGTCTTGATAATAAACAGCCAGAGGATATCAGCCTTGTATTTACGTTGTGCTCTTCCCTTTTCCTAATCAATTAGCAGGACTATTTTGTGTGTTTGTGTTTTAATGAAGTGAAATGAAAGGAAATCACACAAATCTCAACCTCTGCCCTCGAGGAAAACCAGCGTGAAATGAGGGGAAAATCGCAAAGATTTGAAAACCAATTAAAGGATTTTAGTATTGTATTTACCTGGTGTTCTTCCTCTTTCTTAATCATTTAGCAGGACTGTTT
>NC_051412.1:16646740-16647546 GCF_015228065.2 Penaeus monodon
TTTAAGGAAGGTAAATGAAGTGAAAGAATACACATCTCGAACAGCGTGAAATTAGTAGGGAAAAAGTCGTACAGATCTGAACCCCTAGTCTTGAGGAAAACCAACCAAAGGGTATTAGCCATGAATTTACGTACTGTTCTTCCCCTTTCCTAAGAATATAGCAGGACTGTTTTGTCTCTTTCAATGAAGTCGAATAGTACAGATCTACACCTTTGCCCTTGAGAAAAAAATAGCGTAAAATGAGTGGAAGCAATCGCACAGATCTAAACCCTTAGTCCCGCGGAAAACCAACCAAAGGAGATAAACATTTTACTACACAGCGTTCTTCCCCTCTCCTAGCCTTTCAGCAGGAATATTTTGTGAATTTTTTAATTACGTGAAATAAAGTGCAATAGTACAAGTACCAACTCCTGCTTTCGAGGAGAACCAGCGTGAAATGAGTAGGAAAAAAACGCACAGATCTGCAAACCAACCAAATAATATTATGAGACTCGTAGTTCCCGCTGCGTTCTTGACCTTCTCACGGTAGGGTTAAGCCCGGACACTAATGCCTTCGCCGTGGCAGGTTGATAAAGCATATCGAGCCAGACCCGCTTCCAACTTCGCTTGAAGTTAGAGAGAATGCACCCTAGGAGACACGGAGCCAATAGTTTCTCTGTTCCCACCGCCGCTGCAGTACATTTCCCTCTGAAGTTCAAACTAGGCACGTCTGACCGCAACACAGCCATCTTCCTTAGAGCATTATATGCATGAACGTTGTTTGGACAATGCACTATCATGTATATTATGCATTAAAATGTGTGTAA
>NC_051412.1:16647688-16647780 GCF_015228065.2 Penaeus monodon
ATTGTATGTGTACCGAAATAACAGAGTGAATAAGGTGTGGGTTATTTATTAATATTCTTTTCAGAATCTATTACAGTGTAATAGATTTTGAA
>NC_051412.1:16647867-16648254 GCF_015228065.2 Penaeus monodon
CAAACGTTTTTCTATATACGTGTGAATGTGCCTGAAGAAAGAAAGAAAGAGAAAATGATATATAGCGCATATGAAACAACAAATAAATAAGTTATCCACTAAAGAAAGAAAGAAAATGTACACCGAGGAAAAATAATGTTCTGTTAACCAAGTAAAAAAGCAAACTGGAATTTAAGAACTCGTTCTTTTGTAACTCTGAAATCGTGAACCTTTGGAGAGTATAACATTTTAGATACATTTAGGATTAAGAAGTATATAAAATAGGAAAACTATGTTAAAGAACCACACTTTTCAGCTTCCAAAAAGAATAGATTTGTTCGTTTTCTTTGTCTAAATGATACGGGTAACTAGGCTAAATGTCTTCATACCCATATCTGTGTTGCCTGT
>NC_051412.1:16648921-16649134 GCF_015228065.2 Penaeus monodon
GATTTTCTCGTAATAAACAGTGTATATAACTGAAAAATGATACTATTAGCGATGTCAAAGATAAAGTAATTAAAAAAACTCTTATGAATTGAATCGGTTGCATGATAAGCCTGTTAATAGCTATTATTTACTCATCAAAAGGTAACAAATTGGATCAGGACCACAAAATTCAATTCGTGAAGCCACTTAACAGAAACTGGATGCTCTTCTACA
>NC_051412.1:16649320-16649972 GCF_015228065.2 Penaeus monodon
AAATTTTATAGAGTAGTCACTGTGTTCAAATAATGTTCAGGTATGTTGCGAAATTATCCGTCATTGATTATGCTGTCTTCTTTAAAAGTGTCACGTGCACATTGAACTGTAAAATCTTAAGTGCTCATTTATCATTACAATTATTACAATTACTATTTTACGGCGAGACGCTTCTGTCAGCACTTTCACCAAAAAGGCGAAACACACATTAACGAAAAAAATATCAAGAAGATAAGAGAAAAGATTAGAATTGATATCAAAGCGCGATGCAAAACTCTCGCTCGACATCAGCAGAAGGCGCTAAGCTTAGCACAATAGCGGAGGAACGCAACCACAAAAATAGAATCGCTACCTCTTTATCAGCATCGCCGGCAGCGCAGGTGTCGCGAGGGGACCGTCACATCGCGCCCCGCCATGACCTTCACCCGTCATCTCTTCGCATATTGATGGCAACCCAAACGCCAACTGATTCTATCATTCATTATCCCGCGTCTGTTTCAGAGTGCGGAGAGCTAATTGATGTGCATCCCGGCTACTTTGGGAGCTTCGTGAGTCATTTCATGGGGAAGAGTCCGGTGGAAACAAGTAATTGGGGGAAGTAATCTGCTTAAAACTTTGTTCTCGCATTCATTATGCTTTTCTCGAAGACTGT
>NC_051412.1:16650251-16650457 GCF_015228065.2 Penaeus monodon
TATGAAAAGTAGACCAAGCTTTCGCCCTTCAAACCATAGCCAGCCCCTCCCCCCCCCTTGCTCACCGTGTATTCTCATCTACTCAAAATCTACCTCCTCTTTGATCTACGGTGTGCGTTCGACGCCTCTTGGCTTCCTAGGCGACTGAACATAGCCATCGCCAGTCGCCCTGAAACCACGTCTGCTGGTCTTTTGTGATATGTCTG
>NC_051412.1:16650807-16650872 GCF_015228065.2 Penaeus monodon
TATACTGGATCATGATATTCTTTGGTTAATGATGTCTTCTTATTTTTTTATTAGTTGCGTGATAT
>NC_051412.1:16651687-16652109 GCF_015228065.2 Penaeus monodon
ATCACAGTGTATAAGACAGCATCACTACCAACGTACGAACGAAGAGGAAGGTCACCTGATAGATAGAGAGAGAGAAAAAAAAGAAAGTAAACTAGATGTGGCTTGGGAGATAAAAAAAAAAACGGAACAATCAGAAGCGTAACGAAAGTGTGAAAAAACATGAAAAAAATAATAATAAAAAGAAAGGATGGTTAGTAGGAGATTGCAACGGTGTGGTCAGGGGTTGAGGAGAGAGGGGCAGTCTGTGGGTAGACAGTTGATGGATATGACGATAGATGGTAGCAGGGGAGCAGGAAGGGCGAAGAGAAGGTGGATGGATGGAGTCAATCATGGTGGAAGAGGAGAGGGGTTAACTGGACGAGAAACAGGTGATGGGGCAGCATGCAGAAGCGTCGTCGGAAATGTCGACCACAGAAGCCAGG
>NC_051412.1:16652771-16652994 GCF_015228065.2 Penaeus monodon
GTTTCAGGGGATGAAATCCATCAGTTGCAACAATGCACGAACCCTGTTTCGGCGACGGGCAACGCACCAGGACACCGAACCAACGACCCTGTAACAGCTGTTGAAACACGTGAAACACTCTTTTGACAAAAAAAAAAAAATAGAAACGGGTTCTGGTCGACGTAGAGATTTCTGGTTGGAAAAAAGAAAACGCATCGTAGCGACATCGATGTTTGATCACCTG
>NC_051412.1:16653406-16653756 GCF_015228065.2 Penaeus monodon
CCGAAGCGCCGTCCCTTACTGCCTGGCCCAGCCTGGAAGCAAAAGGTCACTTGCTCAGAACAGGAGACGGAAGTTGGAAAGCAAGCGAAAGCACAGAAAAAAACTTGCAAATATCAGAAAAAAAAGACTTTACGATACAGAAAGCAGAATTTACAACTTCTAGGAGAGGATCTTCGATACTCAACTGAGATTACGATAAGACACAAATTTGCAAGCATACGCACACACACACAAACAAGTCCATTTTTGCATATGTCAAAAAGCAATATTGTAATCACTGAAATGTTTATTGCTATATATATCATGCGTGTGAGTTAAAAGGAAACAAAGGAAAAATGAAATGTTAGTAC
>NC_051412.1:16654036-16654205 GCF_015228065.2 Penaeus monodon
TGCATTAGGGAAACAGTTCCAATATCTCTCTAAATCTGGCACCCTAAGGAACCTACAAAAGTCCAACATCTTTAACAAACCCAAGTGTTCCCATAAAGAACCTCGGCTCCAAACGCCGAATTCTCACACTCGAAAGAAACCGGACTGTGATATCTTCCCCATCTCTCTT
>NC_051412.1:16654224-16654645 GCF_015228065.2 Penaeus monodon
GTTTCATCCCGAGTACACAAAGCACGGATCCGGCTAACAAATCAGGTCAGTCAGTCCGTAAGCTCAGCAGAAAGTAACCTCATTACCGGATGGCCTCGCCCACAACTCACATCCTCGTAGGGGAAAGTTTGATGAAGGAATTCTCTGCCACATCAGCTACTTGCTTGCCCGGGAGTCGAACGGAGGAAATTCTTGTCCTCGCCGGGAGTTCATAAAGGAGAGGTCGATTATCCACCCAGAACAGCGCAGGGAGTACGCCGGTTCTGAGGTCGCACACTCCACAATCCCGGAGGGGGGAGGGGGAAGGATGTCCATAAAGATACTCAGCTATGGAAAATAGCTCCGTAAATGTTGGTATAACTTTACCAAATTGTACCCATTTAGAGGTTTTTAAAAGGTTTTCCTCGGTGATTCTAAATAC
>NC_051412.1:16654706-16655108 GCF_015228065.2 Penaeus monodon
ATCGTAGTTTACGACTTTATTTGTGGCTAGTGAGTTTACTTCTTAAAGGAAACATCTAAGATGAACTCGAATTTTTAAAGATATGACAGTAATGAATTATGAAAGCAGGTTATTAAAAAGACTCTATATGTTGACATGATTAGCACCAGTAGGGATAGCAGTAACCCTGGTGATAATGTGGATAACGATAAGGTTGGGAACAGTAGATAACGAAGCAAAACGAAGAAACGGTCTCTGGAAAAAACGAATTTTAACGAGCGGGTCTTCCCCTTGAGGTCCTTTCGCAGCCCGGAGTACGTCGTTAGTTCGGAAAAAAGATAAAGAATTTAAAGAGAATGCAACACTCGGCAAGCGGATGAACTTGTGTGATTCATGAGGTCCTCGATATGGCGTCCGTTCCTA
>NC_051412.1:16655138-16655694 GCF_015228065.2 Penaeus monodon
TTATAGGAATATCTGTCCGTTTAATGCCTTCGATACCTCCCCCGCCCCTATTAGGAATCTCCATTCTTATTAGAAATCTCCCTCCTATTAAGAATCTCTTCTCCCTATCAGGAATCTCTCCCTCCTATCAGGAATCTCTTCTCCCTATTAGGAATCTCTCCCCCATTGGAATTTCTCCCCCTGTTAGGAATTTCTCCCCCAATTAGGGATATCTCCCCTCTATCAGGAATCTCTTCCCCTTTTAGGTATCGCCCCTACCTCCGCTATCCCCTCCCCGCATGGGAATCTGCCCCCTCCCCTCCGTCTCTCTGATCCCCCATTCCTCTCCCCCCATTGGAATCTTTCGACCCCCTCTTGAACCCCTGACCCCTCTCTCTATAAGAATCCCTCCTCCCACAACCCCCTCCCGCTATAAGATCTCTGCCTCTTTACTTCTCCCTTCCCTGCCCCCCCTCCCCCCATAAGGATTTCCCATGGGATACTTGACCTACCTCCCTCCCCCCCTCCTCTTTTCCATGAGAATCTCGCCGCCCGCCCCCTACACTATCCATGATTC
>NC_051412.1:16655800-16655891 GCF_015228065.2 Penaeus monodon
GACCCCAGAGAGCAGAAACAACCCCGCTGCATTTCCCCGACTCCCTTGTCACGGAAAATGAGTGGCTCCGCGATCCGAACGCCTCTCTCAC
>NC_051412.1:16655974-16656320 GCF_015228065.2 Penaeus monodon
GGACTGCAGTGCCAAGTGCCATTCCTCGAGGTTATGCACGAGGCTCAGGCACATCGGGGCCCACTTTTACAGCGTCTGGGAGCGATTCCGGAGGCAATTGCAGTCGAGAGTGACGCGGGTATTTCTTGACAATTGCAACGGAGTTCTCTCGCCCACCTCCGCCTGCAAGCAGTTTCAATCTGGAACACCTTGCAGCTCTCGGGAGCCTTGCAACGCAGCGGGGGGGAAGCGTGCAACAAGTGTTTAGTGCCATTTGAATCCGGTCCTGCTATGCATGTTGCAGGAGCAACATTGATTGGTATGCCATTACGTAAATGCCTTTATGAATTACTGGTAGCCAACTGCC
>NC_051412.1:16657346-16658683 GCF_015228065.2 Penaeus monodon
CGGTCGCGGTGATTGCTAAAGTTATTTTCCTCTTCAAATGCAAATATTCCTCACTCACGACCGCTGGGGGAGTGAAAGCCTCGGGTACAACCTGAAGAAAATCTTGAGGACATCGAGAAGATGAGAAGTCACGATCTTTTACCAAAACTTCCGGAAGTTCTGGATCAGGAATTGGTGATGGAAGACATCAACGTCCACTTCGAAAGAAAATGGCAAAGGGAAATAAAGGAAAGATGAAATAAAAGAGATAGAGGGGGATAGAGGAAACAGCAGCTAATCAGGCACAAACCTCTACAGAAATTCAGCATTATGTAGGGAAAATCGGGACACAAATCGCTTATCTACCGGAATATTTTTGCCTTTGCTGAATGCGATCTAACATGTCAAGAAGGAAGGAACAAACACGTGTTGATAAACTTCTTTACATCAATATCTATTTTTTTAACAACCCAGAAAGGCATTCTGTACAGTTTCCTCAATACGAACTTCCTGGGTGTTATCATAATTGCTGCAACTTCAACAGTAATGTCGTACCATTAAGGCTTGGCAGATTACCAAGGTACATCACAATGCAGCAATTTTATGCGCTTTAGGATCCAGTTGCATAGAATGACCGTGTAATTGCAGTACTAATACGAAATAGCAATGTGAATGAGTTCTTGATCTAGAGAATATCAAAAGCTGTTTTATAGAACACAATATCCACACCAGAAACCACGCCTGAAGCTATGTCTAAAACCACGCCTGAAACCAAACTTGAAACCACGCCAGAAACTACATTAGAAACCACGCCAGAAGCCATACAAGAAACCAAGTCAGAAACCACACTAGAAGAACCACACCAGAAACCACACTAGAAGAACCACACCAGAAAACACACTAGAAGAACCCCACCAAAAAACCACGTCTGAAGCTAACCCAGAAACCACCCCAGAAACCACACCAGAAACCCACCAAACCAATAGGGATTGTCGATCCCAAGTCAAGGGCCTTTGCTTCATCCTAGTTTCGGTCCCACAGTGAACAGGCTCTGGGATGCCTTTGTAACGTGAACCCCCGTGGAGTGTGTCATGTCGAACGTTAACAGATGGTTGTTGCGAATCTGCTTTGCTTTCATTAATATTAATGCGGGCAAAGTTCGTATATGGGATCTTTTTGCATTTTTACGGCATTATGTAGATTAAATGTTTCCGTTTTTTTCCTTGCCTTTTGTCTTCTTAAAGGGGTATTCTAGAGCAGAGCCCTTATTAATTATGACATGAAAAGGCAGAGGTATAATCTCTTCAGCACGATCTGCCAACGCGTTATAATAAATATGGTGAAGGGTGAATAGCAAC
>NC_051412.1:16658909-16658990 GCF_015228065.2 Penaeus monodon
CATATATAGATCAACAAATGATCGCATACATAAGGCAAACAGTAAAAGAGATTACCCCACTAGAGCTAAATAAATGCTTAG
>NC_051412.1:16659034-16659173 GCF_015228065.2 Penaeus monodon
CTGCGTAACCGTTCCTGTGAAGTGTAAATCTCTCCCTCAAACTCATTTCCGAAATACAGTTAAGATGAATGCCAAATCATATTTTCTCTCAGGAACCAGGCTGTGAACCCTCCGGAAGAACCAAGAACCATCAGTCACA
>NC_051412.1:16660806-16661063 GCF_015228065.2 Penaeus monodon
GCAAAATGAACAATTGCTTCACATACTGGCGCCCGCAACCACTTCGCTGTCAGTCTGCCTGATTGTGTAGGATTTACCGGTCTTTACAATTTTCTAGTTCGGTCTCTGATGGGGCATTCATCACGTGCATGATTGTCCTGCCTTCCCTCATGCATGACTCTTGTTAGATCGAGTTCAGAATAATGGCTAGCGGTTGGTAGAGTTTGAAATTTCAGGGGAAAAAATGATGGAGATGTTTTAACTGCATCTGTTCCGTC
>NC_051412.1:16661170-16661492 GCF_015228065.2 Penaeus monodon
GAAGGGAAAAAGTTCAAAATATCAATGGAACTCAACAATATGCTCCAAGATAATGATACCGGTTTGGCAATAAATATAATACTAGCTGCAGTAGTCCATCAAATACCAGGTTAAAGTGTTTGTAATTGAGTCTGCAGATGTTGCGGAACAATTGCAGTTGCAACATCTCTGTGATTTCGTGATTGCATAGATCTCATATTTGACTGCAAATATTGATGCTTCGGTATTATTGCGGTTCAAGATCAGTATTATATCACAAAGAGCTTTATACCCATATCTGATCATCAAGGAAGACGGACATTTGGATAGAATGGCAAATGTG
>NC_051412.1:16661631-16661838 GCF_015228065.2 Penaeus monodon
GACACACAAACAGTTGTTATTATGACCTGGTGCTTTTCATTAATTCATCTCCCGACACCATCACGGAGGCGGACCGGGGCAATTAGCTGATATAAAAAGTGGAATTCTACGACGGCATACATTACAACCCACGTAGGCAGTTTTCGTTATATACGTGCATATCTGTCAATCTGTGTATAAGCCTGTCTGTCAGTCTCTATATATACA
>NC_051412.1:16661939-16662149 GCF_015228065.2 Penaeus monodon
TTCCACAAACCTTTTTGGTTGCGACCTGTAAATAGCCTTAACCTGGACTAGCGACCCTAAATGTATTCATATAGTTTATATTACTAAAACAATGAATTTCAATAAATTTTAAACGGGAATGAAAACAAGTCTTAAAAAACTTGTATATCGAGCTGTGGATTATAATATATATTTTTTAAAGACTCTTCATGGGGTTGGGAACACTGCATC
>NC_051412.1:16662400-16663025 GCF_015228065.2 Penaeus monodon
ACAGGTGTGCCCTTTGTTCAAAATATTATTAGGGATGAAGGTTATGCACTAAGTCCCACACTAAACAAGGACGAACTTATTTCCAACTGTTAGTTTCTTCAAGCGTCTGTTTGGAACTCCTCTCGGGTCTGTATTCGGCCAAGCCAGTAAGTCAAGCCGCTCATCCAGCCTTAAGCTTCCGTGTGCATGAGGACAAGCCGGTCAGTCACCAAAGGTTAACCAGCAAGCCAATTAGCAAATCAGATGGCATAGCGTTCTGCAGGCTATTAAGCAAGCCACTCAGCAAGACATTAAACAAGGCAAAAGCAAGCCATGAAACAAGCCATGAAGCAAGCTATACAACAAGCCATGAAGTAAGCCATGAAGCAAGACAATAAACAAGCCATGAAACAAGCCAGAAACAAACCAATAAACAAGCCATGAAGCAAATCAATCAGCAAGCCATGAAATAAGCCATGGAGCTAGCTAGTCAGTCCGTCAGTTTTTCTTCTGGCTGGTCGTTCCCCAAGTTAAAACATTGTCCCACTTCACAAAAGGCCTGCAGCTTTGAATGTGAGTTTGTGAAGGCAATGAAATATATGCTTAGCAAATGCTGTTTTTTATGTAATGGCTAAATGATGTTAAA
>NC_051412.1:16665781-16666117 GCF_015228065.2 Penaeus monodon
AATCCAAAATAGGGTTTGGTCTGAGAATCAACCTGGGATTGATTTCCCCAATATCGAATTTGACAGGGACTGAGGCTTTCAAAAATAATGGAGAAGCTTCGTTCTTGTAAACGGTTCTTGTAAAGGTTTTGCTTCACAGAATCAACTCACCGGCATCTGCGCTTTTGAAATACACACAGAAACAGTAATATAGAATGATGAATAATTAACAAAGTGATGACATGTAATGATGAGTGATTAAGAAAGCGATTATATATAATGATTAATTAACAAAGTGATGATTGTGGGGATGGATTTTGTAAGGATACAAATAATGAAGATAAAAATAGGTAATTG
>NC_051412.1:16666484-16666765 GCF_015228065.2 Penaeus monodon
TAAGTCAATATCTAGCTTCAACCCAAGCAAGAACTTGACATTAGGTTAATGGAATACAATGCTTCATATGAGACTACCCCCACCTAAAGAAAGCAATATTACCTAATGGTGGCAATATCGCTGCTCAGAGAAAAATATTAAACATTTACTAACATTCCTTGATGCAATATATACATTTTTTTACCGGCGCGGTGCCTGAGCTACGGCTTCTAAATGCAGCACACAAATTGCAAGGATTTCAGACAAATCAAAAGACTGCCATTTCTGATTCGAAAATAAGG
>NC_051412.1:16666983-16667367 GCF_015228065.2 Penaeus monodon
AGGAAATTAAGAAAAAATGTATTACGGCCACGCAAGAGGAAAAGCTGGAGAAAAAATAGATTAGTCCCCCTTAGAAATATGTCCGTAAACACACGCCGTCCGCTGACCTCAAATCGATATCTCATTCGAGCCTCATTCTACAAACCCATTACGACCGCATGTCCCGCAGATTAGACTCCAGAACACACCGCCTTTCGCCTCTCTCCTCTGGCGAGTCTCTCGAAATTATGTGTGAATCCGGAGTCCTTTACAGCGCGCCACTAAAAACAGAGCAGTTTGTTAATCTCCTGTTGCATTTACGCTGCAACACAGAGTTTATTTGCAAATGCGGCAGAAGTCGGGATAATGCAGATTTTCTCTTTGTGGTTTGATTAATGCTTAGTC
>NC_051412.1:16667514-16668224 GCF_015228065.2 Penaeus monodon
ATCACGGGGGACTGGTAGACCGTCCATTTTCGCATGAATGGCGGTACCCACTCAATTAAAATATACAGCGTGCTGTGAATTAAAAATCTTTTTTTTTCCATTTAGAGCTGCAATACCAGTAACGATGACAATCACGAGCCTGCAACATTGCCATCACTAATGGTTCCGCAAATGAAGCTGATAACGAGTGAGAAAAGGGGTTCTATAAATAACGTTGTCAAAGAATAAAACGCGCCTTTCAGTTCCAGCGACGGGAGAGCAATACACAAGCATTTTGTTATCAGTTCATTTAACCCTTTATTGTTTTAATTAACAAAATCAGTATTTAAAGGTATAAATTCAACCTGTCCATATGTTGTTCATAATCAGAGCGTATTCCAGCTAATCAGCTGATTCAGTTTGACGTTAACGTGGTTCAAGATGGTAGTATTTATTTTTACTAGATGGAAAGAATGAAAAAATATCCTATGTTGAAGACTTTACATATCAAAGAACAGGTGGGTCTGTGAGTTCTTTATTTGGATGAAGTACTTATGATAGTTGTAACTCTATTTCCTTGATCTTAATCTTCTTTTTATATGTTTGTTTTTCTTGATTAAAAAACCTTGTGGAAAGCTTGCATGTAGATATAATAAGAAAATAGTAATGTATTTTTATTTAAATAACAGAAACAGTTCATATGACCAAAACGGAAGGCGTCTATATCAAGA
>NC_051412.1:16668331-16668542 GCF_015228065.2 Penaeus monodon
GCTAGTGTGATTGCAGGTTTAGATAGCGACCTGATTTCTTTTTTCCTGTAGGGGAAGACTTGTTGAAAGACTGAATAGATGTGAATGATTAAGGCTTGGTACAGAGTGGGTTCAGAGGCATTGCCAAATGGGTAATCGCGGCGCCAACCCAGGGCATATTGGCGAACGGTTGGTGCCTTTTGGGGAATAAACTGTGGGTCAAAGGCGAGAA
>NC_051412.1:16668938-16669107 GCF_015228065.2 Penaeus monodon
GCAATCCCAGCTTTCTGTTGTACAGCTACATATGAAATGGTAATCTCTGCACACATTCAGAGTACAAAAGTATGCAATTATTTTTAATCCCATTAATTAAAAAAGACATGAGCCATCTGCATAGATAATTTTTAGATGAAACGGCAAAGCGTACATCTACAGCACGTGA
>NC_051412.1:16669213-16669466 GCF_015228065.2 Penaeus monodon
GCACGGAAATTCACACACATACACAACACACGCAATAAATAAATAAGTAAATAGAAAGATAAAAAAGTATGATTAGGCATTTAGGCAGACAGATAAGTAATATGTACATGATAAATATCCTTGTGTAGTATTTATCAGGGAAATTAACTTATTGATTTGGGCCATTTATTGTTTATCCTCATCATCTATACTGAGGCTTTTCAGTATCATCCTTTTCTTCAATGCTGTTTACTTTCCATAAATTGATGAAACA
>NC_051412.1:16670028-16670490 GCF_015228065.2 Penaeus monodon
TTTTTTACATGAATTCATTTTCGTCTGAACTCCCAACCTTACTCAATACAGCGCGCCAGGGAAGACCCTTCACGACGACAAAACAAGAATCTACTTTACGAATTCTAATTATAGAATCTGAATCTGATGAGTCTCTAACCTCATTTTAAGGGTGCAAACAAGAAAATGTACCTGCGACCTGATTGCTCTATTAAAGGATCGAGTCGTGATATAGAGTTTCAGGAGTCTATTTCTTAGTAAGAGGTCGATGTGCTTTTGTTTTGTTCCCCCTTTCACTATTCTGGGCGCACTTTGATAAGTTGGTTAAACAGGCTTGCTGGTGTTTAATCTTTATTTCATTAGAAGGTTCAAAGAACATAAGTTATGAATCACTTTAGGAGCTTAACGGCGTTTCTCTGACAGATAAAGAGACTCCGGCAGGCAGGGAGGAAGGAAAGGAATATTGAGAAAGGACAGGAACAT
>NC_051412.1:16671859-16672260 GCF_015228065.2 Penaeus monodon
AGTCCTCCCTAATTTCATCAGCGTTTCTTCCCACACAGAAACCTCACAGGAATTCCTTTTGGTTAATCCAAGGCACCGTTCAGGAGCTTGCCCCCCCCTCCCCTCCCCCCGCCTCTTATCTTGTCACGCTGAAACACAGTTAGAGTAACAGGTCAAATTATCCCCAACGTATCTAAGAATATGCATTACCTTGAATGCGCTCCAAGTCTTGAGAGAAAGCTTTCATTATAATCATAATTTAGAGTGAATGGCGGCAGGTGTCTGTTAAATTTACGATGTCTCTCTTCCGCGCGATCACAAGCAACTCCTGGGTTCGGATGTCACGCAGTAATCTTGCTATTTCTATCGGCAGGAGAAAAATAGCATTGGGGGTTATCACGTGTTTTCGCTCTCGTCCCATT
>NC_051412.1:16672294-16672417 GCF_015228065.2 Penaeus monodon
AGGTAGGTCTGACGTGTACGTGAAGCTCGAAAGGGTGCGGAAGAAGTGTGTGGGGGGGGGGAGATTTTGGCAAGTGGACACGTGGAGGCTGTCTAAGAAATGGTAATTATCGGGAAATAAAAG
>NC_051412.1:16672645-16673287 GCF_015228065.2 Penaeus monodon
TACGGATACATACTCAGAGTCGCTGCATCGAGGCTCCAAGGACACATTGCATACCTACGAGGAAAAAAAACGAAATTAATTAAATGCAAATTCAAAGCATAATATTACATCCACTACAACAGAGATTACGAATACTAATTATGTTAACAAAACGACATCTGTTAGACAATAAATATTATCATAACCTTGACAGGAAAAATGCTACAATTTTACTATCATCATTTGTATTCATGGATTCGAAAAAAATTGTTGTCGATCATATATGCCCACAAGCCTATTATTCTCACAATCAACTACCATAATCATAATGAAAATAAACTACATAGATTCTATATTATTATATTTTGTTGAAATACTTTACTGTGGGCCTATATGCTATTTTCCCGTAACATTTTGCTATTGCAAGTTTGATTCAATATAAATTGGGAGTCAGAGTTATATATCTATTTGGTTATCATCACTTTACTTGACATGATGGCTTTTAAATATCTAAATTAATAGATTAATTAGTCACATCGCTAATTAGTTGTTAAACAGAACACAATTACCGCTCTTGACCGAGATGCTGATTGACACAGGATAGCCCTTTGACCTCTGACCTTTGACCGCTGGTAGGAGCACTGATTAAGCAGTGGCTGGGGT
>NC_051412.1:16673495-16673683 GCF_015228065.2 Penaeus monodon
ACTGAAGACGGTTAGATCAGGAAACACAATATTTTCTTTTCTTATTTTACCTTTATCTTTATCTATTACCCATCTATGGTATCTCCCTTCCACATATCTGTAAGGATTTTATTGCAAGTCCTACGGTTAACCAATAATTTGATACTGAAATGAAAGGCTTTGCTGACTGGATTTTCCTTTCTAAGTAT
>NC_051412.1:16673969-16674461 GCF_015228065.2 Penaeus monodon
TTTAAAGTTATGTAGAAAAGATATGAATGAGAGATGTTCATTTTTATTCATATCTTTTTCTATATTTGTCGCAATATACTGATTAAAGGTTAGTAAAATAAAACCGAATCACTCCCCCCCCCACCCCCCGCCTCCTGGTCTTTGGGATAATTTACCCTGGGGTAGAAACTCCCCCCCCCCCCTGCGACCCTAGTCTTTGATGAAAGGATTAAGGAACTGATGGCAATCGACGCCATTACGAAAGACGGTGAAAAGGGGGAGGGGAGAGGACTACCTTCGAGCTACTTACCGCCGGAGAAAAGGAAGAAGAGGGAGCGGATAAAAGAGATAAGAAGGGGGATGAGGGAGGAATATGTCACAGAGGACGGGGCTGAAGTCCTAGAACAAAGAAAGATAGCTGGTGAAAAGTTTTGGGATGGGAAGGGTGAGAAAAGAGATAGATAGAAAGATATAAAATCTGATGTGAAAGTCAGGAAAATACATTTTTGGAAT
>NC_051412.1:16674807-16675098 GCF_015228065.2 Penaeus monodon
AACAAATTTGTTTGGAAGAGTTATATGAACAGACTAATGTATGCACTGCGTGAGACACATTTAGTTTTGATATATGTATGAAAGAGTGTATAGTTTTCTCTATGCGTATTCATTTCGGATGTTCGAACCATTCTAGCCAAGCGTTTATTTGAATACAAAACCAGGCGCAGAAAATCAGGAATAGTCACAGGCTCAATCAGATTTTTAATGACATTTCGAGAAAAGGTTTATTGCCTAGTTGGTAAAATAAACTAAATTCAAAATCAGAACCTATAACACCAGATTTTAAGA
>NC_051412.1:16676402-16676546 GCF_015228065.2 Penaeus monodon
GACGTATTTACGATTTAGTTTTGAGTAACTATGATAACCAATTTTGATTTTAATTCCAGTTCAGGATATTGAATTACAATTTCACCTGCATAGTATACACGGGTTTTCCATTCAGCAAATATCTGGAGATATTCAAAAGAAAAG
>NC_051412.1:16677134-16677526 GCF_015228065.2 Penaeus monodon
TCTGAACACTAATGGAAGGATCAGATCTAATAGACGAAAACATGCCCCGGCGAAGAGCCTTTAAAAAATGCTGCCCCCAAACACTTAGTTGCTGGAAAACACATTCCAACACCACTGGACACACAACGTATATCATGTGCGTGTAAATATTATCAGGTAAAATTTGATTTAATTGGAACTGCAGTCTTGGCAACAAAATGAGAGTAAAGGATTGTGTTGCAGCGGCTTTCCTATGCATAGCTTGCAACAAAGGCAATGCAAAGTCTTTGCCTTCGTTCCATTGTGGCGTTTGTTTATCATGTAAAGAGGTTGTATTTGTTTTCACAACAGAGAACACTGTATATTTTCAACTTTGCAGGGATGTCTAGGGAAAAAGTGAAGGCGTACAGGAT
>NC_051412.1:16678574-16678716 GCF_015228065.2 Penaeus monodon
CATTGATTACCGATGAATGCATCTGAGTAAGTTCATTTATAAGTTTGAATCTTCCCTATAATGAAAAATCATCGAGAGGATGAAATTGGCCGAGAAGCGACACGGAGTGTGTCCGGGAGGAAGGCTTGTCTTTTGTCTATTT
>NC_051412.1:16679359-16679442 GCF_015228065.2 Penaeus monodon
TGCGCGTCATCAGTACAGATCCGGTTCAAAGACGACGCAGCATCCAGGGGGGGTTTGAAGCCAGATTAATCATCAGCGTGAAA
>NC_051412.1:16679815-16680135 GCF_015228065.2 Penaeus monodon
ACTAGTTCTTTTTCATCTATTGGTTTATATATTCATCTATTCATCGATTCAACTTTTTGTCTAGTTACCTATCTATCTTTTCATTCACTGATTTATTACTTCCCCATTTTTTATATGGCACTGAACAAGGAAAGCACCTCTTACTTTTTTTTTTTCGACGAGCGAAACGCAGTGGCCACGCAACCGTCCGGGCTTATGTGCCACCTTTGAGGATGTGGACTTTTATGCAGTCGTTGTTTCTCTTTATGAATGTTGTTTATAACGTTTTTATTTCTTATTGATAATGCTCGCCCCCCCCCCTGGATGCCGCGTCGTAAAAA
>NC_051412.1:16680778-16680972 GCF_015228065.2 Penaeus monodon
AATAGACAAAAGACAAGCCTTCCTCCCGGACACACTCCGTGTCGCTTCTCGGCCAATTTCATCCTCTCGATGATTTTTTCATTATAGGGAAGATTCAAACTTATAAATGAACTTACTCAGATGCATTCATCGGTAATCAATGTAAAAGAAACTGGGACGTCAAGCAAAAAACTTGCTAAGAAAGTTTGTCAGTA
>NC_051412.1:16681102-16681334 GCF_015228065.2 Penaeus monodon
GCCTGAATGTATGTTTCCGACTGTGTATGTGCTTGAGCCACAACTGCGAGACTCAAAGAGAAAATAAAGGAAAAGAAACAGTTAAGAGACAGCCTCCTCCCACGCAATTTTATCCCGTAAAAGATACCTGGGGGCGGCGGACACCGTCGACTTACGAGGTAGAAAAGCTTTCCTTACTCGCGAGTATTGATTCCCTTCAATCCCAACTCTCGAGCGCGATGGCCAGGGCCCC
>NC_051412.1:16682886-16683116 GCF_015228065.2 Penaeus monodon
CGCATCAAGGTGGACCTAGGAAGGGTCCCTATGTCGACGCGTGTCTCCCCCTCGACAAGAGCTCACTGTTGGTGACGCTAATATCGCTACGTCTGTCCTGTGGGCGCAGCGAACACGGCAGCCTTCATCAGCAACTTGTGCTTGGCGCGGATCTCGTGAACTGATTTTTACGAGCACTTTTCTCTCGAGGAGGAAAGGCCCGGATGTGGGGGTGTGTGCACTTTATATAA
>NC_051412.1:16683674-16683943 GCF_015228065.2 Penaeus monodon
ACGAGGAAAAGTTTAATTTCGTTTCTGCTTGATCATGCAACGACAATCAGGATTTTTGTTTTTCAATTTCAAATAAAAATGTTTTCATAAAATATTTCTTTGTGCGTGTCACGTTGCACTGGGCTATCTTATCAGCTGGACTGGGTATCAGTTTCTCCCTTGTGCACTATTTCTAATATTCACTACAATCTCTTCTCTACATCCGATTCTATTCCTCTGTCTCCTCATCTCTTCTTCTCACTTGGACTTATCATCTCTCCTCTCATATA
>NC_051412.1:16684416-16684586 GCF_015228065.2 Penaeus monodon
CTCTCCTTGTGTGTGTGTATTTCATTGGTAAGACGCTGAGTCACTGACCTTTGACCTTCTCCCTCCCTTCGCCTCACCCGCCCGGGTCTTGAGTGAATTTCTGTGACCTGCGTCAAACAGCTTTGGCAAATTATGTCGCCTCTTACCTCGTTCACTCAGCATTCAATCCA
>NC_051412.1:16684660-16684751 GCF_015228065.2 Penaeus monodon
GAGACCTTTTATGTTAACGGGACAAAGAAGTCGAAAACAGTCGAGGAGTTTCTAAATTTGTGAAAGGCAGAAGAGATGAAAGAGAGATAAT
>NC_051412.1:16684820-16684897 GCF_015228065.2 Penaeus monodon
CGAAAAAGGAAGAAAAAGGGTAAAGAGAGGTACAGGAAAGCCATTATCCGCCGAAAGACACGCAACTCCCCCCTCTC
>NC_051412.1:16684927-16685137 GCF_015228065.2 Penaeus monodon
CGACTGACGAGCAACAAGTAAAACAAAGTTCAACTGAAGTTTTCCCGGTCTTTTAAACACACAAGACGAGAGAAGAAAAAAGAATAATCTCGAGGAACCTGAACCACTCGAAGCGAGGGACTCCGAAGAGAAGCTGGAGTGGAGAAGAAGGAGAGTGACTGACGGTCGTTGCGGTGGAGAAACGGCGTCTGTCTGTCACGAATGGCCGTT
>NC_051412.1:16685553-16685643 GCF_015228065.2 Penaeus monodon
ATTGGAATCCGAAAATTTACGTTCGGCGAAGGGAAGTGGGCATTGGCAGACAATAAAATGAGACTAAAGGGAAACTTCAGGAAAGAAACG
>NC_051412.1:16685871-16686284 GCF_015228065.2 Penaeus monodon
CCTCTGAATAAGCACCTGCTCACAGGAACTCAGAATCGAAGCAAAGGAGATTCCCGACGCGTATCCTCTCATTAATGCAACGGAAATCTTGCAACGAGACTTTGCATCGACAGGAGAGGGCGCGCGTGAGGTTATCAATGGTGACCTGATGGAACCGCCCCGTCGCTTACAATAAGACTGTGGCCTCAACGTCTAAATGTTTTCTGTGACGCGATGATGAAACGAAGGAAGAGAGAAAGGGGTGTGAATGAAGAGGAAAAATGTGGAAAAAAGGCGAAGGAGGTTGAGATAATTAGCGAATAGAGGGACGCATCGTGAGATAGTACCACCGCAAAGGACCCTGACGAAAGAGACGAAAAAAGGAGAAAAGGAGAGAAAATGAAAATTCTCAAAGGGAGACAAATTGCAAGCAG
>NC_051412.1:16686338-16686669 GCF_015228065.2 Penaeus monodon
TCGTTATAATGAAAACGAACTCAGCTACGAAAGGCAAATCAAAATGCAAATTACTAAGACATAAGAAACTGCCTTCAGTGATTTGAGAGAAATCTTCAAAGAAACTGATTTTAGATTTTTTTTCTATGGATTTTTTTAATAAGAATTCTTACCAACTCGTCTTAGAAACTTTAATAAAAAAAAAAACTCCTAAGAGAGTCTTCAAAGTACTAAAATCTTTATTGCCAGAGAACAAAACTCCAAAGAAATATCAATTTAATCGAAAGTAAAAGGTATAACCGGTAAGTGAGAACAAGCAGCTAAATATGTATTATCAGATGACTGCTACACG
>NC_051412.1:16688687-16689207 GCF_015228065.2 Penaeus monodon
GCCCAGAAAGCCTCCCCAATTAAACTCAAACACACAGAACACGAAGGAGTAAGGTCTGACCTTGTCCCTCGTCCTCACAGGTCAGTGACACGTCTGAACATGACCTCATCACGCCCAGGTCATGTTTGCTGTCGAACGTATTCGGACGTTGTCATCAGGCACAGCTTAATGGATCTTGTGATGTTTGGATGTTGTGCAATTTGATATTTGAAAGACGATTTCCTTGTGGACTTCCATTTGTAATTCGTGGAATTATTGGGAACTGCGACGTGAGTAGTTTTTTAAAAATGTATCTAACTGAATTTCCCGCCTTCATAAGAAGCAAGCAGTGGCCTTCGGACTCAGTATTCGGTGAAGGGAGTTTCTTTAACGAATTTACTATGTAGTTACGAGTAGCGAAGGGAGTGTTGGGGTAAGGAAGGGGAGAGTGAAAGAGAGGTGAAGAAACGGAGGAGGGGTAGAGCGCAAGGGAGGGCGGAAAGGCGCTAGTGAGCGAGAGAAAGAGAAGGAATGAGAGGGT
>NC_051412.1:16689296-16692534 GCF_015228065.2 Penaeus monodon
CGATGAATGGGCGGAGAGGGGCGTGGGCAGAGGGCGAAGGGGAGGGAGTGAGGGAAGGGCGAGGGAGATAGGTGTGGAGGATGTCGAGGGAAGGGGGTTGAGAGACCAAGTTAAAGCGGATATATCACTGAGTTGACCCTAGGAGGTAGGACCCCCCATCCCCATCCCCATCGTGCTAATGCTTGGAGTAGGTCTCCCCCCCTTCACTCGGCCTCCCCGTCGTCCTTCCCTTGTACACAGCCTCTTCCCCTTCCCATATCCTTCCGTATTAAAACGTTCCTTCTTTTCTTCCTCTTCCTTGCAAGTTTTGCTCATTAAGTGCATATACTCCACACATTACCCGGATATGCTATATGCACTACACGTTAGGTAATCAGCAGGTGTCATACATATCCTGCATCATCCAAGTTAAATGTGACATATCGCGCGCATCATTATACGTCCTCGCTGTGAAGTGCTCTGTACACACTTATGTTAGAGTGCTATATCAGACAACTTATTGTAGCCATGGCTATCGCTACATCATATACATATAGATGAAAACTATCATTTAGAAGCAGGAAGGGTATTATAACATTGACTTATGAAATAAAAATTACATAAGCTATTAACAATTCAAGCAAAAACTGTTGTAACTCATTAAATCATTAAAGTATTAAAAGTTTTTCAACATGGATCTTGCTTACCAGGTGTTACTATTGCGTAATCCTCGTATACATATTCGGATTAAGTGGTATCAGCTTGTCAGGTACTTTGGGAACTTGTATTAGGAACTTGTGTAACCAGGTAATGTATTTAACTCTACCCTAAGTAAACTTAACCTACTTTAAGCACATTATATAGTACCCTACATTCGCACTGCTAACGAGTAATATCTAAACATACTATAAGCAGCATATTAACCCGGATGTTATCATATTGCCCTTGACATACACACATGTCGGAGTGCCTTATAAATACAGGTAGTGGACGTTCTCAATACAAAGTTATAAAGTCCATGGCGAGACTATAAAAGTTTTAGTGCAGGAAGATATTCAGTGTCATCGACAGCGTGAAATTGTATCGTAAATTTTCCTTCGGATATTTGTTATCGAACCGGTCGTAAGGACAGCTTGATGCTTTATCCGTATGTCAAAGTTAATTTCCATTTACATTTCTTGTTTCTGTTGTTTAAAGTTCAGGACAAACTCGAAGAGCATGGTTTTGCAGTACAATAGGCTACCGACATTGTGTTACACAAAAATATTATTACGTTTTCTCCCTTTCCCCAACGGCTGATTTCATCTCCAAGTCAACGAACGCAAACGTTTATCCATCCATTTATTCCGCCATTTCACAATGCCAAACATCCTATCGGAAATTTCGTCCGTCACATTTCCCTCAGGATCTTCCCTCTTCAGTCCTAGTTAGAACGCCGTGTCCCTTAATCAAGAAAGTGTTGCCTCAGCTATCAGGGAGCCCGGTGGCCACATGGACTGCCTCATCCAGGGGCAAACTGGCACCTTCCCCAGGGACTCGCTACTCCCCCCCCCCCATAGAGGCTCTTCGGGGGCTCTCCTTGGTGATTAGCCCGGAGCCCAGGCCTTACAGACTACACTCGCGAATGCTGGGAGATTGTTGGTCTGACGCTACAAGGAAAATTATGATTTACGTTCTTAGGCCAGGCCCAGTGAACGAGCTTTGTGAAGGATGGGGCTCTAATGCGCCCTTCAGCCGTGACAAAACGGAATAGCTATCTACTGGAAACGCATTCCCCAGTGCATGACTGTAACAGGATAATATCCAAATAAGTTTAATTGTGACAGGCATTTCTGCACGAGTGATCCCGCTGCTCTCACTCAGTCTCTCAACATCAGTAGTAAAGTTGATATTCTAGCCAAATGCGTTTGTGGAACAGAACCCAACCTCAGAATGAAAATATATGTATATGGGATACTTAGTAAACAAAGTAGGATTCAGTATTCATTGCAATAACACGCCTCAGCACTTTCTCTGCGCTTCCTTTTCCCGCCTACATTTTCGTGTTTACACCCATACCTGTCCTTACCCTTTACTTTGCTGTCCTGCTGCGCGCCATAGTCACCTGGAGGAGGGGGAAAGTCCTTCTTCTTTTTCCCATATAACGTGAACCGTTTCTGTTTTAAATACGTACTTTCATACACCTTCATAATTATTTCAAGCGGATGAAATGAAGATTTTTCGGGTCATGTTCGTGCCAGCCAGCACAGTAGCTCTCTTGCCTCATGTATATTTAACGATCATTGACCGCACGCTGTACGCAACCAGTTACCGCTCCACAGCACAGAAAGAGGAACTTCCTTGTAAATCAGTACGTAGGAATGACCAACCAGTTTTGCGTTAATGGTCACTGAGGAACAATAGATGGGGACAAAGATAGCGAATGAGCATGAGCGAGTAATGACTATCATTATCTACGTAAACTACATTCATGCGATATGCTTGTAAGAGGTTTTCTCTAATACCCTTATAAATGTATTTGAACTTAGGATTACATTACTCAAGCTTAAAGAATGTCTCTTTTAAAAGCAGGAAAAAATGCATTTGACTATATTTCACCTAATGCCATAAAGTTCTCATTTACATCACATTAAACTTCCACGTGCACGGTTTGGCACTCAAGCGGAATTCCGATACTGAATATAGTCTTCCATTCCAACAAAGAACCAACACCTCGAGGGTTAAAAGAAATACGTCAATGGAGCAGGGCAGGTGCGAGATCAACCTGTACCTTTCCAGACCCTTTGTAAGCAGCGACGAAAGGAGTACCTGAAAGTACCTCCCTCTTTTGCACCAGCCGTAGCACTCCATAGTAGCATTATTTAGGCGGCCTCGAGAGTCAACAAAGAAAAAAAGGGAAGATCCCCGAGGCGCAGCTGGCTCGAGAGTCAACACTCATGTACCTCGCCCTCGACCTCAAGGCCCAAGAGGAGGTCAAATTTCATGTCCCCAATAAGTCTCTTTACACTGCAGGCATAAAACTTCTTTTTTTTCTTTTTTATTGAAGTCTGTCTCGTAATAGTGGTAATGCATGCACCACTGATGGAAACTGCATAGAGCAAAAGAAAAACTGTTTTCTACAGTTATACCGGCGATGAATGTACGTATGTCGTCGTATATTTCATTTTGGTTTAAATCGTGAAGACTGTTTGGTTATTCCAATAATTCATGATTACCGATGCTACGTATTCGGGCTTAAAATCTTTGAGTCAGCTATTAC
>NC_051412.1:16692841-16693033 GCF_015228065.2 Penaeus monodon
CCTCCTAAGACCGACCGAGGCTTCTTCCGTAAATTCTCCGACCGAGCAGAATCGTGGAAGGGAACCCGTGTCGCAGCTGCTGTGGTTTCATTGTAAGTTTAACCAATGCGGAATAAACATGTGTCAAAGGCAGGGAAATATTGACTAATCTTCGCCAGGGAAGCTGCGTGCAAGATCTGAAAGCGAAAGTAA
>NC_051412.1:16693654-16695772 GCF_015228065.2 Penaeus monodon
CGACGCCACAACCCCTTCGGTCCCCCCCCCCTCCCTTCCCGACAGATTGTAACCTCAGTGGCCTCGGGAGTAGACAGGGAAGGGACCCGACAGGGAAGGGACCCGACAGGGAAGGGACCCGACAAGGAAGGGACCCGAACAAGGAAGGGACCCGACAGGGAAGGGACACGACAGGGAAGGGACCCGACAGGGAAGGGTCCCGACAGGGAAGAGATCCGACAGGGAAGGGACCCGACAAGGAAGGGACCCGACAGGGAAGGGACCCGACAGGGAAGGGACACGACAGGGAAGGGACCCGACAGGGAAGGGTCCCGACATGGAGGGGATCCGACAGGGAAGGGACCCGACAGGGAAGGGACCCGACAGGGAAGGGACCCGACAAGGAAGGGACCCGACAGGGAAGGGAACCGACAGGGAAGGGACCCAACAGGGAAGGGACCCGACAGGGATGAGATCCGACAGGGAACGGACCCGACAGGGAAGGGACCCGACAGGGAAGGGACCCACAAGGAAGGGACCCGACAGGGAAGGGACCCGACAAGGAAGGGACCCGACAGGGAAGGGTCCCGACAGGGAAGGGTCCGACAGGGAAGGGACCCACCAGGGAAGGGACCCGACAGGGAAGGGATCCGACAGGGAACGGATCCGACAGGGAAGGGACCCGACAGGGAAGGGTCCCGACAGGGAAGGGTCCCGACAGGGAAGGGACCCGACAGGGAAGGGATCCGACAGGGAAAGGACCCGACAAGGAAAGAACCCGACAGGGAAGGGTCCCGACAGGGAAGGGTCCCGACAGGGAAGGGACCCAACAGGGAAGGGACCCGACAGGGAAGGGACCCGACAAGGAAGGGACCCGACAGGGAAGGGTCCCGACAGGGAAGGGTCTCGACAGGGAAGGGACCCACCAGGGAGGGGATCCGACAGGGAAGGGACCCGACAGGGAAGGGACCCGACAGGGAACGGACCCGACAGGGAACGGACCCGATGGGGAAGGGATCCGACAGGGAGGGGATCCGACAGGGAAGGGACCCGACAGGGAGGGGATCCGACAGGGAAGGGACACGACAGGGAAGGGATCCGACAGGGAAGGGATCCGACAGGGAAGGGACCCGACAGGGAATGGTCCCGACAGGGGAGGGACCCACCAGGGAAGGGACCCGACAAGGAAGGGACCCGACAGGGAAGGGACCCGACAAGGAAGGGACCCGACAAGGAAGGGACCCTACAGGAAAGGGGCCCGACAGGGAAGGAACCTGACAGGGGAGGGACCCAACAGGGAGGGAACCCGACAGGAAAGGGACCCGACAGGGAAGGGACCCGACAGGGAAGGGACCCGACAGGGAAGGGACCCGACAGGGAAAGGACTCGACAGGAAAGGGACCCGACAAGGAAGGGACCCTACAGGAAAGGAACCCGACAGGGAAGGGACATGCCAGGGAAGGGACCCGACAGGGAAGGGACCGGACAGGGAAGGGACCCGACAAGGAAGGGACCCGACAGGGAAGGGACCCGACAGGGAAGGGACCGGACAGGGAAGGGATCCGACAGGGAAGGGACCCGACAGGGAAGGGACCCGACAGGAAAGGGACCCGACAGGGAAGGGACCAGACAGGAAAGGGACCCGACAAGGAAGGAACCCGATAGGGAAGGGACCCGACAGGAAAGGGACCCGACAGGGAAGGGACCCGACAGGAAAGGGACCCGACAGGGAAGGGACCCGACAGGGAAGGGACCCGACAGGAAAGGGACCCGACAGGGAAGGGACCCGACAGGAAAGGGACCCGACAGGGAAGGGAGCCGATAAGAAAGGGACCCGACAGGAAAGGGACACGACAGGGAAGGGACCCGACAGGAAAGGGACCCGCCAGGGAGGGGACCCGACAGGGAAGGGACCCGACTGATCCTGCAGGCGATGAACGGAAGGATTCTTGCAGGATTCTGGTAGGATACGGGCTTTCTAAGAGCGAAAATAGAGAAATATGAAATATACTTGCAACTGTTCTTTTTTTTTCGTTTATAGGGCATAAGTAAGGGAGGTAATAGATACCTTTAAGATTAATTTTATTTGTAAAATAAAAGTTTTACTGCGTATTTCGCCTTCTTTCCACGCTGCTTAAC
>NC_051412.1:16695804-16695876 GCF_015228065.2 Penaeus monodon
ATAACAAAACAGATTAGTAATGCAACGAAATACTAGAAAAAATAATTATGACATTACAGACAGTCTAAAGTC
>NC_051412.1:16696176-16697416 GCF_015228065.2 Penaeus monodon
AATGCTCGATAGTTAACACAAGCACAAACAGGCCAAACAATTTAGCTGTATCTCCCCATCCCAAATGATATTTCAAACACTGATGAAGCCTCACTTTTGCAACATACCACTTCCTACTTTCAAAAGAAGAAAGATGCATAAGAAAGAATGGAGAGGTGTATAAAGAATTATGAAATGAAGAAGAAATAACGTAGTAATGAGCATTGTGGAAGCTAAAGGAAGAAAATGCATTAATCTCTTCTCTATTAATCAACGTCACTGCGCTCTGTTCATGCTCCACGGATTTTCCTGATTCAAAAGTCGTGCTGAAATTATTTTATCAAGAAGTAGCGTCTTTGCCAAATTTGGACTACGTGCACACTCCACTTACAAAAGGCTGAGGAGTAAATAGTGATTTGTTCCTTAAAAAAATACTGTACAGACGGAATACTTCCATCTGTTTGTTTGTGTGCTTGTATCGTCTGTTTGTTTGTGTGGTTTTCGGCTTTAATACCACTATGGAAAGCTAATCATAGGGAAGCTGTGCGTAACGAAGCCACATAAAGACACCTGGCCTTCTTCCCTCTCGCTTCTCGCCATAATATCTACAATGCTTCCTTACCAGGTCTGTTTCTGTAAATACCCTACCATGTTAGATATCTTGCCAAACCCTCTGGTATAAAATTCACCATGAATTTGACTGCCAGTTGGGTGTGTTTGCCAGACCGAATCTAACAATCACGAGTCTAACAAAAGAGCATCGCGCTCTCCATCAGATTGGTATGAACCTGGCAGTTGCTTGGTACGTTTAGCACGGCTCTGGCAGGGGTCCAGGCAAGGTAGCACGAGTCTCATAATAAGACGGGGAGTTTGGTATGCCCTTAATGGCAGCGGCTGCGGTTACCTGAGTACCGCCTAGGGACAAGAGCGGACAATCATCTGACAGGTGAAGCTGGGCACGCGAGTGATGAGGAAGGGCAGGCAGCCGGAGCATTTAGCTGAATGAACCTCGAGCTGCGAGTCTAGGCAAATTAACATCGGAAAGGGACGAGAGGGAGTGAGGACTTAGTTTACAACAAAGCTTTTACGGGAAAGGGAAAGGTAAGCTAGGACACTAAATTTAAAAGTATCTTTGTTAAAACGCGGCTGGATCGACAGGCCAGCACGCGTGAGAGGCCGATAAAAGTGAACAGGCAAATAAATACGATTCTGACAGGCGAGGCGACCCCCCAGAAACAAGCCCCACGAAAAAAAGGACAGC
>NC_051412.1:16698636-16698899 GCF_015228065.2 Penaeus monodon
TCCGGCGGTAGGCAAAGCAGGTGTCGAGATGGGACGGCGCCATAAGGGAGCAGCCAGACGCGAAGACTGGCTTAGGCGTCACACTACGTCACGCTTAAACCAAACGCACGGAAAACAGATGACGCTAGAACTCCTACTGGGCTGCCGAGGCTTAAAGGAACGAGTGAAGCACAGTCCCGTGGTCTAAAATCACACAGAATTCGAGGGTTGTTAACACAGGACGTAAAACAAGCGAGTTTGATTTCAAGTGCAAACAACGGATC
>NC_051412.1:16698929-16699118 GCF_015228065.2 Penaeus monodon
AAAAAGGAGAGAAGGACAAAGATGGGAAAAAGACAGAGGGAGAGTGATAGGATAAAAAGGAAAGGGAAAAGAGAGATAACAAGAGAGCGAGGAAAAGACCGAGATAGAAGGGGATGAAAGAAAGTAATACATTTAAATTAAAAGAGATAGAGGGAGAAGGGAGTGTGAGCAGAGGATGGTAGAGCGAGC
>NC_051412.1:16699300-16699660 GCF_015228065.2 Penaeus monodon
AGAAAAGAAAAGGTAGGAAAGATGGGAAGAAAAAATAAGGAAGTGGGAGTAAGGCAGAAACAGAAGATAAAGAACAGAGAAAAATAAGAAAAATAAGAAAAAAAATACGTGGAAGGAAAAATGAGGGAAAATAGATAAAGTGCGAAGGCAAGGCAAAAGAAAAATCGTATGAAAGAGAACGAGAAATGAAAGAAAATGACAAACAAAGAGAAAGTTAAAGAAAATAAGTCTCACTAATATCTGAAACAAACTGTAGTGTAAAGGAGTATAACATGCAAGAGACATAACATAGCGTTTTCAGAAAATATTATCATCATTTATGTCATTCAGCATTAGCGAGTGAGAATCCATTAAAGGAAA
>NC_051412.1:16702383-16702745 GCF_015228065.2 Penaeus monodon
AGAATGCAAATAAATGAATATGGTAATGCATAAAAAGAGAGATGAATAAGAACATAGATGAATATACGGAAATATCAAATAGATAATAATAATAATAATAAATGAATAACAAAAACACCAACACGAAAACACGACGAACGGCGAACGAAATAAAAATATAAATCAGAAAATGACAGATTATCTCGATGTCGTAAGGCGGAATTAGGGTGAGCAGAAGGAGACGGCCAAGGCGCACGGACACCGTGTCTGTCCTTCCGTAGGGTGAGGCCAGGGTGAAACAGGGTCAGTAGGGTGACACCCACCGCCCCACTTGTTGCTGGATCAATAGGATAAACACAGCAGAGGTCCGCCCCCCCTGTACT
>NC_051412.1:16703526-16703806 GCF_015228065.2 Penaeus monodon
GCCCCACTATCCATCTTCTTTAGCGAAGAGCCCACACTCAGGCGCCCTTCTGCTCGTCCATTACTTCAGGTTGTATGATTTTATTATCCCTGGTTTTCCTCTCATTTGCCTTTTTTTCCCTTCTTTTCCCTTTTCCCTTTTTTTTTTTTTTTTTGTTTTGTTGTTTTTCTTTCTTTCTTTCTTACTTTTCTTTTTCGTTTGGTTCGTTTTCGTTGTCTTTTTTTTCTTTTTTTTATTCTTGTTTTTTTTTCTTGTTTTACTTTTGTTCTTCTTGATCTTA
>NC_051412.1:16707179-16708120 GCF_015228065.2 Penaeus monodon
TCCCAAATCCCGGCTTGCCTTAATACGCAGCATGACTTCCCTCATCTTCGCTTATCTCTCGCGCGTCACTTCTCGAGGCTGAAACAATGTCTTTCGTCGAAACGCGATTGCCAAGCGCTTTTGCCAATGTTATCCGTTAACAGATTGGCAAGACTTTACTTGCTAGGTTATCTTTCGTTTTAAAGTAGAAAAAAAGGGGAAAACATTTGATGTTTCCTAAAGGGAATGATTTCATAACAGGACGATTTATTTGTGTTATTCCTTGCCAGATCTGAAATGCGGGGTGTCTCATAATGCGCTGTATTGTGATTTATTCAATGGAAGTATTGTACGTTAGACTGTGTAAGAGTGACATTTACAAAAATTTGTAATACGTCTGCATAGTATCGTATATGCTAAGATAAGACGAGGGTCTTAATATATTTCGCTTACTTGTAAAGCCTGTGTATTATAATAAGCCATGAATACAGTCAAAAGATAAATATGCCATTGGATGAATAAGAAAAAGGAAATATCCATATTTGGAACCAGACAGATATCATCCAGGAAAATTCAAACCCGTGAGCATTGCTTCATGTCTCGCTAACCTCCTAAATGACGATCGTTCGAGATACGCCATCAATATGCCGTTTTATAATTAGAAATGATGATAAAAAATAAGAAAATAAAAAGAAATTCTAGCCGAAGATCGAGACGCAGCCGCTCGTTATCTCGGCATAATCTGCACGCAGCGGCGACGTCCCAATCCTTTAACCATAAGCGTTATTGTTCAAGATCTAATTTTCGGAGGTTTGGCGGCCCTGCGGGATCCAATCAGAGTGATTCTATCGGCTTTAATCGAATTCCATCTGTATGACCGAAGATCTGTTCATGCAAATGCACCGAAATCTTGCTTAAACCCCCCCCCCCACTGTCCCATCCCATCCCATCCCCAGTCACCA
>NC_051412.1:16708421-16708740 GCF_015228065.2 Penaeus monodon
CCACCAGGCCGCCATGCGAAGGAGAAATCCGCACGGTGGATTCTGTAAGTAATAAGATGGGTTTTCGAAAGTAAAATAGAAAACAAAATAAAAAAAGGATATTAAAGTAATTAGATAAAAGCACGTCTCACGAGATGTATCGTTCCTGCTGCTACCTGATACTGCTTCTGTTTACCATTAACATTGTCACTGCAGTATCAACAACATAATTTCCCCAGCACTGTGTTTGGCACCTATCCATAATCCATGAATCTGTTATGGTATCTGGTATTTGCTTTGTGTGGCGTAGGTCTGTCTTCTGATGACACGCTACATGGCC
>NC_051412.1:16709464-16709723 GCF_015228065.2 Penaeus monodon
CGCATAAGCTAATATTATTCAAATATGGCCGACGCGTGCTATGTATACTGCCCTTCAAATATAATGTAAACACTGCCTCACAGATCCCTATATAAGTTTTCCTCTCAAAACATCATGGTAAAAAAGATGGCGAAAAGGTTTTTGCGACCTTCGAAAACATATTTTCTCAAGTTGCGCAAAGAAAAGCGAAAAGCGAAAGGCAGGGAGCAAAGACCCATCGGATTCTTGTGTCACTCTCGAGCATAGCAGGGTTTTTCCC
>NC_051412.1:16710124-16710593 GCF_015228065.2 Penaeus monodon
TCTTTATTTCCTGTCTCTCTTCTGTCCTCCCACGCAACAATCTCCCTCCTTTCCTCTCCCCCTTTTGTCTCTCACTTCCACGTTACAGCTCTCCCTTCTTATCTTTCTCTCTTCCCTCTTTTTGTTCCTTCCTCCCATATTCCACTTTCTCCCTCCTCCTCTCTTCATTCTCTGTCTCTCCCTTTCGCGCTCTAACTTTTCTCCCTTCGCCTCCCTTCTCTCTACGTTATATCTCTCCCTTCTCTTTCTCTCTTCTTCCCTCTCATCATCTCTTCCTCATTTCCTCCTTCCTCTCTCTTTCCCCCCTCAGCTCTCCTTTATTCTCTCTTTCTCTCTCTCTCTTTCTCCTTTGCCTACGCTCCAACTCTCCTTTCTTTTCTCTCCCTCTTCTTATCTTTCTCTCTCTCATGCCTCATCTTCCCTCTCTCCCTTCCTCCCTTCCTCCCACGCTCCACCTCTCCCTCTTCTT
>NC_051412.1:16710622-16710771 GCF_015228065.2 Penaeus monodon
AGAGGGCCAACTCGGGGCCACGTAATTATTCACTCCTGCGGGAAATTACTCCAGGCGAATGTCAAAGGAAAATTGACGTGGCTAAGGGGATGTGAGGGGACACTCCTCCCCTCCCCTCGTCGCTATTTCCCCCTCTGTTTTTCCCTACT
>NC_051412.1:16711048-16711161 GCF_015228065.2 Penaeus monodon
TCATTTCCCTTACCCTAACTGCCTCGGGAATTCCTTGCCCATCACCATGCGAGCGGGCAAAAGAAGGATGGGTTTCTTCCTCCCCATATGACGACCGCAAGTATGTGTGTGAG
>NC_051412.1:16711531-16711812 GCF_015228065.2 Penaeus monodon
TTATTCGCCATCCTACTTACGATCTCTAAGGATTATTTATCTTGCTTCCTTTGCCATCCTCAAGGATATTAAGGAGTTGAAGAAAAGATGTAGAGAAGAATGAGAAAAGGATTAAAGATGATTTCACTATCGTCTTCATGCCAATGTAATGCAAGGATGTAGGGGAAAAGAGAGTTTTCCTTCCGTCTTTCCTTCACCATCTTTGAGAACAAATTTAGGAGAGGGTGAAAAGAAGAGCAAAAAAAGGAGTATTCCTTCCTTGCCTCCTTCTTTCTCTTTTC
>NC_051412.1:16712044-16712264 GCF_015228065.2 Penaeus monodon
TGATTTTTCCTTCCGCCTCTCCTGCTCTTCCAGCGCCGCCCTCGAGACAGAGGAAAGAAGAGGCGCCTGCTAACCCCTACTTCCATGGCGCTGGGCTAACTTCCCGCCGTCTTCAAAGAGCCATGGACAAACAAGATGAAAGCCAACGTTGTATTCTCCATTTCCCTGCTAACACATGTCGGAGGAAAAGAATGGACCGAGAGTTCTTGGGGTTGCGTTC
>NC_051412.1:16712578-16713516 GCF_015228065.2 Penaeus monodon
GCGTCTCCTTTGCATCCTTTTCTCAGATTGGCTGTAGGATCGTGGTCTTTATCACTGTGTGGTTAGATAAGACGATATAAGACGCTGGTGATAGGAGAAAGACAACGGCGAAGACTTCCTTCTGTAATATTAATTGGAGAAAAGGACGAAATTGGCCATAGAATCAATGCAGGCAGCCGTGTCGGGGAGGATTTTGAACGGAATGTAAACAAACGCGACAGAAGTTGATTATTTGCAGAGACAACAATGACGAGAGAATTGATGGGGACAGAAACGTGATCGAGTTTGACGGCGGTAATGGCTACACTTCCAAAAAAATTATTTGCTGAGAAAAGGGAGGACGAAAGAGATTGAGCAGTAAATCGCCCAGAAGGATTCGGAGGAGTAACAAAAAGAAAAGGAAAACATACTACCATACTAAAACCGGCCATAAGAGAAATAAACAACGTAATGGCCAGCTGGAAACTTTAAACGCACTGACGGAAAAGAAATCTTCAGCGATGACGAGACAAGTGACAAACGGTATAAAAGTTCACCAACAAAAGCTGAAACGAGAGAAAAGACTTTAAATTAAGGAAAGGGGGGGGAGCCGGATCTCTGAAGATACAAACAAACACCCTTACAAACACCCTTATAAAGAGCAATGGAGATCAACACGAGGATCGCCCTGAAGGCAAGCGAAAGTGGGTAAAAGAAAGGTGAAGAAAGGTGTGCACTGGCAGAGTGAATGTCATCCGTCACAATAACCCATCTTGATACTCACCCTGTTGAAAGAGGCGCCGGGGGGGGGGGGGCTAGCAACAACAAACTCGGGGCGCGCGCATGGTCGGCCGGAAGGAGCACGCCGAGGCGCACAAGGCCCGTTGTTTACCGTGTAAGCAAGGGGGGACAGAATGATGGCCCGAGTGAGGATTTCGTCTTAAGTTGCGTGCAACTCG
>NC_051412.1:16713550-16713618 GCF_015228065.2 Penaeus monodon
CCACATGCTTGGAATGTTTCTTTTGCTAAAACTAAAACAAAAAGAGAAGAAAAAACAGCTCGAATTCA
>NC_051412.1:16713642-16714762 GCF_015228065.2 Penaeus monodon
TTGTGAATATCGACATCCGCAGTAAAGACACATCCACCGGGCAGCTGCACGAGTGGCCCAATCCCTCTAGAAAGAACAGCTGGACGTATCGAGCAGATAAAGGGAATGAAAGACTCGGTTGCAAATGCACAATACTGCACGTGTGTCCCTGGGTGTGAATTTGAAATATCTATGTCCTTACCGTCAACAGAAGATAAACATTAGATTAGAGTTCCTTCGTCATAATCATATAGAAAAGAAATATTCACTTCAAAGATTTATTATCACTGGTTATTCTGGAACGATATTCGGAATGGAGAGAGAAGTGAATGCTAATTTCTTTCAAAGTCAACGGCATTCTCTCATATCAGTATTTTCAGCTGGTTACCAGAATTCGAGTTCCATGAGCATTACGGAGCAGAAATATTAGAATACGTCAGCCCCTGGAAAATATATTACAGATATGAGTAAGCGTAAATACATATGTAACGGTTTATTCCTTAAGGAAAACCCAACAAGCAGATAAGGTCACGTAAAATCTATGAGGGAAAGTGGGACGAGCGAGGTCAAGCGAGGCCAGGATTTTGTTTTGCATATAGACAAGACTCCTCTCACCCTCTGCCCAAACATGCCCAATTTCAAGGTATTTCAAGGAGCTTAAGACGGATAACACGCTAGAACAAGGTGGCTGAACACGTGAAATGAGACGGGTGAACACGAGAGAACAAAATAGAAGAACATGACAGAGCAAATGAGGGGAAAAGGAGTTCAGCACCGACCAAGTGAACATTTGAACCTCTTGCTATATTTTGAATGTCGGGTGATGAACAGATTAGCCGTGAGGTCGACAGTTATCAAGAATCATCTTTTTTTAAATCTCCTTCTCCATTTTGTTTTGATAGTTTGTCTCTCTATTTTACTTCCATTTTCAAGTTATATCTTCATAGGCGAATGCTTTTCTTTTCGGCATGTGTGTTTACTGTTCAAGTAAACTCGTACTCGACAGTACAGTGGCGTTTGTACAGCCTGGCGAAAAACGCAAGACAGGCTACATATGCTCCCAAAATATATGAAAATTCCACCATACTTGAAAAAGAATGTTTGGTATTGTCATCCCTACGAGGAACTTCACCTCGCCGTC
>NC_051412.1:16715236-16715331 GCF_015228065.2 Penaeus monodon
TATTCTCTTCCGCTGTCACTTTCGCAGTTCTCCTTATTAAGTATGAGTGTTAATGTCCTCGCCTGCCCACCTATGCATATTCTAGTAGCACGTCT
>NC_051412.1:16715357-16715468 GCF_015228065.2 Penaeus monodon
TGCCCTCATCCCCGCCCACAAACGTTTAGTGGCGTCCAAAAAACAACCTTGTCTTCTCCCGAGACGAATGAAGGTTTCTACTTCGCTTCACATAATAATTTGTTTCTCTCT
>NC_051412.1:16716718-16717134 GCF_015228065.2 Penaeus monodon
TTCACACTGAAACATTACCACACCCTGCAACTTGCCCAACAAAAGCGAAATTATCCGAGGAAGGAGGCAGTGTGAAATTTTCCTTTCAGACAGGGTGAGAAAAGGGAAGGCACTGGGGGGGGGGGGGGGGTTCTTCTGCAGCCGTAATGTACTTCCTCCAGCGTTCGGGTCATTTATAAGATTGATGATGCAGGTCGAAAGAAAGCCCTGGATTTTCATAATTATTATTTCTTTTTTTTTATAATGACTTTTTTCTTCTGTTTTTTGGGGGTTGATTTTGTTGTTGTTGTTGTCTCTTTTTTGTTTTACTCTTTAGTGTATTTTACTTTGTCCTGGATTTTCATAAGCATTTATTATTAGTTTTTTTCTTCCGTGCTTCGTAATACGTGAGTTAGAAATGTTTGAAATCTTTAATA
>NC_051412.1:16719063-16719349 GCF_015228065.2 Penaeus monodon
CGTTGTTGTTAAGATTTTACTTGCAGCCGAAACGACGAAATCCCAAGTTTCCACAAAAGTTTCTTGATAAGAGATAGTGGAGCACGTAGGGATCAGGCGAAGGCTGGCCGGATATCCCTTCTGACCTCGCCTTTGGTCACAATCCCGATTTCATCCAAATAACCCTTTTCCTCCCTTTTCACTGATGTGTAACGTGTCTAATCTCTCTGACGGCGACTGTGGATCCTCTCGGGACAACTATGACGTGTCTGAATTTCATTAACTGTGAAGAAATGAACAGTAAAGA
>NC_051412.1:16719431-16720967 GCF_015228065.2 Penaeus monodon
GAGGAAACCATCACGTGTCGATTCCCCTTGGCAGCGAATGAGTGAATAGTACTCTCGCTTAATAGACACACCTGTTGAGCGAGGTAATAATTCGTGGAGGGATGGAGGGCGCGAGTCTTCGATTAGTGATCCCTTGAGAAGATCGTCCGGGCGTGGCTGGCGCTGTTCACGGTGTTTGGCCTTGAGGAATGGGCTTCGCGTCTTCCTGGAATACTGGAAGTATTTTTATATACATTTTTCTATACATTTTTTTTCTGAGTGTTTTATATGTTTCATGTACATATTTTTTTTCTGAGTATGTTATATATTCTTATATACATTTTCTTTTATATATTGTTTTATATTTTTTTTTATATTCGTTTCCTCTTTTCCGAGTATATATATTTTCTTATGCGTTTTTCTTTTTTCTGGGTGTTTTATGCACATTTTCATAAATTTTTTCCTTTTTTTGGGTGTTTATAAACATCTTTCTGTACATTTCCCTTTTTTGGAGTATTTTGTATACATTTTTATATAAATGTCCCTTTTTCCTTTTTTCACGTTTTATGTATATATTTCTTGCATAAGTGTGTCATCCATTCAGTCAAATCCTCATTTTATTAGATCAGGTCACGGTAGGCATTTGTAGTTTTCACATAGCACGTAGTTTTCACATTTAAATTCTCAGTTTCCTTGCGTTGTTTAGTCTGTTTGGGTGTTCTCCAATTCTATACATTTTTGGCGACTTGAGAATTTTCTGCATTTGACTAAATCATCTTATTTACATATGTATTTTGGTCGTAAAAATATTGCATCTCTTTATCAGGGACTTAATTTTCCCTGGTTCTTGGAAAAAGGAAAGGAAGAATTTTTTCTTTTTAGTACATTTATGAATAACTGGTGAGGTTCGATGACTGCAAGCAAAGTAGTATACAAAAAAAATTCAGCATTTCTCCTCCAGGAAAAATAGATAAAAAAGATATTGCGTATCTGATACTTATTTAACGTTCTATAAATCATTCGACTTTTACTGTAATTCAGGTCTTTAGGCATCTACCAATAAGATTAAGTTTATCTTTATGTAACATTAATGACGATTACATAAGTTTAAGAGTCCACATACTTCTTAACGTCCTGGTACGAAATCAAATGAATGTACTTATCTAATATAACCATTTGGTATACCAATGAGATATATCCATTGACAAAATAAGATAGTATAGGAAAGCTGTTATTATAATACACAGTCAGAACTTATACAACACATACACCCCGAATGCACAAGAGTAAACAAACAATATATCACCTGCCGCATACCCTTAATCATTAACAAAGATTGTAGTCAATGAGAACAGTTTATCATAGAAAAAAAAGTAATAACACTTCAAGACCACATACAGTTGATTAAAGTTAGTTTCTGCCCTTCCAAGTTTGGCGTCAGGAGGTAATGCATGAGTAACGATATTTGCTCCTCTTACACGCCTAAGAGACCGGGTGTTTACGACTCTTTCCTCAGATTTAATCTTAAGCTTGGTCTCTAAGAAAAAAGAAAGAAAA
>NC_051412.1:16721047-16721156 GCF_015228065.2 Penaeus monodon
TGTAGTTATTACGTATATATATTGAATGGAATATATGTGTGGTGTTTGATAGTGGTTTCGTCGAAGGTCTGCCCTAGATGTTGATAGTACAGAAGGATATCACATACAT
>NC_051412.1:16721999-16722084 GCF_015228065.2 Penaeus monodon
GAGAGAGATTGCCGTGGGACTGACGATTACCAAGATGACCTTTAACCTGTATTCGGGGGGTCTGTCTTGGCGTATTTGACCTCGG
>NC_051412.1:16722850-16723124 GCF_015228065.2 Penaeus monodon
TCCTCGATATTTTCTGCTCTGCTTTTTAAGTCAAATGGCAATTTTTCCTCATATTTTTTTTCATTTGAAAGACGTGAAAATAACGAGAATTAGAATTTCACGTGTGAATATGCACGAAGAGAATAATAAACATTACACTGACTGCAAATATAATAGCTTAGAAAAAAAATGGTAAACAAAAAAGATATATAAAAACAGAGCAAAGTATAACTAAATTCGAACATCAAAAAAGTGCTTTGCATCTGGTCTGATGTTTGTTCTTTTTAATTGTATT
>NC_051412.1:16723354-16723547 GCF_015228065.2 Penaeus monodon
AAAAGGAAACTAGCGCTGTATATCTATGTATAATGAACGGGGAGTATGATGCTTTGTTATTGTGGTTGTCTTCTGATGATACCTGACTAGAACAAACCCAGGTGTTGTTATACTCAAATAGGCTGCCTCTGAGGTAGAAATGTTCTTTTCAGCAAAAGTAGATTTTCTGTTCAATTCGTGTAACGTGCGAGGA
>NC_051412.1:16723734-16724522 GCF_015228065.2 Penaeus monodon
CTCCAAAGAGTTTAGCTGACAAGAAAGAGAAAATGGTCTATCGAATTACTATACTTCCTTTTTCCAGCGCACACACGCGATGCAGCATGCCATAAAGTTTGCCAGCTTTTGTGTTTCCCGTCAGACATCCACTGGGCTGCAAAGTGAGCAATGGTGCATGCAACAGGTGCCGTGTCCCCCTCAGTGACAGAGCCTCGTCACACTCACGCACCACACTCCCCTCGTACATCACAGCTGCCACCACACCGTTCCTTACCCTCACGCCACGTCCTCCGATCGCACTATAGCGTGGCGGTCCAGAGCACTGGTAGAATTGCTTCAGGTTGGTGTGCTATATCGTAATTTAGGAAATCACGCATTGCAAAAAGAAATATCTATGTATATAAAGCAAAAGCTTCACGCATTCTCATTCTCACTACGCCCTGGCATCATATAATCTGGCACAATACCCGAGCCTGGCGCGATGCCACATCCAGGTACCACAAAACAACTTGGCACAACACAGTAACATGTTTTGCTACCACACCAGAGGCAGCCACATACCATCACCTGGCATAAATCGGAACTACCGTTTCTTTCATATCATGGTATGTTGGCACCTTATAGGACATAGCACTGCATACCATCGAACTCAGAGACAAACAGACACCATATGTAGTGACAAGAGAGCCGATACCATCCTACAGGTAGATAATTTGCCACTCTAATCCTTTGGAATTTACCTGATGCCACAGCCTCGCACCAGCGGTTGGTGCCACAGCGCATACCTATTATAATAGCTGTGTGTA
>NC_051412.1:16724677-16725174 GCF_015228065.2 Penaeus monodon
TCATACTGTTAACGCAGTTCTTTAGAGAGAGCAAACTACCACGCATAACGCTACGCATTTTGTTGAAACTACAAAGATTCCTCGTTCACCATTACACACTGGTATTTCACCACACTTCCTCACCCTATGTCGGATCTATATCACAATCTCGTACCAATTTCGGTACTGTATGATAACCGTCCTCCGTAGGGCCGCAGTGTATCACTGTCTATTACTTTTTAACGCTACACCTCCACCCGAAATTAAATCTCAAAGGTACCCTGTGTCGGAACCCAAATACCAGTCACTGAAAAACGACATGACAGCAACACACACATTGCCTTTCGTTCACAATGAACTACAGTACCGCTTGACACTTGGCTATAACGAGGAACTGAACTCAATCATATATTTTGCACTTCACACATCCTACAGTGAATGATGGCCATTATTTGCATTTAAATTTTGAAAGTTAACGCGGATGGTTATAAGTTAAAATATATTTTTTTTGTTGATTA
>NC_051412.1:16725506-16725814 GCF_015228065.2 Penaeus monodon
TAATGGCTGGATAATTGTCACCACGTATTCTACCGACCAATGGCACACAGGATAATATGCGTGTGAAGGACGGCGCGTGACAGATCGCTAGCGTGTAGTAATCACCCCTTTAATCAATCATAATGTTTCGGATAGGCCTAACTCCCCCGAAAAATGCGTGGGCTTTGTTTTCCCATCAACCACAAGTTAATCCGTTAGGCCTTAATTCCTCTGGTGTTACCACAAACCTTCCTACGGTCCTCCTGTTCGTTCCCTGGTTACAAGAACGTTACCAAAAGTTACCGCTTAGAAAATAGCGCTCGGCCAAA
>NC_051412.1:16725855-16726017 GCF_015228065.2 Penaeus monodon
ACGTAAGACTAAACGAATCGCCCGTTTCCTAGTCGACCCACAACGCCCACACGCCCATTACCTGCCTTCCTTGCCCACGCCGCCTACATCACCTCTCATCCCACGCTTGGATTCCCTCGTCTCTATTCCTTCTTCTCGCTGTCCCTTCCGCAAGAGGCCTGG
>NC_051412.1:16727075-16727566 GCF_015228065.2 Penaeus monodon
AGAGACGCCTCCACACGCCGCATCGCCGCAGAGTGATCCACTAACTTCTCGCTCTCTCGGAAGAAAGTTTCCACTTCGATGACGACCGAAGACAAAATGCAATAGGAGGAGGGGGAGGCACGATACTGGAGGTTGGGGGAAGGGGGGAGACTCGCTACTGAGGGTGAGGGGGAGACTCGATACTGGGAGGGGTTCTCAAGAGGGAGAAAAATGTACAAGAACCAACGTCTTATCTTTCCTATCCGTTACGAGACCCTCCGGCTGCTGATAATCTGTTACGAGTCTTCTCGGATATGGATTCTAATTTTGGATATACGAAGTTGTCAATATCCAGTCATCAGTTCATAATGGAAGGTTCGTCTTTGTTATCTGTGAGTTATCTTGAGCAAACTCTTTGATAAGGAAGAACTTAGTTACTTACCTGTGCTCCGCCGTTTTACTTGGGAAGAGGAAACTCACCTGGAAATAAGATAGATGGTTTTAATCAGAAA
>NC_051412.1:16728154-16728621 GCF_015228065.2 Penaeus monodon
AAATAAACTTTCCAAAAAATGGAAGGCACCAGACTTGACGGCATCTGTTAAGAATGTTATTATCATTTTGCACCAACTTTTACACAGTGTTTGGAAGAAGGTAAAAAAAAAAAACATTTTGGAAGGCAAGAGACGCAGGGAGTCTTATCCTGAAATTCAGAGATAAAGAGATAAAGTCAGAGAGGGAAGTTATTAGCAGGAATTTCCATAATGGCAAAATGATACAGACTTTTAGAAGAAAAAAACAATTATCTGATCACCTAAAGGAACAGAAAACCTACTTGATCAAATAATTTTGAGGAAGGCGAAAAATTGAAAGAAAGAATTGTCGACCACTTGAGTGCATTGATTAGGATAATAGAAGTGAATACACTCGAAATTTACTGGAATTATACAAATATAATAATACTTTTTTCCCAAACGGATACAAAATCAGTTTAAATCACTTGTTTTAAAAGAAAACCAGA
>NC_051412.1:16728680-16729741 GCF_015228065.2 Penaeus monodon
GACCCAGAATTTTACTAGATACTTCAAATGACATTCGGCGCTGAATATTATGCATCGCTAGGTAATAAACGGATATAAAGGAATCCGATTGTGTTTACCGGTCAGATGGACAGCTGTTTTTGGAATCTAAGTGAAAATAAAAGCTACAAATCTTCAGAATTCTTTTCTCGGGTGATTTTAAAGGATCAGAGATGAAAGGGAGGATTGGCAAAGAGTTCAGACGGAGTGAGGAAAGTGTTGGAGACAAAATCACATGAGAAAAACACACACACACACAAAGCAATCAATTCTTGGGCAGTGCCAATTAACAGCTATTTTGCCTCTTTTCTCGAATGGGGGGAAGATGAGGCTGAAACAGGCTATCACAAGCTATTTTATCCACGACAAGAGTGACTAGGATAGGAAGGAAAAAGACATTATGAAAGACTATAGAGAGTCGGGAGACATGAAATGCTGTATAACGATGAAACCAAATTGCTTTTGTACTTTTGGGACTTCGCTGTACGGGAAGATCACGTAATTGAAATCAAGAGACTGAATGAGATCATTGCTAACGAGAAGGAAAATAGTAAAAACATTAGTTCAAGTAATTACAGTCAAGAAGGCTGATTAGATTCCTGTTAACGAGCAAGAAAATGATTGTGCCATTATGAAATTTACCAAACACATTCGACTGCCGGGATTAATTTTTAAAAAATGCGAAAAAAGTGGCATCACACCCATTTCTCTTAGATAATGTCAGCAGTGTACGAACTGTGAAGACGCATTTAGGATTATTCATAGCAGTGAATACCATATCTTAAAGACAAAAAGACCATTTGAAATATAAAATAAATAAAAATATATACCAAAAGATATATCAACACGCAAAAGGCCGGTTAAACAAAGAGTATGTTGGAAGCATGTGTTGGCACCCTTAGCTTAGGGAATACCCATCATTATCAGGAGACTTTCGGCTCGCTTTTTAAGACTTCAAAAGAAAGGAATAAGAAAAAATTGAAATAAAAAACGAAAGAGACTTAAAAACTGACTGAATTTCATTTAGTGATTAGCTAAAGGTT
>NC_051412.1:16730128-16730198 GCF_015228065.2 Penaeus monodon
CATTTCCCTTTTTTATGTTTTCTTAGATGATTCTGATGTTATTGTAATGTATCCTTTTTTTAATTCATTC
>NC_051412.1:16730419-16730819 GCF_015228065.2 Penaeus monodon
AGTAACAGCCTTCATGGGTAATTTCATGAAACTGATAATTTCTGAGCACGAGCCTTCAACAGTGAAACGAGTCTCGCTGCTTTTGCCTTTTGTTTTTATTCGGGTTAAGGTTTCAGCCTGAGATACTCCCCTTCGGAATTCTTTTATTGTTATTTAGTTTTGCTTTCTTGTCGACTTTTACACGACTTTTATCCATTCCTTCTTTCATTCTTATTATTTTTTTCGACCTTTTTGTTGCTATTAACAGATTTTTTTTTCTGACCTGTAATTGCCATAAAGTCATTTCATGCACTTACATATACGATTTATTACTGTGGACTTAAGGGCAGATAATAATAACTGTGATAATGATAGCAATAATAACAGATATTAAGATAATTATAATAGTGATGATACTAGC
>NC_051412.1:16730919-16731060 GCF_015228065.2 Penaeus monodon
GGAGGATAAGTTAATTTTTAAATATACGATAATGATGTTAATGATAGTAAATTTAGTGATAATGACTCCTTCCCTCCCTCCCCTCCCCATGAAGGCCCCAACTCGCTAACCCTCCTGTTGACACCCCCTGGTACCCCCTCC
>NC_051412.1:16731157-16731316 GCF_015228065.2 Penaeus monodon
TCCCTTTCGTCGTGACAGACCGCCGGCGTGAGAGCGACTTGGCCAAAGGAAGTGACACACTGCAACGTAACTTTCGGGAGTGTCACGTGAGACATGACACAAGTGACATAGTGACACAGCAGAAGAAGGCGGGAAGAAGAGCGTGATGCATCTGGCGTC
>NC_051412.1:16731560-16732159 GCF_015228065.2 Penaeus monodon
AGTCGAGTGCCAACGCATCCCAGTGCCACATGCACGCGTCATGTCCCGCCTTTAACAACAAACAAAACCATGCCAGCTGTCTCGCGTGGTGACCCTCGATCCCCTCTTTCTCCCTTCCCCCCCTACCCCATTCTTTCCCTTCTCCCTCTCTTTTCCCCTCGATTAAATATCCCTGTTCCTTTTCCTCTCTCACGCCTCTTCCACCCTTTCTATTTCCCCTGACCTTTTCTTCTCCTTCCCCTCTTCCCTTCTCTCTATCCCCTCCCACTTCCCTTTCGTCTTCATCTCTATCTCTCTTCCCCTCCACTTCCCTTTTCATCTCATTCCTTTCCTATTCCCACTGGCTCCCTATTTCTCCCTTCCCTCTCTCCTCCTTCCTCTTCTTCCTATCCCCATACCTCACCACTTTTCCTCCCCATTCTCTCTCCCCTCCACCTTTCCTCTCCTTTTATCAGCTTTCCCCGCCCTATTCTTCCCTCTGCTATTCCACACTCCCTTTCCTCATTTCGCTGCCTAACCCTCAAAGTTTCTTTCTCTGACATTCCCCAAATTCCGTCTACCTTCTACCAAAACAATTGTAGTGAATTATAACTACTTGA
>NC_051412.1:16732395-16732832 GCF_015228065.2 Penaeus monodon
AGTGTGTGTTGTTCTACACATTTTTATTCCATACATTTTTTGAAAAATATTTTGGGCTAACAAACTTTCACGGTTTAATCACACGTGCAGTCCCTCTATTGCATGTGTTAAGTGTGTTTGCGCATCGGTGCATAGCCACATTTGATGGACAGAAAAAAAAGATTACAGAGGAAAAATAAATGGTATTTGCTTTATAATGATTACTTAAAATTCCTTTAATCAAATGGCCTTTAAGCTGGAATGAATTAATTGTATATTGCTAATTGGATGGTACCACTTACTAGTGAAACAAAATTATACACTCTACAAACGTGCAGTTATTGCATTCGACTGGTTTAACTCTATTAGGTTTTAATATACTATCTATACATATCTAAATCATGTAGCATTCGTTCGTTGTATAATACATTTTTAAAATCAATTACGTCTTCTCATCA
>NC_051412.1:16733050-16733341 GCF_015228065.2 Penaeus monodon
GTCTATTAAAATGCGCATAATTCTGCTCGACCTTTGCGCCTTTTCATTAATATCTATTCAACAATATATTTCATCTCAATACAATCTTCTTATTGTCGCTTTCAAGACGCAGCATTAAAGCTTCCCTTGGTTTTTACATGCAGATCATCGGTTTCAGAACTGCACCTGAGTCTTTAAAGCTCTCCAGTAGAATTACTATTAATCGTGGGGAACAAATATCACAGAGATATTCGTGTGTAATCTATTTTAAGAGTGTGTGTTTGTGTTTATGGTTAGGTTTGTCTGCCTGTC
>NC_051412.1:16733581-16733825 GCF_015228065.2 Penaeus monodon
TCTTCTTTTTAACTCCTGCCTATTACTGTTGTTTTTTGACAGAAGCAGGTCGATTCCGTCCCCAAACCACGTTTCCCTCCGCTGATTGGCGCGACCCACAGATAATGTGATGAGGCCAACAAAGCGCACACGATTCGTCGGGGGAAATGAAGCGCTTCGGATGAATGGAAGAGCGGTTCGAATCTCTTTCTCGAGTCTTGCTTCCTCAGGACACGCTTCCGTCGTGTGTGAGCGATGGCAGAGG
>NC_051412.1:16733920-16734645 GCF_015228065.2 Penaeus monodon
CTGTCGCCTTCGACGCGGGCCAATAAATAACTCTAAAATGCAACAAGTAGCATCGATTTATTGAGGTACGTTTTCTATCCTCATGCACTGGGAACTGTTTTTTTTCTGGAAGCTTCGCGGGAGCGCTAAGTTCGAAGTCGTGGGAGACACTGAGATGATTTTTATAGGAAGGGAAAGCATTGTTGTGTGAATACCATGTTTGTTGGTTATTTGTCAAGGTATAACTTAGTTTATTTACGTGTTATCCATGTGTGCAAGTAAATACTGTTTGTTGGCACTTGAAAATGGTGCCTGTCTGAATATGATTACAGCATTTTAGTGCGTTGTGCGTGTTTGCATTCCGTGATATGTAAGTGTGCTGTGTAGCTCAGTACTTCTTACATCTGATATATGATCTTGTATCATTTGATAATCATATTCTTTTTCCGAAAAGGCCACTAAACATTTTGAGTTATGTGGCCCAAGTTTTAATTACGAAAGACGTCTAATATATATTTCATTATCCATCCTCTCTCTAAATCCGAAATCCAACCGTTTCTGTCAGTTCGTCCTGATTTACACTCATTAACTCAGTAAAGTACTTGGATGTGATATGATGAAGTCTGACTTTGAACTTCCTCGTGCACCGAATTCCGCCAAAGCATGGTCCACAAAGCTAATCATTTCCGAGTCCATCAGGCGGCCGGACTCGAATTCCCGCCCCCGCCCCCCCACACACACAGTGG
>NC_051412.1:16734869-16735165 GCF_015228065.2 Penaeus monodon
TTCAGAATGCACAAGCCATGAATTAAAAACCAGTCCCGCTCTCAACGCACAGTAAAGCTCACATCTTCATCATTTTACACTCGGCTCCCGAAAACTGGCGAGGCGAAAATGAGAAGCCCTCGAACAAGGCTTGTAGTTTACAGCGTGTGAAGCCTTTGGGGAATGAAGTACACAGTGGAGAGTTTGGAGTTGAGCTCGCTAGAATGTTTGTTGTTACCGCGCCGACAGGCCTCGGATCGCCAACATGGAACTGGATGTCTTTACGTGCAGTTTTCGAATGGGTGTATCAACATGTG
>NC_051412.1:16735434-16735717 GCF_015228065.2 Penaeus monodon
ATCAGACTAAAGCAAATACTCTCCCACTTCTTTCAGCCATACAAAATATCACCTGCAATATCATGCATCGAAATCTTTCAATCGAAAGGGCCAACGACCCATGCAATTGCACGTAGACGTCGGCCATTGATTACCCGTCGTTTCTGGAGCCCTTGGTCGCTGCCTTCGCTCGCGGAAATCAGGCGAGTCGCCGGCTGCCTTTGTTCGCGCGCATGCCCTGCGCCCTCTTGCACGCCTTCGTATATCGTTCGTGTTTCATTTGCAGGTTCTCCGATTTGGGTAT
>NC_051412.1:16737226-16737671 GCF_015228065.2 Penaeus monodon
TTGGCCCTCTCGACGGGGCCCTCATCCTAACCTCCAGCTCCCACTCGAGACGACCCGGCCCTGCTCACGACCCGGGACCCGATATTGATGTACAGGTCACACATGCTAGCCCGCGTCGTGGACATCGATAGTGACACAGGCTTTGTCTTGAGGGAGCGAGGATGATCTCTCGGCAAAGGTACAGGATTCCTTGCAGCTGGGAGAGGACGCGGCTTTTGCAACGGCAGGAGGAAGCGGTGCAACGGGAAGGAAGGAGAAAAAGAGATGAGATGCTTGAAGGAGATAGAGTGTAGTTTGTACTGATAACGCAAAGGAGGTATTGTATTAGCGTAAGTTTAAATATATTCATATATTCATAAAATATTTTTTATGTTAATCTGAGAAACATAATGAATGTCTGACAGCGAAGATTAGAAAATGCACCGCTCCCCCCATAAAAAGACAC
>NC_051412.1:16737769-16738303 GCF_015228065.2 Penaeus monodon
AGCTTTTGGTTCATTGCATTGCGTAATATACTCCTTTAAGATTCAAGACTCCAACAAGAAGTAGAATATTCCCAGAGGAGCAAAGAAGACGTTCTGCAACAGGAAGAAGGAAGTGCAATGCAAAAGGGCAACAAGGGAATATTTCATAAGGCGAATATATATTCTGACATTTAGTCAGCAAGGAATGTTGTGATGTACGGTTTTGGACAGAACTTGTTCTTGTGATTCAGTTCTGTTCACCCGTTTGTTCAGCTGGCAGTTTACTTTTGTGTATTTCACGTTTGTTTGCGTTTGTGGGGTTGTAAAACACGATATGAACTATTATTTGAGCGTATTTTCATATTTATGGAATTATCATTGCTTTTTATTCATTATTTTTATTTTGTCCCTGTATCTTTTAGAGTATTTTCATGTTCCATAACTATTTTATGTACTCGATCTCATGTGACGTAAGTTGACGTGCTCAGAATCTTAAAGAATCGCCTTCCATCTCGGCTCCACATTTGATCACATCGTCAGTCGAAAGAAATTATA
>NC_051412.1:16738330-16738626 GCF_015228065.2 Penaeus monodon
ATGAAAGAAAATTGTTCCGGCAAAAGGACTAAAATCAAGAGAACCTCTTACATCCCTCGATCAGTATTGTATGATTCTGATGCTTATCTCAAGAGTAAGAGTCACGAAAAGCTGTGCTCATGATGCTATGACCAAGCAGGAGAAACACTGTCATCCCCCCCCCCCCCACTGCTCTCAAAAATCTGTGGTCAGCATTATACACCGCTTGACCTTCTCGATCCGCTTGTCTCGTCAATTTTTCACACATGACCTCACCTTGACTCCCTGCATGTCTCGTGTCGCCTTCTCTTTCTCGA
>NC_051412.1:16738803-16738991 GCF_015228065.2 Penaeus monodon
AAGGCAATTCCTAGCAGGAGCCTCCGCGGGGCCAACGCGATCACTCTCCGTCCTTATCGAGGCCCCGATACCGCGAGTGGCAATGTCGTGATTACTGCTGAGTTACGGTCGCTCTATCTGCGAACACGTGTTCTTCCTCCCTCATGCGAGGCGGCGCTGCAGACATGACGTCACCAGACATGTCTCTG
>NC_051412.1:16739077-16739597 GCF_015228065.2 Penaeus monodon
CGTTAAGGTCTCTTTTTTCTCTCTGTGTCGTCTCCTCTCCTTCTCTTTGTGACTCAGTTCACACTGGACGTCTTGCCGGATCCCTTTTATGGTCTCTTTCCCTTTGTAATCCTTTCATTTCTTGATTTCTTTTCTGTGCTTCCCCTCGCCCTCCCCCTCCCTCCTTTTCCCCTCGCCCTCCTCCTTCCTCCTTTCTCCCCTCGCCCTCCCCCTTCCTCCTTTCTTTGATCTGCCTCTCCTTTACTCTCTCTCCCTCGCTCCTCCTCCCCCTCTCCGTCCCCGCCTCAAGACGCGCGTGATGGAGGCTCCAGATAAATCCTCTCGAGTGAATCGCCTCTTACACATCACCCCGTGCGGCCGAGGCTTAGGGCAGCCCCCCCCCCCCCCCCTGGGACGTGCCTTTCGCCGGCTGCGGGGGCTTCGTCCGCGCCCGCTCGCCCCGCCCGAAGGCTCGGCCGACGGCGGGAGGCTCCTCGTGGGGCGGCGTCTCCGGGGGCGCCCGACGTCCAACTGGCATCCA
>NC_051412.1:16743411-16744240 GCF_015228065.2 Penaeus monodon
TTCTCCATTTTTCGCTTCATTTTCGTTATCTCCTGCATGTCTTCATGGATGCCAAACATTTTTTATGCAGGTAAATCCATTACGGTATACGATAGCGCCTCCAACGCCCGTTTCATTAGCGAGGCGCCAACCTTTCGTGTTTACCAGCCGATCGGTTAACCAATGAATGTCTGTAACGTTTATCACCCGACGCGTCACTCAGCCGAGGGAAGCATCACTCTCTATGCCGCCTCTCTCCGCCAGGGTCCTTTGGGTTCATCAGCCTATGTGTGGGAAACTCACTGCCGGGATGAACCTGCATGATATTATAGTGCGGAGTGCATAATTATGGTGTATAAGTGAGATATATTGAGTGTGGATTTGTCGGATTCGTTAGGTTTGGCGAATAGGCTGTTTATTTTTGGGCTGGAGGGGAATTTGGAGGCTTAAATGCGGTGTTGTAGCGAGGTGTAGGTTAAAGAGGAGTTAGTAGGAGTTAAAGAGAAGCGAGAGTATCTTGCTTACCGAGCGATCTGACGGTTGTGGAGATCGCTAGCTGTTGTTCTTTTCCCTTGCAGATGTTTGGCCTTGAAACCCATGTGCTGTCAGTGTTCCAGTACTAAAAGTATTGATGTACTTTTTGAAAAATTTCGTTGAGGGACTGAGGATGTTAGTACTGGATGTGCAGTAAGGCCGAAATTTGGGCTTTCCTTTTCTTGTTCTAGGCAGAAACAACAGTGTTGGGGGTTTTCTTTGCTGTTCTGCAGACTGTTGTTACTTTTCGCTTTTTAAGTATATACTGTATTAACACGATATTATTCAATATCAAGTATTTAATATAATGGCGCTG
>NC_051412.1:16744669-16745471 GCF_015228065.2 Penaeus monodon
CCTTGATTAATTCCGACGACGAGGGCGAAGGCGAAGAGGAGGAGTCCCTCCATCCCCACCTCTTCCCTCCCCTCCATCTCCCTCCATCCTCCACCCTCGCCTCCCACCCTCCACCCCCACCTTCCATCCTCCACCCTCACCCTCCACCCTCACCACTTCCGACGCTGCTGCTCGAACCTGCTAAGATGAGTCTGTGTCCCAGTGGCCTTGTTTAGGCGCGGGCGGGCGTGGTCTCCATGGCAACCCGCACATCAGCTGAGAGTCTCCCATGCAAGAGGTCGGATGATATTTATAGACAAGCCAGGGTATCACAGAGTGTGGGGGAGAGAGGGGGGAGAAGGAGGGGGAAAGAGGGGAGAAAAGGAGGGGGAAAGAGGGGAGAGAAGGAGGGGGAAGGAGGGGGAAAGAGGGGAGAGAAGGAGGGGGAAAGAGGGAAGAGAAGGAGGGGGAAAGAGGGAGAGAGAAAGAGGGGAGAGGGGGAGGGGAAAGAGGAAAGAAGGGGATGGGGAAGAGGGGAGGGATTGAGGCTGGATGGGATGGAGATGAGAAAGAGTGAGGGATGGGGATGGGAAAAGAGGGGATGGGGAGGGTTTCGAGGCGGAGGGAAAGGGAAAGAGGGGGCTAAGGGACCCCCCCCCCCCGAGTGGTGACGGATGGCGCTTGGAGGGAGGCCGAGGCAGAGTAGATAGATGATAGATGGAGCTTAGATGGATATTTACCCTTTTGATTAATAGACGGAGGATATCAGTGCGCTCTGGATGCTGGAAACTTTTGCGTGGGAAAGAACGGGGATTTTTGCGGG
>NC_051412.1:16749819-16750195 GCF_015228065.2 Penaeus monodon
CCTTGCGAGCGCGTGCCCACAAGCAACAGTGGAACAGCAAAGAACCGAGTAGCAGTTAACCTCCTTTTGCGGAGATTTCCTCAAACATAATAAGCCTGATTAAGTGCCCGAGTCTCTATGAGGAATTTTGCATGAGTGCTACAGTGCGAAATGATGGAATTAGCTTCATTTTCCCTTCCTGACAGGCCTGCTGCGCCTTCCGTGTTTCGTTTGTTTTATTGTTGTTATTAAGTGTTATTATCGCTGTTTATCATTCTCTTTTGGAGTGATTTATTTTCCATTGCTGTTCATTGATTGTTTTGGGCTTTTTTTATTCATACGCCCAGACTTATCATTTTCCGTCTGTTAGAGGTTACTTTGTCTTAAAATTTACGCG
>NC_051412.1:16750384-16750463 GCF_015228065.2 Penaeus monodon
GCCATACATTTTGTGTCGAGTAAATCGTATCATATCTGTCTATATATTTTCTCACTTGCTTTCTTAATATATATATATA
>NC_051412.1:16750503-16750687 GCF_015228065.2 Penaeus monodon
CACAGTCCCCTCTGCTCTCCCAAGCACTCATAGCAGACGTTCATTACATGAACTACTCATACTTCTGCGCTGTGTTATCTCTGGCACTATTTCTGCTGGCACTTTTAAGAGTCTCCTCATTACGGGTGTCAGTGCCTGTTGTGTATGATGTCGCCGTATCGCATATCTGCCACACCTCCAGCAC
>NC_051412.1:16750994-16751066 GCF_015228065.2 Penaeus monodon
TCTTCCCTGCCCTTTCTTGGAAGCCAAACATCACACCGTAAAATTATAGATGCTGACCCTTCTTCCGCCCAA
>NC_051412.1:16751366-16751469 GCF_015228065.2 Penaeus monodon
ATGTTGCCAAAATATGCGGGAATTATTTCTGAGTTTAGCCTCCCAAGAATTCCTATGACCCAAGTTCACTTCACTTCTGCTCGAGCAATAAGGCTTGTCAACC
>NC_051412.1:16751750-16752101 GCF_015228065.2 Penaeus monodon
GGAGAAAGAGTATCATATGATTATAACTCTGATCTTCCACCATAAAACAGATGAAAAATAATAAAACACACACACATATACGCATATACGCATAAAAATGCCCCAGAAACGACACCGCATAACCACAGCAGACATTTCATCAGGAGTTGGCCCATATTGGGCGAGTCAGTCAGCGTACGTAATATGGATGAACTTAATAGCTTTATACGCTTTTTATGGAGCACAACAGACGAACACTCACGCAACCACACATCCAGGAAAAAGTTGGAAAAGTCTGAGCTACAACCCACACCTATATCTGTAATAACTACTAGACCAGCATGATTGCACTGCCTAAGTTTATGTGATAAG
>NC_051412.1:16752795-16752937 GCF_015228065.2 Penaeus monodon
TCGCAAAGAAGTGGCCAGATCTTTGCGTTTCAACTGTTCAATTTTCATATGAATTTCTATAAACGCATAAGCTCAGATGTAGCGTGTTTTTTATGGATTATTCCAAAATTGCATGTTTGGATTATCTCTCGTAAACTCGCTC
>NC_051412.1:16753270-16753945 GCF_015228065.2 Penaeus monodon
AAACACCTGCGTTATTAACTGTTAATCGGAGACCGTTCATCCACTTCCACTAATGCTCTGCTATTTCCGAAAGCACTGTTCGTACTATGCCCTGAAATGTGAGTCAGAATGCGGGTTATTGCTTTATTTTCATGAGATAATTAAGCTGCTCTTCATATGGAAACGTTCAGCAGTGACATTATACCCTGTGCATGTTATATACAAAAATAGCAAATGATAACAACAGAACACGGGCAATATATCTAGTAATAAAAACGGTAATTGCATTTACAAAGGTTTCAGGCTCCGACCTAACAGTTAAACTAAATCAAACCATAAAACTATTGCAATATACTGTACCAAAATCAGCTACAAAAACAGTATAGTCCTCCCATCAATTCCTTTGTAACAGAGTATCTTCATTTAGTGTCTCCTATTTATTTGCAAGAGCATTATTTACATGGACTGTTTACGTTGTTTTGGAAGAGAATCGGGAGTGGTGAAGAAGAACCTGTTTATCTTCATTGAGAGTTTGTTATTGTTGAATCCCTTCCCAGCCAAGCGTGCATGTGTATGAGGTCATTGGTGTTGACTCCTTTTTCTTACTCTCTCTTGTGTGCAATATATGATACATAAAATACCTCACTGACCAGCAGTTTGTTTCGGGTACTGTACTCAGTTTGTGTATTGTATATC
>NC_051412.1:16754344-16755084 GCF_015228065.2 Penaeus monodon
ATGGCTGAGATATTATTTCCCAATGGTAATACATCATCCCTCTATCTGCTTCCAGTAAATGACAACCCCCTCTGTACCACATCCTCAAAAAAAAAAAAAAAATGCATCGCCTGTTCAACACTACATCATAACTGAAAAGGAATAGCACATTCTGATAGTCCATAGAGGGGGATCTGATCCCCTTAACGTGGCTTTTAAAGAGGTCAGTGTGCATCAGATGACCCATATAATACAGAATCGACCGCTTTTGTCTTGTGGTTCTTAAAAAGACACTTTGTTTCATGGGTCATAGTGATCCGTGATACAGTGACACACTTTATGTAGGGAAATATTACTTGTAGCATTTAGTAAGGCTGTTGTGTAACGGTAACACGTAGCATTTAGGAATGACTGATTTCTTCTTAATCAATTAGTTCTGTATTGTATGGATCTATTATTCTTATACCGTGCTTAAAATTTTCATTGGTAGTTCTGCCCCTTGGTTAATTCAAGCACTCCTGACAATATGTAAAGGTCAAACAGGGATACGAAATACAAATACACATTAGAGAAGAACTGGTCATATATAGAGGAGGGGAAGTGTCCTACTGTATGGCCATAGATGTTGCCTACAGTTAGTTGTTTTGCATAATAACAAACTGAGTCTGTGTTATGACATGGTCTGACTACGTGCTTAGGAAACTCGACATTCAGAGATATCTTTTTTGTAATAATTATAATCACATATATTATTATTCACA
>NC_051412.1:16755129-16755777 GCF_015228065.2 Penaeus monodon
AAATTGTAGAGCAAAGAAAAAAGTGATACATTTTCTTATCCTATTTTTCTTTCCATTACCCCCTTCTGTCAGAATGTTTACACTTACGATATTTACACAATACTTCATTTTTTTATATACTACAGAGGGATAACCCTAAGCCTAACCAAATTCAGCGTAGCCCAGCCTAACTTCACGAAGTCTAATCTACTTTCACCAACACTGAAAGGATTTCAAAACGTCACAGACCCACCAGAACCCCATTTACAACGAACATCAAAACTTCAAACACGATGCACTATTATGAAGGATATTTACATTGCACCATGAGGATGTTACATTGTACCATGAGGATGTTACATTGCACCATAAGGAAGGAAGTTACATTGCACCATGAGGAAGGGTGTTACATTGCACCATTAGGAAGGATGTTTACATGGCACTATTATGAAGGATGTTTACGTTGCACCATTATGAAGAATGTTTGATCACGCCAGAACATGCGCCCCCGTGAGGTCGAAAGCCTAATGGTGGCGTGATGTGGACACGACCGGCTTGGGTAAACATTTACCTTCAGGGCATCGACTCATGGAAGCGTGGAATAGGAAAGGGTCTTCTCTCATTACCTGTACCTTCGTTAACTCCTATACTCTTAACGAATTTTCCCGA
>NC_051412.1:16755797-16758289 GCF_015228065.2 Penaeus monodon
ACCAATACTTTATTCTCAACGTTCCTCATTATTGATGTCGAGGCTACGTTGAAATAAACGGTTCATTGGAGGGTGAGCGGAAAATGGGTCGGCCAGCAAGAGAAAGAGATTGAGATAATGGCTGGCAAAATTATTTATATATTCTTATTATATATGACTGAATGATCACAAAGATATGGTACCAAAAGTGAAAATACTGCAAGCAGAATAATGTCATTATTTTTTCATATGTATATATATTTTTTCTCCACATTATTTTTTAACGACTTCCCATAATGAGTGGAAATATCAGAATCCAAACTTAATATGAAAATATAAGTGCTAAAGCAAAGGTACAGGCGGTGTTCAGTTGCATGCGTGTGCTTGATATTCCGATTGAGGCAACACAGGTTTAGCTTAAAAATTCAAGACAAATAATTATTTCAGAGTTAGGCGCATGGACAGTAAGTACAGCCTGCACTTGCGAGGTGGCAGCCTCAGGTCAGGCTGTGTGTGGGGCCGCACAGCCTTCTTTATAAATCATGCTGCCCTTATACTGACCTTTCGCTGACCTTTACCTGCTCACTCTGCCTCTTCCTGTTCGGGTGACCCAGCATTTCGAAGCTGCGAGACCTCTTCAGTTATCTGTATCAGTACATTATTACAATGCAAAACTTTAGCTCATCGTCTATGATTTCGTTAACACCAAAGGCGACATTGATAAGAAATATTTAGACTCAAAGATTACTGTCTTCGTCATGAGAACGATTGCCGAAAATATCACTCGCTTCACCATACCCTTGTCTGCCGTTTACCGAGACTGTTATTTACTCGTCTTTATCTGTCTGCGATATATTTCATTGCTATGCTCACGCCCAGCAATATGCCTACATTAATATCTGTATTTCATCTTTAGTTCGACAAAGCTATTTAATCAGTTGATTCAGAGTGCTTTATCTGAAGAATCGTTCAGATTTTTAAAAAGTTTATTGTGACGGTCACCATTACCCATGCTTAACATCACTGTCATCCAAATTAATGAAAACTGATGTACTGTAGCTTTAAATATTTATACTTATTCTATTATCTGTACATTATTTTTGCACTGCCAGCTCGTGATAACATACACATTGACTACTCTCATTTAGCAGTGTATAAAAATTCACACATCAAGGAGCACTTAACAACCCCAGGACTCCAGAAGCCTCGACATCACGCTAGAAATAATTTCGCAAAACAGTATTTGCGCAGCGGGAGATATCAAAGCCAGGTTGCAAACAGTAAATAACGTTTTTGACACTCAGCGCGTCGAGTGGATCCTTCAAAACGCGATAGTAAATATTCGAGTGTAAAGAAAGAGTCATACGGACTCGTCCCTTGCCGGTCACGTACGAATAACGTTTACTTGCCCTGCAGCTCTGGCGATTAGTGACCCGATCCTATTAACCTCCTTGTTTCGACAGTTATTCGGACTTTCGTGACGGGGCGGATAAGACATGAAGAATAGATAGAGTCGCTGAGAGATGTATAATCTATCCTTATCTTTTATTCCATAATTTCCGTGTGATGCGTAAGCTTTATATTTCTTTTCTAGGTCTTTCCAAAGTGGCATCGTTTAACTGACAGTGTGTTATCCTTCACAAACATAAATGTTTTGTGTCCTTGTAATGCCCTTTATACCAGATGTCATATCTTCCTGGCTGTACCTTTTAATCACCCATTAAATGTGATTAGCATTACTCCCATTCCTTTAGCCCTTCTCCCGCTAATCTAAGCATCATAACTTGTCATTACTTCTTTTCATTAAGCATCCAAGTAATCGCCACTACACGAGCTTCCTAACATTACACTCATCTCTCTCAAGTCATCCCAAATATCACCCTTCTTGGCGTCTCTCAGCCACCCTAATCTCAAAGGCTATTTCTTCTCCTCTTTTTAGTTATTATTCGTCTTTGTCGCCTTTTTTTTTTGGGGGGGGGCACCAGTTAACTTCTCCACCAAGTATTATTTGCTGTATTTCTCATAAGAGACTGATCCTCCTGACAGTTAGTTAGCAAACGAAAAATCGAGTGTCTTGAAAACGTCGGTTCGTCCAAAGTTTTGAGTCATGATGTATGAAAAAGTTCTCCTTCCAGTCAACAGCGCCAAACTTCTGCCTCTCGGTCCCGTTGTTTGCAATTTAGCTTTATTGCAAAGTTATTTAATTACGGAATGCACGTGCTGGCCTACGAAATTGGATGGCCGGGGAATGCGGAAGATAAATATCGAAGCTGATCTCCCGGTGCTCCATCTACCGCAGACGTCGATGCTGGCGGAGAAACCGGAAGCGGCGCGATGGCACTCCTGCAGGTGCAACGCGGAGATGAATAATACACTTAACTGATGGAGAAGGTCACGAGACATCGGGAATCAGGAGCAACGATGAAAGGAAGAGGATAAACAATAAACAGGGAAAGAGGAGGATGTTGAAGATCAAAAACAATAAACAGGGAAAGAGGAAGATGATGATGAGC
>NC_051412.1:16758362-16760182 GCF_015228065.2 Penaeus monodon
TAATTATTGTCGTTTGCTTTGAGATATCTTTTGAAAGAACGAATCATTTCCACCACCGCTTACGTTTCCGATACCTACATGTCAATGTCTCCTGCTTAATTATATTTTTAGGAAATTGAGAAAATAATAACACGAGAATTAAGGCCAGTCATTGGTGTCTGCCTATTATAGGATTATTTTTTCTCTCTCTCTCTCGAATGGAAGTTAATCCTTTCTTAGTTTGAGTTTCTGGGCGCGCGTAGCTGAAGAAGTTTAAAGTTTAGAACTGCATGCATTTCGAACTTTCTTTCAGTTGCTTCTTTGGACACGAAAACAAAGAGAAACAGCGGAAGGAAGAGAGTTCACCGCCCACTGAAAGAGCGCGAGTGACCCTTTGATGCAGAGCGCTGTTCGTTAGCAAAACAATGTCAAAACCTTTTTATTTTAACAGTTCATAAAGTCCAACAGGTATAGTACTACGAAGTAATGGGAAATAATAAGGTGTTTGGTATGTCGTGTTATCATAGTTTCTTCAGTCTTTTATATATTTTTTTTTCATTCACGTGTTTGTGTATTTTTACAATCTGGGCTCAGTAATTGCATGTCTCATTAAATTTACGCTATTTTGTGAGCTCGTGTAAGGACAATCTCATGGCAGTTTCTCGAACATCAAAGATTGTTTTTCCTTTTTTTTTCATTATTTGGCCATGTGTCTCTTCATCGAAATCTTCTTATTATTTGACCATGTGTGTCTTTCTTGTCTTTCGTCCGAGTCATGCTGCCCCAGGCGTAAATGTCCTTTGGACTGTACGCCCAAGTCCTTAGGAAAGGTATTTTGGGTCACAACGTGTCGTGGCCAAAAGGTAAACAAACAGGCACAGAAACACACAGCCAGCATGGGCCGTGGCTGCTTCTGCCGCTGTGGAATGTTGGTATTTGCCAGATAGTTCTTGTTATGTGTTTTGTTCTCCTCATCCCGTACAGTAACCTGAATATGCCTGGGTATCAGTGACGTAAGTAAATAGAAAAATCATATTAATCGATTGCTGGTGCCAGTGGAATGTATAATGTACTTTAAGAACCGTCCGATCTATTCAATTATTAAGGAAGGTGCATTATGGCTGAGTACAATACTTATATACATTTTTAAATGTATGTGCTGCGTTGCTGGAGCAGCGGCACTCCATTTCTCAAGACTTCCCCTCGGTGTCACCTAGGATTTCCGTGCAGTTGATTTCAAATTACTGCCAACACGAATTCGCTTTGTCCCTTTCTATTATCCGCGTAGATCAATTTCCGGTGAACAAGCCCCATGGCCGTAGGTGCAACTTGTGTCCAGATAACGATTTTTTCCTTAAATGAACACTATAGGACATGGACGCCTTAGAGCCATTGATCCCTTCTCCAACATCCCTCTGATATATGCAGCTAGATCCTTTTTTACACTAAACATGAATCAATCTCACCGAATCACATCAATGTTTACACCGAATACCAAAAGTTAAGCGAAGATTCAGCTAACGTGTAACAGAGATACCTTTACAAAGAAGAAGCATCTCAGAGACTTACGACGAGGACACGCGTCGCCGACAGCACTTAGCAGCACTCACGGTCACTCTGTGTAATATGGAATCAATAATCTCAGCCTGAAGTCCATGGTGTTGCAAGACACTGTAACTGCGGAGTGCCTCATGGCGCCCTGACCCGAGCCTCTCCTTGAGCTAGGGTCGATATGCGTTCCTTTGTGAGAAAACGAACTCCAAAGGGTTTGGCTAATCGTGAAATTTGGTGAGTTTACCGTGGACAGGCAACTGAGTCCGTCAGTGAGAAAAAACAGCATG
>NC_051412.1:16760216-16760664 GCF_015228065.2 Penaeus monodon
CTAGAAAGGTATTTGTTTCGTGTTGCTACTAATTTTACAGATTACCCGACTCCGTCTCGCAAAAGTGAATTGTTGAAACAGGAAATGAAGCTTCATGAGGAATTTCACGTTGATTTTGGATCTCTCTTTGCCGAACAGAGAGAGAAAGAAAATTTTAACTTTTTCCTTGTCTCTTTATCTAAATAATTTGAGGAATAATTCGCACTCATTTTCCCTTTGAAACATTATTTAATGTGATTATTATGGAAATTATGAATTACTCAGTCATTCACAGCGTCATCCCCCGATTCTATCAAGGGAATGGAAATCAGCCGCGTCTATAAAAGATAATCAAATTCCAAACAATGAAATGGTTTTATTTAGTGAAGTGTGTGTATGCACGAAGACAGGTGAGAGAAATGTACGTTTCCGTCGGGTTTGTTATAAGATACACAGACGTGAGAAGGTT
>NC_051412.1:16761080-16761693 GCF_015228065.2 Penaeus monodon
CCTTTCTCTCGAAACCGCAGTATTTTCACGAACTGTTCCCCCTACAATGCTTCCCTTCCGTAGTCAACGCTTGTATTTCGCACCGTAATGATCAAAGCATCTTATCATGATTGTGCTTTGGGAACAACCCCACCTAATTATCATGTCCTACCTGACAAGGAGGCAGAAGGGTGCACTCAGCAGGTGACAGGTATATAATGCCCTTTTCTTAGCCTTTCTTATAGATGGGGATCTGATATGGATCCTGCATTCTATTGTTCTTATTCACGTATTGTCTCTTTGTTCCCACAGCCAAAAGGATCACTTGTCTTTCCAGGAGTTGGATCAGCACGTTGAAAACCATGAGGATGCTGGCGTTAGGATTTCTTGGTAATATCGAAGGAATACACAAAGACAAAGGCAGTTCTCTCCTTATTTGTTCTTGGCACCTCTTCCAATTATAACAATCGTGGAGGAAAATAATGAAGCCGGCATCTGCAGCTTCGATCTTGTTTTCGACGAAGAAGTCAAAACTGCCCTCGTCTCCGTTTAACCGCTGTGATACGTATCATATTTCGGAAATATATGTCACCTTTTTGTGATCTAGAATTCCTTTCATGACCCCGTCCTATAA
>NC_051412.1:16761726-16762326 GCF_015228065.2 Penaeus monodon
TTATCATTCTTGCTTTCTGTCTCTGAGACTATCGCGTTAGGTAGTGAAATAGGTCAACCAACGAGCAGCTATTACAGGTACCAAATGCTTTACCACTGAAAAGGGCAATCTTGTGATGCATAACATTACGTGATAGTGTGTGATACTGCCTGATACGTGGATTATCAATTTTACCAATTAACGTTGTGAAACTCGATGCGCAACATGTCAAACATGTCGTTATGTACTGCCATGCATTTTTCGAAATATTAAGAGTGATTTTTATGATTCGGTGAACACGAATATGAAAAATTGCGTCACATAAATCGGTTACGGCACACATTTATATGTTTTTTTCCAAGTAATTTCATCGCGGTTATCGTATCGTTCTGAAATAATAATCACATAATCGCGTACTATAAAGCAGATAATCATATGCTACAAAAAGCTACTAGAATAAAGTTGCATTTCTGAGATATGACACACCTCACAGTACAGGGTCTAACACCGGTCCCCTAGACACCTGTTGCATCCTTCTAAACACGAACACCTACTTTCTTCTTGTTATTTCTTAATACCTCGAAATGAGTAACTCGACCCCGATGCTACAGATAGCTTGTG
>NC_051412.1:16762561-16762752 GCF_015228065.2 Penaeus monodon
CAAAATCAGACAAAAAAGAAAAACTTCAAGACCGTGTTCCACCTCCTCAACGCGACTCCCATTTCTTTTCATCACTTCCCCTTGTTTTCTTCCCCCCCCCCCCCCTCTGTGTGTTTGCTCACCTGGCGGGCTGCCTTATTGTTTGCCGTCACACGCTTTTATCTATTGGACACCTCCTCGCCCAGTTCTCG
>NC_051412.1:16762781-16762874 GCF_015228065.2 Penaeus monodon
GGCGCAGCCTCCCTCGCGGTCTCTCTGAGGTTTCCGCTCCTCGCTCCGGCTTTTGCCGGCTTTCCTCGTGCCCTATTTGTCCGATTACCCCCT
>NC_051412.1:16764534-16764731 GCF_015228065.2 Penaeus monodon
GAACATGCATCCCTGCTCACAAACTAGAGCATCAATAACCTGTGTTTGGGCCCTAATGGAAAGAGGCGTGTTACAGCCTTTGTTATCGTGTTCAATTTCTGAAGCTGAATCTTTTGAAGTTGTTGTTCAGTTTTTTTGTTTTTTTTTTCGAAATGTGTTTATGGCGTGACAGCTTCGTTTGATGGATGTTCTTTGTA
>NC_051412.1:16764829-16765338 GCF_015228065.2 Penaeus monodon
TTTTTTTTTGGTTGAATTATTGTTTTCTAATTTCTTAGCTATTAATTAATGATATCTATTTTGTTGGATTATGGCAATAGTTAAAAGGGTTGATTAAAGATGTTGACTGCGTGAATTAGATAATACCACTAATTATGTGTCAAATGATGGCATAAACTGAGTCGGATGTCATCAATTAACGTAAATATGGCACCAACTGAAGTAAATGTTGACTGGAACTGTAGTAAATGTTAACCTGAACCAATTTAAATAATGACACTATGCGAATTAAATCAAAACACAGAGTTTGAATATAGACACCAGGAACGGAATTCAACAGAACACAAAGCGCCCATTGAGAAAGACAGAGATGGTGCAAACGGTATACTGCTCTTCCTCTGCAAGATCTGTGTAGCATTTGAAAGCCTGTGATCTTGCGTAGTTATCATAACCATGCACCAGAAACCCGCATGGGGCAAACACTACAGTCGCTAAGGAAGAGGGTGCCTGGGCGAAGACCTGGTATGTTG
>NC_051412.1:16765371-16765765 GCF_015228065.2 Penaeus monodon
GTATGCGATGTCATGATACGCTGATATATCTTAGGTGTGGTTATGTCTTATACGGTATAAAGGTGTAGCTTGGGCGGAGATATGTGTGCTTGTTTGTACGTTAAGTGTGTGTGTAATGGTTCAATTGTGAACCGTGCTCCAGCTAGGTATTATGTATAATCTAAAATACATCAAAAGACGGTAAATTGGTGCGTTTTATATGCAAATGCTTGGCGTTGGGCAAGTCTTAATATATACACCAATTATACCGGCTAAGGCTCGTTTCTGATGGCTAAGGGGGATCTATGTGCGAGACAGGCTCCTCATCACATACAGAAGAGTTGCCGAGGTTAGGGTGGTCTTTGAGCGCTTTGGCCTGGGAAGTAGGAGCACTGTGCCTCTATCTATCTACCCA
>NC_051412.1:16765875-16766029 GCF_015228065.2 Penaeus monodon
CGTCTTCTGCGTAAAAAAGTCTACCTCTGCTTCGGCATAACAATTAGACACGTTTAACAGCAGTTTGGTCCATGCACTCACTGATAAATAGCTTATTTGTCATCTCCAAGCATGTTGTAATAGGCACAGTACATACCGATACGAACGAGAGGTA
>NC_051412.1:16766072-16767567 GCF_015228065.2 Penaeus monodon
CATGTGTAAATATACTAACCGAAAGATAGCTGAAAAGAGGGATAACAAGAGAACGTAAGCCACATGATGTGTGAGATATTGCGGCAAAAGAGTTCTATTTCTTCTTGTGATGTCGGGATGCCTGCGTTCCGCTGCATTGTATACCTGTCCGTGCTATACTAAGTACGCTGCTGCCTTTTCGACAGTGGTCATACTAGCGCTTCTGTTTTCTCATTGTCCGCTTCATTACATAGGGTAGTGACAGGGCTTTCATGTCGCCGGGAAATCTCCCTCGTTGTCATTTTCCCTTAAAAAACGACAAAAAGGACGTATGACTGTCTCACGGCGCAACTTTATATGAAGGAAAATAAAAAAGAAGAAGAAGAAAATCTTGGCATGGGTGTTGCCACAGTTGTGCCTGGCTCTGAGTTGGAACACTATCAAATGTTATCCTGCCCAAGTACGGCGCTACACGTTCTCCTTCCACGGGTCGCACCTCTTGCTATTTCCGCCGTAATAATGCAAAAGGCAACGACCATGCAACCCATTTCAAGGTCAACGAGGTAAATTATTCTCCGAGGCGAGTCTTGTGTCGAAGGAACCAGTAAATGCCGGCGAGTCAGGTCTGTTCAGCATCTGGCAGTTGTCGCCATTAGACACAGAAACCGCCATTCCTCGATCCTTGCTCACTCCGGTTCTTCAGGTAACTTGTCTGCAGCTGTACGTGTGACCGCGCATGTGCCTGCGTACTTGTCAGAGCTAAAGGAAAGGCAACGTACATGCAGCAGCACGTGCGAATGCGACTCTTCAAAAATATTATTCATGGGGAGAAAAGGAATCCTGTTGTTTACGGCGCGTCTCTTCACAAACTTGTTTATCTATTGACACGTGTTCTCCCGCACGTGGTTCGAGGTTACATGATTCTAGACGTCCGCGCATCTTTTTTTTTCTTCTTCTTCTTGATTTACCCCCATGAGTCACATTAGCGAAATGTGTAATCGGAAGCGCCGTGTACCAAGGGGTATGTCCGAGAGTTATTTCTGAATACCATTCCCGGCCGTCGAGGCATGATAACAGAGCGGAATATGACGTTGCGGCGAAATGTGTAACCCTTGTTGACGTGCTTTAACGACGAATGGGTTTGTTGCGCGTCAGCATGCGATGAATGGCAAACACACGGCGGTGACGCAGTAATGGAAATGCATCCGGCCTAGACACACATGTAGGGGAAGGTAATGCAAGGAACTTTACGTTAAAATGCTCAGTATCTCGTAGGAACAGACCGCGCCGTGATGCAGGAAACGATATAAAACACGCAGTTTTGTTGCATTTCCTGTCGTTTGGGGAATTCTCACACATATATCAGCCTGCAGTGTACACATAGCGAGCTAAGATGTACCTTGGCAGTTTAGAGGTAGGAGTTACATGTGCCAGAAAGTTGTCTCATGAGTACAGGCGAAGGTGGAAATAACCCGCGTTCATACTCTCTACTTAGTACTACCCCCCCCTTCCTCCT
>NC_051412.1:16768083-16768165 GCF_015228065.2 Penaeus monodon
CAGAGATGCTAATGGATTCTGATCCAAGCGGCTGAAGAGCAATCTGGATATCTCTAAACGTCACGTACTTAGTGTTTCATTT
>NC_051412.1:16769050-16769350 GCF_015228065.2 Penaeus monodon
TCAGTCCTCTTTTTATGCAATATGTGTGTGAGCTCAGCCTCACACACTCTCAACATTTCTTCTTTTATCGTTCTCCATCCATGCATCCATGTGAGTTCGAGTTCCCTCGCCGGGAAACCAGTTACGGGTGAACATAAATAGGCCGCTCTGGTAGGCCTACCCGGTCACGTGACCTGGTTAACTTGTGAAAATCATTCTACAGGGAAATGCCTTGTCCCCTTAAGCTGGAAGTCAGCAAGAACCAATGTCTGTAAGAAACGAAAGAAAAAAACGGCCTTACGCGTTTATTAAATCCGTGTG
>NC_051412.1:16769388-16769665 GCF_015228065.2 Penaeus monodon
AATTTGGAATATTTTTGGATCTTAATGTTCCCTTTGATGAACGGCGTTTTTTCCTCATTATATCGCTTTGTCAATAAGAATCGTCTTTATCTTTACCTTTTCAGAACGATTACTTACTTGGTCTTTTGATCCTTACCTTCATTAATCTGTTAAATCTGTTTTCCCTTGTACCTGTCACTCAGTGTCATAATTCCACGAACTAGATTTTGTGTCTGTCTGTGTGGCTGTATTTAGAAGCCGTGCTAATAATAATACAGGGATCTCTGGCTTGTAAGGA
>NC_051412.1:16770229-16770422 GCF_015228065.2 Penaeus monodon
CTCGCTCTCATCCACAATCAATTCCGGCGAAAGTCCCTCCCACTGCTCATACTGAATACTTCCAAAACTTGTCGACTACATGTATGAGATCAGCGGCATGACAGACAGCATGATAAAGATGTCATGTCAGAGCTATTAGTCCTCGCGATGTGCGCCGTTCAGACTAGCAACGGATGTGTAATATCTGTAACGC
>NC_051412.1:16770485-16770573 GCF_015228065.2 Penaeus monodon
AGGTCTCTTCCCCTGATTTCTATTTCTTGACAAGGGCGAGAATGTAACTGCTCAAAGATAATCAAGTTAATTTTCTGACGAATTCGGA
>NC_051412.1:16770953-16771861 GCF_015228065.2 Penaeus monodon
TTCCTCCACGTGATCTTCCGTGCGTGTGTACTCAAGGGAGCCGCACGCGCGTGAGAAGCGAGAGTGCGCGGTGCCCTGGAAGTATGTAGATCACAAGTAGCAGGTTCCATGGCCTCGGCGGCGGAGGCGGGAAGGAGAGAACAACAAAAAGCCGCGGCCACTTTATTTTGGGCGTGAGGCCGGGGCGCGCGCCAGGGCTGCCGCGCACCGCCACAGCTTCACGCTCGCTCCCGCACTCTGCTCTCACTCTCACACACCTGCGGCGCTCATCTCATGCTGCTCTCATGCTCACACTTACGAGGTGATCATCTCATGCTGCTCTCACCGCACAGGTTTTAGCTCATTTCACTCTATGTTCACACTCACATTTCCGCGGCGCTTATTTCACACTCTCCTATCACCCACACTTCTTCGTTTCATACTGCTCTATCACTCGAACTTTTACGCCGCTCGTCTCACCCTTCTCTCACACTCATACTTCTTCGGTGCTCATCCCATGCCGCCCTCACACTTTCACACTTCTTCGGCGGTTATCTCATACCGCTCTCACAGCACTCAAATCTTCTTCACTCTACTACTCCCGCGCTCACTTTACCTCGGCACTTATTTTCACACTGCTCTCACACTTTCACACTTCCTCGGCGCTCGTCCCGCTCACGTTTCCTCGTGTCTGACTTCACTCGCTCCCTCACACTTTTTTTTATTTTTTATTCCACAATCACCTCCTGCGCCGCTCGCCTCACACACTCCCTCGCACACTATCCTCACACTTCATAATTCCGCGGTTTTGCTTCTTTCGCTCTCCTCACACTCTCGTTTTTGCCAGCTGAGGTGTAGAGGCAAGTGACGAAATATGATATTGTTAAACGCATACATATTCATATACTTTTGATACACTCACATACACG
>NC_051412.1:16772027-16772100 GCF_015228065.2 Penaeus monodon
TTGTCAGTATGTATGAATCATGTAAGTCTACCTACATATATGTATGAGAGCGAGGGAATATTTGAAGCCGATT
>NC_051412.1:16772148-16772428 GCF_015228065.2 Penaeus monodon
TCGCGAGAGCATCCGACCCGCCGCCGGGAGATGAGGGCAGCATCCCCGAAGAGAGACCTCACACGCGCAGCTCAGCCTCTCCGAGATGGCGAGCGGCGGCGTGGCATGGGGGGAGAGATTGCGTGGACCCGCGGCGGAAATAGGAGCAACCCAATTCCAGTTCAGCTGAACAACGCGTCTCGTCTCAAAATTCGCTCGTACCCACGCCTTTCCTCGCGACCCAACCCGGAGAATACGTTCCTGAGGAGCCTAATGTCTCTTAGTTATTCTTTCCTGCCAG
>NC_051412.1:16772463-16772537 GCF_015228065.2 Penaeus monodon
CTATGCGTGGTTATGCTACAGAGGAAGAAAGGCATATTTCTGTTGCAACTCTCTCTCGTTTTATTCTCTTCCCC
>NC_051412.1:16772570-16772677 GCF_015228065.2 Penaeus monodon
TCCTGGTTCTCCATCAAAGTCAAAAGTCATTGTCATATTCAAGAACGTCTCAGATACCAAGGAAAGTATCCCCTCCCGTACCCCCGGACCTCCACCCCCCTCCTTTA
>NC_051412.1:16773048-16773313 GCF_015228065.2 Penaeus monodon
AATTTCATCCCCTCACACTTCTCCTCATACAGAATGACTAACCTTCATCGACGAACAAAAAAGGCCTCTGTGTTTTGATTCTGAATTAGATCTCCTGTTATAACATATTCAGTGTTTAACACACTTCGGCGTTGTAGCATGATTAAACCCTCGTCACCTGCATTAACCTCCATGATCAGGGGATATAAACCGTCTTTTTCAACGCTATAGTACCACTTCATTTGACGCATATTTGAGTAAGAGACTAACGCGGATGTGTAGTAGC
>NC_051412.1:16777009-16777115 GCF_015228065.2 Penaeus monodon
AGAGAGAGAGAGGGGGGGGGGGTAATATAACAGACATATAGACACACGAACAAATAAAAGCATACACATTTGTATAGATGAACACAAAAGCAATAAGATATGAAAT
>NC_051412.1:16777627-16778862 GCF_015228065.2 Penaeus monodon
GTTGGCAAATGCCACACGAATGACCTGGAAATGTACTCTATGAATATGAATAGCTGATTCGAATGATTTGTTTACTTGTATCCACGTATGTATCCATCTGAAAGTAACCTTTACTTGAGGCTGAAAGATGATATAAAACTCCAAGTCATAAAAACAGAAATTTTATTGGAAAAATGAGACAAAGTTTCCACATGAACTAAACTATAGCGGGTTAGAGAAGCAAAAGAAACATCTAGTGAGAAAATTTTGCACTTGCGAGGGACATGCCAGATGAGGGCGGCTCTAGGGAAAGAAAATATCAGGAAAGAACAATTAGCGAGCGGAGGGCCCAACAAGAGGGAGGAATGCCTGGGAAAATATCATATCAAGTTGGTACGAGGCGATAAGAGCGTCGGGCAGGGAGGGAAAAAGCAGATGAGAGTAGCGCAGGTAAGAGCACAGTCAACTCACGAATGAAGCACCTGGCACGGGAACTCCAGATGAGGGGCGCACTCGGTGAGAGGGATAATGAGGTGGGGGGAAGTATATGGTCAAAGGGAATACCTGATGAGGAGAGCATTTGGCGCACCTGGAGAGAGGTACGTCCTGTGAAAAGAGCAAGGCGGAGCATGGGGGCGGCGCAGGAGCAGAGGGGGGTGAAGGCGACGGGCATTGGAACGCGGTGCCCCGTCGTGCCAGGAGTGGGGGGGGGGGGGGGGCACGTCACAGAAGCTGGACTCAGGGGGGGTGGCTTTACGTCGCATCTTGCTCAACGCAAAGGCGGTTCGAGGGCTGACAGAAACCCAGGGACAGACATTCTATTGTAGGCGGCGTCAAGACGGTATTCTCGCGTCCTTGAGTGACAGGAAGAAGGGTGGCGTGACTGTCCCTCATGTCATATGAGTGACGAGGACTGTTAGAGTGACAGGCAAAGGTCGAGGGGGCGTCATGGGCGGTGGCTGGCGAGACTCGAACTTCGGTCGCGGCTCGGGCGACGGGCGCCGATTCGGGCTTCGTGGAGGCGGCGTCCGGGTCGAGGCGAGGAAGCCCCGGCCGGAGGAGGGGGCGGTGGAGATGATGAGGAGATGAGGTCAGCATCCGAGGCTGCGCTTACTTGGGCGAAGGTCTCACAGGGTCATCTACGGGACAACTCTCGTCTTGACGTGGGGAACAGTAGGATGAGAATGGCTGTATTATCAACTTAAGCAGACTTTCACACACAAATAAGCATATCAGTTTCCTTAGTCAATACTTCT
>NC_051412.1:16779013-16779221 GCF_015228065.2 Penaeus monodon
GTCCACTCATTCTTATCATAGCGCTTGCCTTTCCTACCCTTCACCTAACATTCGCAGTTCCTTTTGCTTATCTGCCTCCCTCTTCCTTCTCCTTCTATACCCTTATCACCCTTGTAGCTTCACCTTACAATCATTCTGCAACGGGTATTTCGAAAGCACTTGAAGAACAGAACGAAACGGTGGGGGAAGGAAAGAATGATGGAAGGAG
>NC_051412.1:16779313-16780382 GCF_015228065.2 Penaeus monodon
CGGAGAAACAAAGGAACTAGACACACCCTTAACCGTCTCTTTGATGTTCGTATTTTGGCATATACCTCTTCGAACTTCTAAACATTTATATACAACTATTTTTTTTTACAATTCTACAGAGCTAAATATTTGTGTGCTTGGCCAGATTGCATGATCGTAACATTTCAGGATAGTTTGTAGGTCTTATCGTAGTGTAGGGTACATACTTGGTCACACTGTATAACATGGGATAGTGATTCACGTTCTATATAGCCGATGTATATATCACAGTATCTGTAACGATTTTTTTAAACGTTCTATGTCATACCGTGTGATATGACGTCAGTTAGTAAAAGTTGAAACAGCCAAATTATCATGATGTTTTTGGTGGTCGTTAAACGTTAAATGATGTTTAATAAGGGTAATTTATCACCAGGGATCATCAGACCACAATATTTGAATATATTAATTTTGACACTCAAGGTAGGACCAAACTGTCTGTTAGGAACGAACATCAGATGACTGAATTATGTATGTAATACACTAAACATTATACGGGTTTTTTAAGTTGAGATAGGATACACTAAATCACGTTTCTTTAGAATAGTATATCCTACACAATTTATGGTTAAAAACGTTAAGAGAATAACGAAAGGTGCACTGATGAGGAGGGATTCAAGAGGTGAAGAGGTCTGACAAAGACAGAAGAAGGAGAATGAAGAGAAGACAGAGGGAAGGAGCGGAAACAGAAGAGGGGTGTAAGGCAAAAGGAGAGGAGGAGAGAGAAAGGAAAACGGGAAGAAGGGAAGCAGGGAGGAGACAAAGAGCCATGGAAGAAGTAAATCGCCCGTGTCTTGTTTCCGACATACTGCAACGAAGGGAGAGAACATAACGCAGAATCGTAAATTTCCAATATGCAGTGTTCACATGACTACCACTGATAGCTAGTGGATCTCTGTTTCAATGAACACCTCCTGCGCGGCCAACGGCACGAAGGGTCGTTAATAGAATAACAGGTACGACCCAAATGCCCGTCATCGGCCGTGGAGTGTGCTGAGCCGCGATATAATTCTAGGTCAAGAGAAGGCAG
>NC_051412.1:16780421-16781014 GCF_015228065.2 Penaeus monodon
AATTCCCCTTCCCCCCAGACCCGGCCTAGGGCGCCGCTGCCTGGCACCAAGAGCGCTCACCGCCGCCGCCTCTCCTTACGCAATCTTCGGCGTTGCTTCGGATTGGCACCGAGTGGTCTTTTCCCTACCGAAGGTCATGCAGGCGTATAAATGGCATTATGAGTGAAACCATAGCCACTAGGTACTGTCAGTGTCAAGCTCTACTGCCTACTGCTTAGTCTAACGTCATGTGCTGTGTATATTCAATGTAACAGCATGCAACACTGGTTCATGCCCGATACCGTGCAAAGGCGACCCATACCTGGGACGGCGGTCGCAAAGCCGATTCCAAGGTTGTCTCATGACGCGAGGAATCGCCTGTGGAAGTCATGCAGCGCTGGCGGTACTAAAACGTTGCGAAAACAGACAGGCATGCAGATGGCCATACAGTTATGCGGAATCAGCGTCATATACATACATGCAGTTTTTATGATAGTTTAAGCTTTATCCATGCAAATCTGTTTGATGGCAGATTAATGACAAAACTTTGTCTTTAATTAGCTGTGACTCTGGATGTTGAGTGTATTTACTGCGCTTCCCCGACCTGACCTTCC